>NC_138663.1:41310115-41739243 GCF_964273445.1 Streptopelia decaocto | reverse complement strand
AACTCAGCAGCAGCTGCTCCTGCAGCAGCAGAGCAGACACCCGGAAGTCCTGGGTTGGACTCTGCAGCAAACCGGAACTGGATTCAAGGATGCAGGGTCTGTCCCTAGGCTTCAGATTTGCAGGGACGGCAGGCAGGGTCCGTCCCAGATGCCGGCCATAGTTAAAGAAGGGAAAGAGGGATGAGACTCTCATGATCTCCCACTTTTATATGAAGTATCACATGAATGGGATGGAATACTTAGTTGGCCAGTTTTAGTCACCTGTTCAGTTCTCTCCTCCTTGTCCCTCTCGCTTACAGGATGTGCATCGTTATCAGAGACCTTATATTCCATTGCTATGCCTACCAAAACATGTATCTAACTTCAGAAAAGTGCAGTTATTAAGAAGGACTTAACTGAAAAAAAAAAATTCACTAAAAGAAAAACTTGTCTTGTTTTTAACAAAACCAGGACACATGGGGATCAGCCTGCTCTGCCTGATGCCCACGATCAGCAGCTGCTGGGTGTCCTTGGTGGGCAGCCTGGGGAGGCTGGGTGGACATCAGCAGCACCTGCATCGCCAGCAGCACCTGCATCACCAGCAGCATGTCCATGATTGATCTGCTCCCACGTGGTTGTGCAGAGGGAGGTGAAGCACCGAGAGAGACACCACAGTGATGCTTCCTCCCAGGGAAATGCTTCCAGGGATATCAGAAGCAGAAGCCTGGGCTCTCCAAGGCAAATGTACAAAATATTCTTGCAATAAGGCTGCTATTTCTACTGTCCTCACTGAGTAAGCAAATGATTCAGTCTAGGATGCTGCTGGCTCACACCAGGAAAAAAATCACTCCTATGTGTCTTAGGCTTGTTTGATTCTGACCAGTATAACTGTACACTGAACTGGCTCAAACCAGACTTTTACAAGTGGTGTTCTTTTCTTGCAATACTTGACAATGCTGTGCAATATGCTCCATCCTCACCCCAAGCAGGACAAAATACCGAATCAAATCAAGCAGCCTGCCCCACCCTTTGTCTCCTGCAAGAGTTCATCTTCTAGACTTTGGGATTCCAGCACGCTTTGCCAAACAAATTGGATGGATGCGGAAACTATACCTTGAACAAAGGAGAATTCTGCATTTTTAGCTGCTTACAAAATTATTGTTTCATGGTCAAGTGAAAAGCTTTCCTTCCCACCACCCAAGCAGACACGTTACTGCAAGTGTGATGGGTGCCTGGGTGGGAGCTTGAGCTGGTTTTGGTAAACCCCCCGGTACCAGCAGTAACTGTGCACTATAACCAGTTACTGCTCCTGCGCATCACGCGTGCCTTTTCAGTGCTACAAATGAGAGGACGCATCTGCTTTCTCTGTGTTTATTGCATTGCACTGAAGCGAAATGGCATGTGGTTATTTGCAGTTATTAGCTGATGATTTCACCACGCCTAAGGAATACAAGGAAAAGCAATTAAACAGTTTGGGACTCGGTCGCCGCTGAAGGGGCTCTCTGGCCCTGCAACAGGACAGGATGAGGGCAGCACTGTGGAAATCCCATCCTGACCGAGCTGGCCACACTGCCCACTCAGCAGGGCAGCAAAACCTCCCTCGGATGGATGCGTTTTGAGTGGGACAGGAGCTAGTGAGCTTTGGTACTATTGTCTTCTCCTGGGTATGTGACCAGAGCAATTTGCTGGGAGTAGCGCCGTGAAATCCACACACTGGAGATGCTCATCCCTGCCCAGAGGGACCCAGTGGTGACCACATTCAGTGGTGACAACCCCTGCGCTTGAAAGTTGCTCCAAGAAACCTCTCCGCAGGCTGGAGAACTCCGCTGGCTCACACAGGAGGGGGCTTTCCCAGGGTCTTTCTCAGATGTTGCTCTCTCCCATACACCACTCTCCCCATGGTTTTAGTTCAAACAGGAAACAACACCCTTATCTCTTAAATAATGACATCTACAAAGTCCTTGGAGATGCTTCAAAATGGTCTCCTGCTCATCTTTCATAAGGATGGAGAGGCAGAGCTGAGATAAAGAGCAACTGGTGCCTCTCCGGGCTGGTGCTGTTGGAAGAAGCAAGTCTTTCTGGAATAGCAAGCTTAAAGTCATTGCCTTAAAACTTAGTCTTCAAGGATGGTGACCAGAGGAGCCCACTTGGAGCACCAAAGCTGGAAAGCACATCAGGATTTGTTGGTTGGCTTTGATGTATCTGCAGGTTTTATTTAACTGTAGAAACTCAGTTTGCTAAGGAAATTATTAACATTAATATCTACCTTATATAAGCCTGTTTCTTGCTCTTTTTTTCTTTTTTAATTTTTTCATTTTTCCAACCGTGGCTGGAAGCCCAAAAGCAGCAAATCAGTGCTGGCAAGACATTTGAAGATCCTGGAGGCTGCGCATCCTCACCAACCCGCCTCTTTATAGACGTTGTTCAGGTGAGAGCAGATTTCATTGGTCACCTTCTCAAAGGAAGATTTGCAGTCTCCGCCAAATTTCTCCTCCATCAGTTGCAAAATAATGTCACAGATAATCTAAACAGGGAGAAGGGAAGAAATAATTAGTGTGAGCTTTCTTCCACATTAGAGGCATAAGAATAATATATATATTTTTTTAGGTGGGATTCTTAGAGGACGGAAAGAGGGTACAAGAGCAATTTAGTAACATACAGCATGCAGAGCTGGAAATAAATTGTGGAAAATTAGGTGCATTATAGAATTTAAAAAAATGCAGTCACTATTGGTTTTTTTAACCATTCTGTATTTGGTTAATGTTGACTGCGTCCATATACAAAGCCACTTGGAGACTGCTGTACAGAACTAGTTCCCATGGTCCATCTACTGCAATAATCCTTCCCCTGGCAGTGGACTGTCCCAAATGTTCAGAGGCCACAAGGAGCCCCATGTTGGACACCTATGGAATATCCTGTTTGGGGGGTTTCTTCCTAATCTTTCCTGCTCATTAGCCATCTAGCACTCTGTAGCAATGACGGTTTGTCTTTATAGTCACTGGGTAGATAGTACACTTCAAAATGTCAGCTGCTTTTCTGTGCAGCATTTATTTTGTGTGCAACTTCACCCTGAAAAGGTCTTTTCAGGCTCCTTCCAGGCACAAATCCTGACTTATTCTCCCATTTATTGAAATTGGACCTGATGCTTTGGGAACCATCCTCCTGGTGCCTGAGTGACCTTTGCCAGAAGGTCCCTCTATTTGCATTCTGTGCTGTGTAAGGCAGATAAAATAGTTATAAATGCACTCTGCTGGTGACCTTAGGTGGACGTGGGCAAGTAATGTGATCCTGTCTTTACTGTATTTGCCATTGTTGCTCAATATCAGCTCAGTTCCTGCTACTAGAGAAAAAACAGACATTGTGGACTGAAGTCCAGTGTAAGCTGCTTTTCTGTGTCTTGTTATTAAAAGAGAACTGTATGGGAATCCTGCTGCACCGGAAAAACCCACTGCAACTGGTGGGCAGCTCTGCAGCTCCCACCTGAGCTGACCTGCCTGCATTGCATCTTCTGCACAGCCTTCTTTCCAATAGGTTCCAGATCTATCATTCCTACTATCTTCTACCATCAACTGTCTCACCTTCCACCATCTTATCCTTCCAACAGCTTATCCTTGGTGCCATCTCAAGGCATATCGAGGATAAGAGGGTTATTAGGGGCAGTCAGCATGGCTTTACCAAGGGTAAGTCATGCTTGACCAACCTCATAGCCTTTTATGAGAATGTAACAAGGTGGATGGATGATGGCAGAGCGGTGGATGTGGTCTACCTTGACTTCAGTAAAGCCTTTGACACAGTCTCCCACAGCATCCTCACAGCTAAGTTGAGGAGGTGTGGTCTAGACAATAGAGTAGTGAGGTGGGTTGCAAACTGGCTTAAGGAGAGAAGCCAGAGAGTGGTAGTCAATGGTGCGGAGTCTAGTTGGAGGCCAGTATCTAGTGGAGTGCCTCAGGGGTCAGTACTGGGGCCAGTATTATTCAATATATTCATTAACGATTTAGACAAGGGAACCGAGTGTACTATCAGCAAGTTTGCTGATGACACCAAGCTGGGAGGAGTGGCTGACACGCCAGAAGGCTGTGCTGCCATCCAGCGGGACCTGGACAGGCTGGAGAGTTGGGCAGGGAATAACCTGATGAAATTTAACAAGGGAAAGTGTAGAGTCCTGCATCTGGGCAGGAACAATCCCAGGTTCCAGTATAGGTTGGGAGATTACATATTAGAGAGCAGTGTAGGGGAAAGGGACCTGGGTGTCCTGGTGGACAGCACGATGACCATGAGCCAGCACTGTGCCCTTGTGGCCAGGAAGGCCAATGGCATCCTGGGGTGTATTACAAGGGGGGTGGTTAGTAGATCGAGAGAGGTTCTCCTTCCCCTCTACCCCGCCCTGGTGAGACCCCATCTGCAATATTGTGTCCAGTTCTGGGCCCTTCAGTTCAAGAAGGACAGGGAACTGCTGGAGAGGGTCCAGCGCAGGGCAACAAAGATGATTAAGGGAGTGGAGCATCTCCCTTATGAAGAAAGGCTGAGGGAGCTGGGGCTCTTTAGCTTGGAGAAGAGGAGACTGAGGGGTGACCTAATTAGTGCTTATAAATATATAAAGGGTGAGTGCCACGAGGATGGAGCCAGGCTCTTCTCGGTGGCAAACAATGATAGGACAAGGAGTAATGGGATCAAGCTGGAACACAAGAGGTTCTACTTAAATTTGAGAAGAAACTTCTCAGTGAGGGTGACAGAGCACTGGAACAGACTGCCCAGGGAGGTTGTGGAGTCTCCTTCTCTGGAGACATTCAAAACCTGCCTGGACATGTTCCTGTGCGACCTCACCTAGGCGTTCCTGCTCCAGCAGGGGGATTGGACTAGATGATCTTTCGAGGTGCCTTCCAATCCCAAATATACTGTGACACTGTGTGATACTGTGATCTCTACTCTTTGAAGTATATATATATATATATATATACACACATATATACTTATATATACAAAACCTGTTTTTCCTCAGTTGTTCCACTCCAAGGGGAAGACATCTTCCCATCACAATTACACCCCACTGGGAAGAGGGCTGCTGGCTCACCCTGAAGTTTTTGGGGTCAATCTTCAGCTGGGTGGCATGTTTCTTGCCGAGTGGGTTCACTATCCCAAGAAAAGCCTCGGAGTTGTCCAGGTGTTGCACCATGTCATTGATGGCGGTGAAAACCTTCTTGCCGTGGCCCCTGACCTGATCCGACTGCTTCATCTCTTCAGCCGAGTCCATGCCTTTGAAGTGCGTGAAGTAGGACTTGGTGTCTGGGTGCTCAGTAAACATCCTGTTGAGAAATGAGAGAGATCTTAATTTGCAGACCAAGACATCCAGGCAGATATGGCTTCATGTTCCAGGCCTTGTCTTATGTATTTATGCCCTTTTTCTTTCTCTTTGCTAGAAACTCTTTCCCCTGGATTCCTTGGTTCTCCTTTGCCATGCCCAGCCATGCACAGCCCCTGTGCCCACAGCAGCCTGCCCCCTCCCTCCCTCCCCTCATCCTGGGTCACTTCCCTTTGCTCTCTCGACCTTAAAATCTACCTATCCTGAATTTATTTTGCTGCATCTGAAGTAAACTTTTCCTCAGCATCGACTCTGTCATGGGGGTCTAAAAGCCACAGAGAAGGGCGAACATGCTCACACAGGTTGGGTGTGACAGCACGATATTCCCAGAGATGTTCTGGACAGCAGAAATCTCCACCGTGCTCTTGGTGGGTCTTTCCATGGAGAAACCCTACTATTGTTTTTGTTAATTAACACCTTCCTAGAGTCCTTCCCAGAGCTTTCTTAACTGCCTGTGATGGATTGTTGGGTACTGCTCATTTTGTTCATTCAAAAGTAACAAAATTCAATGCCACTCATAAAGGAATTGCCTTTACAGCCATCTTGGTCAAACTCTTAAAAAAGCAGTTTACTCCATTGGTTAAACCAGTTATTCACCTGAAATAGTAATAGCAAATTCCAGATTTCGTTTCACAGAGACACAGAACAGTTGGGTTTCAATGGACCTCTGGAGGTCATCTTGTCCAACCCCCCAAATCAGGCCGATTGCCCAGGACCATGTGCAGACAGCTTTTTAGTATCTCCAAGGATGGAGACTCAAAAAGCTCCGTGGGCAACCTGTGCCAGTGCTCTGTCAGCCTCACAGTGCAAACATGTCTCCCGATGTTCAGAGGGAACCTCCTGTCTTTCAGTTTGTGCCCATTGCCTCCTGTCCTGCGCTGGGCACCACTGAGAAGAGCCTGGTTCTGTCTTTGCATCTTCCCTTCAGATTTTTGTATACATTTTGTATACATTCAGATCTCCCTGAACCTGTTTTGTTCCCATTCTCTTTCATACCATACTTTCTTTTCTTCCCTTTAAATGATAGAGTGAAGAAATTGTTCCCATCTCTTCTTCATTTCCCACCTCTTCCCAGTTTCCTTTTACTCTTCTTTGTGTGGATTTCTCCTCTTCTCTGTTTCCTCCCTGAGGCAGAATAAACCACAGCAAACCAAAATGTCCCCAGCAAGGGCTGCATGAAAAACATCAAGACGTGTTCCTAGGTTGTAACTCCATCCATCTTGCTGTTCCTCCTTCAACCTTCTGTGGCAGCAGTGGGAATGGGCTCTTTCCTTACCTGACCAGCACGGTTGTCCCATTGTCCTCAGCATCCGCATAGATCTTCTCCCAGGCACCGCGGGCACTTTGCACCTCGGCTTCAGAGAACGACATGGTGGAGGAGACTTTGGCAACGAAGGGTGCAATGGGAGGGAGAAGGACAAGGAGGACCTGGCGAGAGGGTTCTGCTCCAGTTCTCTCCTCAGGGCTCCCTAAATACTGTCCTGGGGATTTAAGAGATCTTGAAAGGAGTCTTTGTCTCCCTTCCCCTCAGTCACATTTCTACAGGCTTTAGGGCTGCCTAATCACTTTTAATCAGGAAAGAAACCAACCACATGAGGAGGGAGGACTAGCACTCTCGGTGTGGCGTCAGGTACCGGAGCAAAGATCTCGCTGTCTGAGGAGAAAAGAGAAAAAAAGGCAGTTTTCGGTGAGGAAGAAAAAGATCGGCTCTCCTCCTCTCTCACTGTTGCCAAGACTAGTGCTCGGTGCCTCTTTCCCAAGGGCGATCCTTGCCCAAGTGCTAATTTTCCTGGTTTGTTCCCGAGAGCACCGCTGTGCTGCAGGCACCGTGGTGCCCCGCCATCCCCTCTTCCCAGCACTTCTTGCTCCTTCAGATCCCGTTTTCAGCTCTGGCAACTCTCTCCAGTCCTGCCTTGATGCCGCGCTCACTGCTTTCCTTGCAGCCCTCTGGTTTAGGAGAGGCTCACCCCAGGCTGCTCCCGGCCTCAGTGCCAGGCGGATGGGAGGCATCACCAGCCCTGAACGACACTGTTGTGGGGACATTGACAACAGCATGGGTACAGCATCTGTGGCCACTGTGCCCTGGCAAGCTACGTCGTTTTAACTCAGGAGATAAAGGGGCGCAGGACACCCAGGTTGGAAGCACAGACATTTTGCTACCCTAATCCTCCTGGCTTGCAGCCAGGATCTCTGTCCTACCCCTAAGCCCTACCTGCCTGGGAGAGAGAAGGAGATAAGGGGCAGCAGAAGGGCCAGTGTGGAGCTGCAGATGGTGCATATGGGCCTGTTATTGTCACAGTCACTTGGAACTGGAGGCAAAAAAAAAATCTTGGATTATCCACACAGCATCTGGGCTTAACCTCTGTCAGGAATGTTCTGGTTAAGTCCAGGGCATGCAGACAAAATAGGGGCTAAGGGGCTTGAGGAACTGCTGCTGGACGCTGAGCGCAGACAAAACCTTGTATTGTTTGGGGTGGTTTAGAACAGGCACGAGGGTGAAACGTGCGGCACAGGGAGCAAAAACAGCCTGATACCCCAGGCAGAAGGAAAAGGGTGGCTGCAACGTCCCAGAGACTGATCAGTTGCAGTCTCCGTGTGTCTCACCACTGGTGACAGATGCCTCAAATGACTTCACCAAAACTATCCCCCCCCCACTTCCCTTCCTATCCCTTTCCACCACAGCAAAGAAAGAGCAGTCTGATCCCATGATGCACAGCTTCCTGCTTTCTCATCCCAAAATCCTCAGAAAAATGCCCCAGATTTCAGGAGAGCCCAGGGGCGGGCAGACAGGCTATGCTGCCAGGACCGCTGACTCTTTGAAGGCAAACAGATATTGCCTGAGAGCAGAATGAGTGGTTGCCATGGGTGGCTTGGGAGGGAGTGAGCTCCTGAAAAAAAAAGCAGCACCAGTTTTAGCCACAGGGAAAGGGCCTCCAGCAGGTCCGGAGCATGGAGGTAGAGCTGGTTTTTCATCGGGATGTGAATCTGTACAACTACTCACAACTTCTCCTCGTCTCTGTAGGTGTCATGTTCTCCTCATGGATCCTGGTGCCCCCTGACTTGCTGCAGACACTTCTCCTTGGGAGAAGCTGGAGCATAGTGGTGAGCCTGGCGCTCCCACCTGAGCTATGGTAGCAATGCACTTCGCTCAAGGATGCATCTTCTCTGTTAGCTTTCTTAGCCCTTTATTCTTCACCTCCCTTTTTTGTCCGTCCCCTTTGTTGTCTTGTTTGGGTTTTTTGTTTGTTTGTGTTTGTTCGTTTGCTCGTTTGCAGCAGTTCACAAGCAAACCTCAGATTCACTTCTCCTCTGATCTTCTCAAACTCATCTGGGACGTTGTACTACAAAGGCGATCGTTGACTCGATATATTGTCAGCCATCCTGTCATGAACCAAAAAAAATACCCATTTTGACTTGGGAAATTTCAATCAAATTAATTTATTGCCAAGTGACAAATCAACCAACATTTAGACACCTGTCTTCCCCCTGATCCTGGTCCCCTACCTCAGTGCCATGTTACCCCCAGGCCCTTTGGTGAGACAAGGGGCATTGCAGGAGCTGCAGGTTGGTGCAGGTGGGTCCCTTTGCTCTTGCCGCTCCTTGTGTCCCACTCAACTGCTTCAGCGTGGGTTCTTCCCCCAGCCACTGTCCCATTGGGTGCTGTACCAGCCCTGGCCTTGTCTCTCCTTTTTTAGCATTCACTGCCCTTTCTTAAACATGTTTCTTCAGGGGCACTGTAAACTCATCTGGTTTGTCAGTTTTGGGGTGCAGTGGGTCAGTTTTGTCCGGTGCTGAGGGCAGCTCTGTGCATCACTGAGCACTGACCTCCTCCTGCATAGACAAAATGAACAACGATGCCATCAAGCATGTCACCAGGCTCTCTGTGACATGCTTTTCAATTCTTTCCTTTCAGCTTCAGGTGTTACTTTTACTGTTTTGGAAAATTACCTTTTATTTTCCCCCTGCACTATTAGCCAAGTCCTTGTAAAAGGCACACAGAAACACCTTACAAAGTTTTGACATCTCCGATAGGGTTGTATGCATCTATACAACACCTCAGAGGTCTCTAGAGATTGAAACAAAAAAGTTCCAGAAGCTTTTTTCTTTTTGGCCTTGAAATGGTATGGTTATGAGAAATTTTCAGTTTAATTGTAAAGTCATCACATTGTTGCCAACACTCACTCTCTCACCCTCTCCCAGGGTTTGTTTCGTTTAATATCCTGAAGGAAGTGAATGTTCTTAAGTGCAATTTCTGCTGAATGGGAAGAAAAATTTTCTAAAGCGGGGGTGCAGGGCAGCACTGCAGAGACAGCCTGGACCCCACATGGGGAGCTCCTCAGCAGGCAGGGTCAGGCTGGGGGGCAGAGGGTGCTGGGAGATCCCAAGCAGGGAGCACAGCCCTGGGATTTTGGGTTGTGCATGGTGGCCAAGCTTTTCCTGGATTTGTCCCCGGCCGGAGAAGCAGAGGACGTGTCTCCCGCTGCAGTGTGGGGAAACAGCAGCGGTTCTGTGAAATGGGGTTTGCTGCCTTCCAGCTTCCAAGAAACCACGTGCTTTAGACAGAAAGCAGCCGGCAAGCTGTGGCTGAGAAACAGGTGTCATTTTCTGCCCGCCCGGTCATTTAGGACCTGGCAGCGCTGACTGCCTGCCCAGCCTGCTGCTGCCCCGGGCACTGGCAATGCAAAGCTGGCCCTGTTTCCCTCCTGAAAGTCAGTGATCTGTTAAGTTTGATGTTTAATATAAATAAATCATCCTATTATGCAACAGGGGTTCATGCCCAGCTCAGCAGACGTGCCTGTTGTAGAGAATGGCTGGAAAGGGCTCAGCAGGTATAAATCTTATTTCCCCATTATCCTCTGTCCTGTCAGACTGAGGTTAGAGCCCCCCATAGCAAGTATCCCAGGTTTCTCTGACACTTAGCTTGAGATGCCGACACTCGGTGCTGCTTTTACAAACAACAAAGCACCTGCATGTGCTCCATGCTCCATATCTGAAATTATCAACATTTCCAGCTCATCAGAACAAGCCAAATTAGGAGCTGCAATCACGATGGTTGGTGTCAATGTCTGAGCATCAAAGCTCAGGTAGCACACAGATGGGAAAGACCTGGAGCAGATGCACACAGCTTTCCCAGCTGCGATCAGAGAGGGGCAGTGGCCTGGGATGGAGCCGTGTTGCACTTTGCACTGGTGAAAGTCCCAAGTCCAAAGGGTAAGAAAAAAGCTGAAATACTCAGTTTCTTGGAACCTAGCCACCCAGAATGGTCCTCATATAGTTTACAGAGAAATGCCACCTGGCACGATAGAAATGTAGACAGGTTTCTGTTGTGAATATTTTTATTGTGCGCATACGATTTTATATGTGAAAACGAAGGTGATGTATTCAGAATAGTTCAGTTTTATTCATCACAGGGCATAGTATAAATACAGGTTAATCTTCTGCACGTTGCTTTAATAATTAACGGCATTAAGTACATGGCCAGCAGTGATTCTAACACAGTCATTACAGCTAATAACATCGCCAGTGCTGAGTTTTCATGTAGTATATCCAGCCAACCAAGTATTTGCATTGGGACAGGCCAGTGTTCAGCAGGAAAACTCTACACCCTCAGTGAAAGGAAAAAAAAAACCAGAACCAAAACCAAAACCAAACAAAAAAACCTCCAACAAGTGAGGCAAAGCTACTAACCATCTCACCACCAGACTGGTGCCCAGCCTGTCTTAAAGCAATAGCTACTCTGGATACCACCCCCCCCAGTTTTATTGCTGATCACAACTTTACAGGGTATGGAACACCCCCTTGGACATTTGGGGTCTGCTGTGTCCTCTCCCAGCCCCTCAGCTCCCCCCCCGAGCCTCCCCGCTGTAGGGGCAGAGTGAGAATCAGAGGCGGCTTTGTCACTGTGTGAGCCCTGTTCATCTATTGCTGAAACATCAGTGTGCTGTCAACGGCGTGCTGGTGATAAATCACACGGCAGCATAAGGGTGGCTGTGAAGAGCGTTAACTGCACCCCAGGCAGACCCAGGACACTGCTGGATCACATCTTTCTCTCAGACAAATTTGGGCTCACATGGGCCACGCTGTGCTGAACCTGCACACAGGTGCTGTAGGCAGGAGGCAAAGAAAGGAGGTTTTATGGACATGGAAAATATCGAGCCCAAGTCAGAGATGTAGAGAGCAGCCACAGCTGGACAGAGGGGCTCAGGCAGCGGCATAAGCACTATTCACATCTGCAATGTTACAGTCTAGCATTCAGATCTGCCCCTCTAATGAGATCAGACTGCCCAATGTTTTAATGGAAAAAATACTCCCACAGGGTTTGGGTACAAGCTACTGGACTACATTGAGTTACTGCTTCACAGCGTATCTTAACTGGGACAAAAGCTCTTCAGTTACACATAATCTGCTTGAGTGATGTTCTGAAGAAACCACAAATCCATTGAATGTCACCCCTGGCAGAGTTAAACCTGGGGCCCAGGTAAGGAGACCTGATATCAGAGGAAGAAAGGATGTAGCTAAAAGAAGACATCAGGCTAAAATAAATACTCATGAGGTGGTATATATGGAATTTAGGCACCAATCCAGAAGCTTTGCATCAAACACAGGTAGAGTACAGATTATATTGGTGGTATGGACTGTTGTGTTCAGAGATGCAGCAGGGCTAAGCTACAAGAGCAAGAGATAAAGCATCAGATAAACCTGCTGTCAGATACAACAGGAAGGAGGTGTTGGACTGAAAGGGTAGTTGGTGAGGAATGGAAGGAACCAGAGAATCAGACTAGCAAACTGTTACCTATGTGAACAGAAGGCTGGATGATGGACTTTATGGTCCATTTACTTTCTCCACTCTCATAATTATTGCTTCCCACTAAAGCCATGCTCTCCCTTGGGTTGCTGTCCCTGCTGCTCAATGTACTGGGCATTTACACAGATAAAAAATCTATCATCACTGTCTGACTTTCATTGGAAGTAACATCAGTACATGTGGCTTTAAATTCAGTGAGTCCAAATTTAATATCCAGCTTCAGTGTGCGTTTCCTCCCCAGCGTTGTGTCTGGCGTTGGCACTATACAGGAGCCAAGACGTTCTATCTCGTCCTCATCTACATACAGAGCATCCTGCTTTTCTGTACCATAGAAAGAAAAGGGTACACTTGTCTGATCTGGTTCTGTTGGATGAAAATAATAGTGGGCAACTTCATTTATATTCACTGAGTCCCCAATTCCCACCAATTTCTTGAAGATATCTACTGAATAAGTACAGCCATCAGCTTTTGAGACCCTTTTTTTACGGAAGTCATGGATGGTAGCATCAAATTCCCGAGTTACTGCTAGGCCATATGTCCGAGCACTGACTCTTGAGGAAACAATATCTGGATTGACTCCAAATAAAACAGCCCCTTTTGCAACGGCTGCTTGTGCCTCCAGTGGGCAAAAGATATGATACTTCTCACCAAAGGCCTGACTGATTGCATCTCTCAAGATGACGCTAGATGCAAAGCCCCCCACAAGCAAAATGTACTTGACTTTGGCTATCTCAGGCTTGTCAAGAATTTCCCTCAAAGCACAAATTATATTTTTGATACTGTAGTCAAAAAAGCTCTTCATTTTCTCATATGTAATCATGATCATCCCATCACACCACACAGCTCCTTTTGCGTTTTTGAAGAAGTGGGAGATGTCCTTTTTGGAGTTTGCCACTCTGGTCAAGTTGTAGTAGCAATGTATGTAAACCGCCTCCCTGCTAGCAGAGCATTTCTGTAGACTGAAGGTGTACAGCATATGCTGTAATTCGGTAGGATGGTTCTTTACATATTCATCCCATACACCATCATCAAATATTTCCTTGAGGAAATGAGTGAAGTTTTCATCTACTCTGTTGCCTCCCCATCCGCCTCCAGTTGCCTTGTGTAACTCCTTCAAGTGATGGTTTTCTTGGATCTCATGTACTGTGATGTCTATTGTTCCACCTGCACACACACGTACAAAAACATATGAATTGTAGAATCATTTTGGTTGGAAAAGACCCTCAAGATTGTAGAGTCCAACCATTGAAGTTAACTCTTTTCTTTAAAGTACATGAGGTCCTTACTTTCCACTGAATATAATCCTACCTTCTGAACTCCTTGTCCATGAGTCTGCTTTTCTGCTGCTTTCTTTTCTCATCCTGACTCCTCCCCTATTGCCTGCACACCTTTAGATTTCCTAAATTCATGCACTTCTGTTTAGAAGCCTGGTCTCTCAGGGCTCCTACAGTAATTGCTGATGAGAGTTGGATGCTCTGACTTGCTCCCTGCACAAGCTGATGTCCTTTCTTATCACAAAAGGAAACCAGCCTCCTCACATAGACAGTTGGCTCTTGCCTTCTGATGTACAAGCTCTGAGTTAAGATGAACAGCAGTGGTGAGACTCTCAGAAATTTGTGGTCCTCTTGATGCCTTTTCAGTACTTGTTCACAATCACCAGACTGCTCTTGGCAGGAAATTCATGTCATACCAAAAAAACCCTCACACAGGAAACTAGAGGAATTGCTAAAAAGTGCTCCATCAAATATTCCTAATGATTTACTCTACAGGGCCTGCTAGCTAATCTCTTTGGTCAGGTCACTGGGCACTACACTTGCTCCCACAGAGAAGACACCCTCAGACACATGGTGTGAACAGTGGGGTTGTCCTATGCAGGGACAGGAGCTGGAATCCATGATCCTCGTGGGTCCCTTCCAACTCAGGACGCTCTATGGTTCTATGATTCTAAGCGTGAGCTTGGGCTGTGCAGCAGCATGTGGGTGCACGTCCATGGTGATGCTGGGACATGGTGCTGGCTGTTTGGGCATGATGGCAGGAGCTCTCACTGTGACCGTCTGTCCTGAAGCACATGACAGCGTAAGACAGTGACTTCCATCTGCCATGGAGCAGACCTTTAGCAGTCCTGTCCTTTCCTCCCATTTTTATGCCTCCCCATGGGATCTCAATAAGTGAGAAATAAAAACAAAAACCCCATGACAAGCACAGCAGTGGAGTCCAAGCTCTGGGACTGCACTGCAGACCTTTGGGAACACTGTGAAACAGCCACGCTCCATGCCCAGCAAAGATGGTAATTCTTAAACAGGGAAAATTTACCTCCACAGTCAACAACAATATACTGGATCCCAGGAGAGTCTTCAAACTTCTTCTTGTCACCGCTGTCTACCATAAACCCTTCCTGTGGAAGCTGTTTGCACCACAGTGATGCAGCCTCTGGCTCCAAGGCAAGGATCAGCTTGTCAGAGATCATGTCAGAGATAAGTCCTGCCTAAAATCACAAGAGAGAAGTGTCAGTTCAAGGAGAGGTGGTGAGATCACTGCATGAATGCCACCTGCTAGGGAGGCTGTTCTCACCCCAGGAGCCCACAATGGAATGGTGGTTCTTGCACCGCTGGTCTCCCTGGGTCTCATTTCTGCACAGCGGTGCAGAGAAAGGGCAGAGAGGTTGCCATCGGCAGTTTGGGACATCCTTTCCCCCATCACTCTCAATGTGGGAGATTTCTCTCCCTGGTAGACTGAAATTTTAAATACAGGTTGTTTAAATGTTGAGGAGTTCCTCTGCCTTGATGGGTAAAGAAGTCTCCAAAGACAATTTGAGGGGGTGGGATAACCACTGCTTTTACCTCTTTCGCTGCCAGCCGCATGAACTGCCTGGCAGCCACGCTCCATATGGCTGGGACAGTAATGACCCAGGTGATCTCCTCCAGGTCACAGACAGTTTGGAAAGAGGCCTCTTGGATGGTGTTCAGGGCATGATCCTTCAGGTAGCGCAGGCTTTCAGAAAAGACCATCAGGGCGGGAAGCGTCTTTCCATTTCTGGCTTCCAGCGCCATGCTAGCAGTGACTTTCTACAAAATAAAAGGTCTCAGGGTCACACACGGCAGTCTCAGCAAGAGACCTGTGCACCTCCTCCAAATTACAGGGGGCCTCCCTTGTTCCCTGTGGAGGACTGAGACAGGGAACCCCAGAGGCAGGCCAGTTTCTCTGTTATGCTCTGAAGCAGGGCAGCTTTCTGGTAGGAACAAATACCTGGCTTCACTGAGGTGCGCAGTCAGATTTCATTGTCTTTTAAAAAATTATATAATTTTTATTGGTTTATTTATTTATTATTGCTATTTGTCTACTTGTTTAGTTATAGTTACAGTTATCATTATCATTTGTTCAGTTTATTTTTTTTTAATTGACAACTAATAGCATGATAAAGAAAGGGCCCATAAAGCCTTTGGTTAATCAAGAAAATAAAGAATTTCTGCTTCAGTTCATCAAAATGCCCTTTGATGTCCATTCATTCATCCTCACCAGCCACACTACACAGCCCTCTTCACCAATTCCCCTACCACCCCCACCCCTCAAATAAATTAGTAGCTCTGACTCCCATTAGCAGCAACTGTTCCACCTACTGTGTTGTACAGCTTCATCTTGAAGTTTTGGAAGAAGTACCAGCTGTCAGCTTCGCCGGGGGGCAGGCTCTTGTACTTCATCACAGCATCGTAGCCAAACTTTTTGAACTCCTGATTCCGGTTGAACAAGATGCACGTGGGCGTCTTTGGGGTCTTCAACCCGAGCTCCATCCCCCAGTACACTTGGCGGATTTGGTCGGTACCTGAAGCGAGAGAGAAGCAGTACCCGCTGTAGGATGTGCCAAAATCTATAGCAATGACGAAGACTGACTTGGTGGCCATGGCCAGAGGCAGTGCAGAGAGACGCAGCTCGGGGAGCTACAGGGAAATAAATAGATGTGAAGAGAATGAAACTGCTCCAGTTGATATTGCCAGGTGAAGCCACACCTCACAACCTTATCACCTGGAAAACAGTGATATACTAGTCACGGTGCAAAGTGCCTTTTCCTGTAAAAGGCTGGGCTTGTTTCTGTTATTTATAACAGGAAAGTCCTGTTGTGAAAGCAAGGACGTGCCTGACGCTTCCAATAGCTTCCTACACTCTGAGCAGCACAGTCCCCTGTGCTGCCACTCATTTTGGCAAACATTTTCTGCCGCTGCTGTAAAGCCATGAGTAACCCCGAGTTTTCTTCCCACATCAGAACGTGGATGCCTGAAGTACCTTCTAGGGGCGCTGGTCCTCGAGATGTGACTGCAGGAGGCAGAAGGTACGTTGCATAGGGGACGTCTCTGGCTAAACTTACCGAGTTTAACCTTAGCGGGTCTGAATAGTTCTATGAAGTCCCTTGGGGGGCTGCAGCAAAGGACAGCAAACATTTCCTGACTGTGAAATATTTTAGTAAAAGCTCTGTTTTCTACTTCGGATCTGTCACAGGGATGGTTAATTTCCTCAAATTCAGCTCAAGTTCAGCTCCAAAGGGTGAGGCAGATCTTAAATGCATGTATGGGAGAGAGAAACTGGAAAGACTGGTATAAATAGTGTACACAGATCCTGGTTTGGGGGGACTTGGTCTTTGAGCTCATCGGTTTTGCAGAGAAAAGCTAACTTAAATGCAGATTTTAGACTGGATTGTTGAGCTTCAAGAAAAAAAAAAAAAAACAATGTGTCCTCAGAGAAAGAATGGAAACAAAGTGATTTAATTGGGAGTCCATTCAAGTAAACTAAACTAAAATCTGTTTCAGTGGGAGAGGAGAGGGGAGGTGGTGAGAGAGAGGAGCAGGACAGTCCCTTGCAGCAGCTCTGCAGACTTGTATCGGCATAAACTGACAGTGGAACCTCATGCTCAGGCTTTCTCTGGCATTGCCTTGCTGCAGGAGGGAGCTTGCTGTCTGCTCCACCTGTACCTGAGCTGCAGGAGCAGCTCACCCTGGGACTGTATCTGTAATAACAACTGATATTTGGGATCCTCCTTGGAAACAGGACACAGAGCAGTTGTAGAAATAAAAAAAAAAAAAAAATACCCTGCGAACACAGAACTTTGTTATTCTCTGTGAAAAACAAAACAAAACACAGCTATACATTGCAAAGTTGGCTTCAGCAGAACAGCCATGTGCATTTGCTGTTCCCCACACTCTTCAGGTCTGGGGTGAGTTTGTTTTTCAGGAGTCGTTCCTGTATCCTACCCACTTCATCCAGCCCTAATGATTGCTGTAATCTTCCTTCTATTTTTGGCCTGTAGGGTCCTCTGAACTGTAACAGGCATCATCTGGGGCAGTGCTGGCCTACTTGTGCTAAAACCGCATCCAGGTGTGTGCTGGGCCACTGTCCTGGCTCTGATCTCTGGATGTAGCATGGATGCAGCCATGGAGCCTCTGCTCACAGGGTTGTGTTTTATAAGGTACCTGGTCAGAGTATGTGATTTTTTTTCCCCCTTCATTGTAAGAATGCCCTTTTCTTTTTTTCCTCAGGCAAACATCTGACACCTTGTTGCAACCACCAACCACCAACCATCAACAGTTCAGAGACAGGATTCCAGTGCGGGAGGCCTCACATCACAAGGCGGCAGGAAGCCTGGTGCTGGCGGAAGAAGAACAAGCGTGAGTCTGGTGACCAGAAATTACAGTGATTAGTGTGGCCCCTGATGATCAGCTGTAGCTGGTGTACACTGGGACAGGTTGGACAGAAGATAACAAACAAGCCAGACGTAGGGAGGGCTCTGATGTAGCACCAAATTTTGTCTGGGCCATATTGGGAACCCAGAGCCAATTTGCAGAAGCTGTTTGATCTGCAGCATATAACATGCAGGTCTTGCATTTTCAGAGTGTTTTATTTGCACTATTGGTACTGATCCCACACACCTGGCAAAGCACAGCCTTGAGAAGTTTTGGTGTCTAGATTTTTTTTTCCTTATGTGCTGATAAGGAATTAGAGGGACGAAGTTTAGCTTGGGCATTTCTTAGGACTTTAATGGATACTTACCTACTGATTCTAACGGGGTTTATTATTTGTTTCTTCTTTTCTTTGCTCTTATTTTTTTATTTTTCGGAACTGGGGGAGTTTTGGTTGGGACATTTAGTCTGGCCTTTTACCATTTTGCAGAGGCCTCCGGGCTTTTCTGCTTTTTTCCCCTTTTTTCTCTCTTTTGGATCGGCTGTTCAGGACTGGGGTATCACTTCCTGGGACTGGCTGCTTAGTGTGGATGGAGTTCATTTGGAATTGCCTTGACTATCTTTTATTTCTATTTTTTGTATTTATTTACTAGTACTGTATTAGTATTTTGTTATTTTATTAAATGGTGTTTGTCTCAATCCAAGTTTCTCCCTTTCCTTTTGATTCTCTCCCCTATTGGCGAGGGGAGAGAGAGGGGTGAGTGAGCGGCTATTGTGGTTGTATTGCTAGTTCGGGTTAAACCATGACAGTGAGGAAAATAATAAATGTTTCTGTAGCTGTCACTGAAACATACTAAAGCCTTAGTTGTCACAGCCCTGTCCTGCAGGGCAGACCAAATTTTCATTCTCCTGTTTGGCTGCATTGTCCTGGCCAGACATGAGCTGCCATTGAAGCAGGTTTGTCTTGGGGTGCAGATCAGGATACGTGACCAGGGCACATGACAAGAAAACATCATGTTGTGCAATGAGCTTTCATTTCCATGCGAATACTTCCCTGCATATGTAATGGCTGCCTTAACAACACCAGCCTTTAAAATAAAAGCACCCGGCCTAATACAGAAAGGGGAGGTGGTAAAAGCAACTCTGAGGACAGTTTGAGCAGATGTGCAGGGGCTGTCCTGGCTTTTTGCTGTGAAATCTGCCTTCTTATGAATGAGGCAAGCACTGAAGGGAGACATAGTGACAGGAATACTAGCAAGAAGGAGGGAAATGGTTAATCAGGAGGAAAGAAAAAGAAATAATAGCATGATGGGTGGCATCTTGGGCATAAAATGCAAACATAAATAATTCTCAGTGACTAAAGCCAGGAGTGAACTAACTTCAAATACAATAGCTGGGTGTCCTTGCCCTTCCTGAACAGCTTTGTGGAGAAGAGGCTTTCCTGATGGGATTTTCTGAAGACAGACTGTGGTATTTTAGTTTCTGATCACAGCTGTTGTTCACATGAAGTCATAAAGCGTCATGAAGTGTTTGCAGGTGTGCAGTCATGAATAGCCTGGTAGTGAAGGAATACTCAGACTTTCTGCAGCCTTGGAGCTTTCTTCTGCAGTGGCTCAAGGTTGAGACTTGGGCTGATGTAAGGCAAAGGTTCCCAGACAGTGGCCCTAGACTAAAATGATGACCAAGCTCGGTCACTTGTCCCCCTCAGTTTGTTTGCCTAATTACAGAAGACTGTCAGGAAACCAGTCTAGATCCAGATTACACCTCCTAAATTCAGGTCCTCGTTCTTAGTTTGTTCCCAGGTCTGTCTGCTTAACATATCTTGTTTCCTTCCATCTCTAGCCAGCATGCTGCATCTGATCATTACACGCCACAGCAGATCAGCAACCCTCATCCTCCTTACCAGGAGGGACACAGAAGACACGAGGAGTGAGTACTGGGTTTTCCTGAAATTTCCTCTTCTCAGTATTGTCCTTTCATCCACAGCCACTCATCTTTCCCCATAGCATGTCTACCACCTCCAAGGTTAGACAAGCTCTGAACACAACATTTCTGTGTGCGGTACTGAAGGTAATTTAATTGACAGAGCAGCACCTCGATGGGGTACTTCACAAGATCAAAATAGTAATAAAAGATGGTATGGCTTACTCTGAAAGGAGAGGAACATCTAGTGAATGATAAAAAGCAAAAAATCTCCAGCACTTTTTGGGGTGTGAGTCAGCATTCGACCTAGGGTCATGGTGTAGGGAGGGCTTTTTAAAGCTCTGGTAGTATCACCTAAAGAGCAGGCACTGGAAACAGAAGAATTTCACTCGCAGGAGGAACAGGAGACTGACATTACCCAGACATCTGTGGAGAAAGGAATCCAGGAGAACAGAACTCTCTGGGGAGTATGGAATGTTTGGTGATAATGTTCTGTTGTTAAAGATGGACAAAACAACTAGAGAAAAGATGAGAGTAGATTCTAATAGGTGGAGAATACTTGTGTTTTCCTCAAGCCTTTGACCTCTGATCCTCTCAACCCCACCTCCCTTTCTTCTGATGTAAATAGCTTTCCCCTTGATTTGAGCATAAATCCTAGGTGGAGGCTTTCAGTGGAGGTTGTTAAGCTCCCCTGGAGTTTTTTGTGGGTGCTCTGTGCTTTCCCACCTCATGGCTTTTTTTTGCCAGAATTCAGACTGTTCAATAGGGGCAAGTCCACTGTTGTCTCAGTGTCCAAGTACAAATAAAGAGATCTCACAAGAGAAATCTGTTTCAGAGCATTTCCTGGAGGGATGACCCAAAAAGAGCTTCAGGAGAATGAGGAATTGAAGAAGGAGAAAGAGAAGAACAAGGAACTACAGGCAAGGTAAGGTATTTATTCAGATTTCTGACAAAATGTGTGTTTCTACACTGAAGGGCCACATACTTTTTGCTTCCTCCAGTCCCTAGGGACTCCTTGTTTCCAAACAGGCAGCCTAGGACAGCTTCTCCACAGACTTTCAATTTGACAGCATCTCTTTGTAACTAATTCCTGGAAGATGGTTGGGATTGTTCTGGAAAGGGAAGGAGACTTTCCCAGGGTGAACATGTTAATAAAAGAAATCATCCTACAATGACATAGTAAAAATACTGCTCTTTGACCAGATTCCACTGTGATCATGCAAAACTGAGCTGAGAAAGCACTATTTCCCACCAAAAAAACGCTGCTTGCTAACTATATAATATAGTTGAGAAGTGCATTAGAGATTCATGACATGCTGTGAAATAGTTACACTTGTTCATTGTTTCATCTTGTCTTAGCTAAGTTTTTTAATATCCTTCTTGCCCTAGATTCCAACAGCTCTTGTCCAAAGTGATGGCCATGCACGAGAATTCTGAGAACATAAATGACCCTTCGCATTTGTCTGCTGTGCTGAAGATGTATGAGATGCTCAGGCTACATGACTGGGAAAAATTCAGGAGCTTTTCACGTGGTTTCTCTTATAAAAGAGGCAGAAGCGTAATTAAGGTTTGTTCATGTCCATGTTCTCAATTTGACTCTCATCAGATCAATATGGTGCAGTCAGTATAGTAGGCTTTGAGTATTGAGTATTTCTGCACCAGACAGGGCTGGGGACTAAGTCTGGGTCTCTGGTTTTCCAGCCCAGCAGAGCCTGCATAAAGTTGTAGAGAGCAAACTGGCAGCGACCTGCTTCCTCCCGCACATTCAAATGCCAGTCCCATATCTCACCCATGTTAAGTACAAGTGGGAAAACAGAGTCCTGTTTCCTTATGGTGAATGTTTAAGTATTGGATGGGAGACCTTGTTCTGATGTCTGACTCACTGTTCTGATGCTGGGGGGATCTGAAGGGAAAGACAAAAATTATGCACCTGAAAGGACAAGACTGAGGCAAGGCCATTATTAGCATCAGTTGTGATGATAAGGCCCTGCAGATGCTGAAGAATGGGCTTCAGTATGGAAACAGCTCAATTAAATAGTGTATTTCCCAGGTATTGAAGACATATTTAAATCAAATAGTGGCCCTATAATTTACACTAATGCAGATGTGGTTTCAGCACATACTTTTGACACTATGCCTTTTGTTCCACTGTCTTTGCTGCTGTAACCAGCTGTTGTCTTTGTGCTGCAGAAACTGTTTGAAGCCTGTGAGAAAGATATACAGCAGAGGACAGCTAAAATATTTGAAGTTATTGGCATTCCACCTTCGAATGATGCTATGACCAACAGCAAACAGGTATTTTATGTTTCTGCATAACTGGACCTAGGCAGTGGGATAAAAGGGCCATCTGCCTCTGACATTCATTTAGAACTTAGCTTCTGCTAAGGACACTGCTCAAAATGTACTGGCAATGACAGTGGGGATAACTTAAGAGCTGAGGGGGGTGGAGGTGTGGAAAGAAAAAGCTCCAGCAACCCTTCTGTGTCCTATGATACACAGACACAGACTGGCTGAAGTGCATGTATGAGTGCAGAAAGCACTTTTCCAGCCCTGTGTTGCTCTTATGGGACCTTCCTCCAAAGCTTGAAATTAGTGACTTCTCCATTGCTGATTGAGACCATCTGAGAAAGAAAAGTTCCCGGTGCTCAGGGACTGCATTGCTGGCCACACGACACGCTGACAGTCTGCTTCATGCTGTGCTTGGTTTATAGGGGCTGATGCAAGCAATAAGGAGTGTCTTCAGGTATTCCTATTACAAAAACGACTCTGAGTTTTACAGCGAAATTATCATGGTGAGTAGAGATATAGCCCAGGAACAGAGTTGGTAGTTCAATTTTCTGGTATGTCTGTGCAGCTTGGTGTTTAAAAGAAATGGGAGGTCTCCCTTCTGCTTAGGGTTCTTTTCAACTTGTGGTGAGAGTCTTCCATCCCAAATATTGTCACAGCCACGCACAGAGGTACATGTAACCTTGTAAGGGAGACACTGAGCTCCACCAGGAGCAGTGAGGAGCAGCAGGACAGGCAGGGCCACGATCACACCAGCAAGGGCACTGTCCTGCCCAACCCAAGTATGGTGCAAAGAGCAGGGCCAGTGATGGTGATCAGGGTCAGCCATAGACCAGTGATCACCAGACAAACCCACAGTGACCAGGCAGGTCCAGACCGAGCTGGGAAGTTGGTCTGTGGGTCAGGGTCAACAAGGCTGGGCACAGGCACCCCTCCATCACCTGCCACCACTGAGCTTGAATCGGCTCCTGGACCAAGTGGTGGAGGGTCTGTGGGTGGAGATGAGTCTTCTCATAAGTTTTTCTCACCCCACCCTTTCTGATAGCTTAGCTGTTTCCGCAGCAGTTGAATCCAAGGTTACGTGGCCACGCTGTATCAGAGCTGAAGCTGAACACAAGCAGACAAACTGTTGGGAAGGCCAGGGAAAGCTCGCAGAGACTGTTGGTGTGCACAGCGCCCTGACGCTTGCTAGCCAAACAGGCTATAATCTAGTGAGGGTGTTTTTTCTAGGAAATATATATCCATGTCATACAGATCATATATGAAGCCTCCTAAGAGCAGCTTCTTCCTTTTGCAGCTTGCTGGGCCTTTCCAAAAGCTCAGCCTTATCAAGCTTTTTGCAGATTTCTCTATGAGGACACAGAGACAGTTGCTGGATGCTGGAACAGTCCAGAAGCCCATACTTAGAAAACGAAAGAATCTTTGAAGTAATCCTGGGACCTCTGCCTGTCCCAATCAAACAATACCATTAGTTTTGACAGATTAAATTCTTCAGTGCTTAGTTAAGGTGGAGCAGTGACACAGAGCAAGAGCAGGGAGGCAATGTAACATCATATCAACATAATATTACAAAGCTTTGAAAACTCTTCTCACTTCATTTTCAGCAATCTGGTGTTGATATAGAAGATCCCATCCCAAAAGAGTTCGCACTGCAGTGCTGCAAAACTTACTGTTTGCTGCTTCTTCAGGAACCACCAGTTGAAGCTGTGTGGGAGATCGAGGAAAGTTCATGGCAAGATTTAGAGCACGTGGACAAGACAGACAGGGAGCTCTGGAGAAAACCAGTATGTCTCTGGCCCATAATGAAATGTGGGAAACAAGTCATTGTGAAAGGTGTAGTCTGGGAGAGTCAAGTGTCAATCTGCTAATTTATATGACCATAAAAAGATGAAACAGCTGCTGCACAACATGCTGCTCCTCTGCCTCCCATGAACTGCCTGCTTTTCAGAGCTAGTAAGTTAGATGCTCCTGGTTTGGGACACACAGGCTAAATCCTTATTTACAAACATGTATTAAAAATTGAAGATGTTTGCCTCAGCAGCATGCACAAATTGTATGTAACATTTCTTCCTCGCTGTCTTTAAACGGCATTTGTACGGAAAAAGAATCTGTGTTTCCAGCCTACCTTACCTGCTCTTCACAAATGCTTATTCATGACATTGTCAGGTAACAGTGGGGATTTCAGCCACCCTGTGGAGGCACCTGCCTCCTCGCCAACAGCATGTGGTGGACCTAATGCTTTGCAGGATCCCCAACCGCAGTGGTATCACCACTCCCCTGCCTCTACAGCAGGTACCCAGACTGTGGGCCCGTGCTTTCTGCTAATGATTAAAGCAGCAAGGATGAAGGTGGCCTCTTGGGAAACAGGTATCCTTCTTGGCTAAAAATGTACTTAGCTGAGAAAGAGATCAAGGCACTAAAATACAAGGCTTGCAAAGGCTACAATGGACTCTCAGAAGATTGGTGTGCATAGGTGTGTGTACACAGACACAGGGTGCCAAAAGGCTACTTGTGTTCACACAAACACCACCTGTCTGTTAGTACTCAGCTGCTTTCCCACATCTATACAATTTACCACTCCTCAGCCTTTCAGCTACATACCTGACACAGCTCTTTGACTGATCAGAGTGCTCTAAAAGTTGGATTTCACAGTGTAAGGGGGATGCAGAGAGGCAAATGTGTCTTTATGTGCTTGTGGGACAAAATATTCAGCGAGAATCTTGAGATTGGCCAAATAAAAAAGACTGGAAATCCTGCTGTGTGCCTTTCCTCCCGTTCTGCTTTCTAGTCCTGCAGTTTCCTTGGCTGCACAAATTCCCTGGCATTTTCTTGAGGGCCCCCAGAAAGAAAGACAAATTTCTGTGCAGCTCTCTGCAAGCAAATTGCTCTGTTTCTCTCAGGAATCCACTATTCTGTGAGCATGTTGCAGGTCACTGACAACATGAGCTGGGATCCAGCAAGAAAATCGGCTTTTAGAAAGCCAGCGTATTCTGAGAAAATGATTGCAAAAGACCCTTACTGGAAATATTATGGAATAGAGCAGGTGAGTTAAAATTACATATGCACCATATTTCTTACAACTTTCACAAAAAGAAAGAACTACAATAGTTGATTTTTCATACTTCATAAGGTGTTGCAGACGAAGGTGGCCAGTGCGTTAACACTTCATCTTGTCCAGGCTTTAGAAGGTAAATGACAGGGAATTTGTCCAGTACCAGCAAGTAAGACTCAGTGACTCTGAGCCAAATGCCATGTGATAATATAGGTGTAGTAGTACATATATAGCAAGCTGCCATGCTCTATTTGTTACTTGCTTAGGAATTTTGTTCCGCTAATTTTCAAGACCCTGCGGCTCCTTGAGTCAACCTGGTCTTGTTGTGTGGATCAGTTTTATCTCCGAAGCTCATCAGCTTCTCATGTATTGTTCTTTCCTTTGATTTTTCTTTCTTTAACCTTTTTTTTTTTTCCTCCCTAGCTTTAGGCTAGAACACTCAAGTTATAAAGCTTTATATTTCAAAGGCTGATTTTAAAACCTTCTGAAGGCTACACTAACACATTCAAGTTACAAAGCTTTCTGTTTCAAAGGTTTCTTTAAAGGCCTTCAGAAGGCTACAAGCACTGCTGCATCCTTTCCAGCAGGCTTCACACACACTCCCTAGTCTCTCTGAACAGCAGGACCAGGCTTTTTGCTCTGTCTGTACAGCAGCCAGCAGAATCCAGCAGACTTGGGCTCTGAGGTACTGCTGAAATCTCTTTTCACTGTTATACCTCATCTCAAAGGAGCAACAATTTCCCCTTCCTTGCAAAAGGTGCCATTTGGCCTAGAGTGCAGCAGCCCTGACACAGCAAATCCTGCACAGCTACAAGATTTTTAACCTCTCACAACAGACCAAGTACGTCATCCATAGGCAACAAAGGTCCACAGATTGCCACAAAATGTCTTGGTGCATGAAATTTCCCTCTTGCCAGACTCTCACATCTCCTGCTGCAAACAGAAACATCCAGCCAACACAACCTCTTTTCCCAGTTCTTGATGTTTTGAGGGTGAGATTTCACCTGGGCTGAACATCCAGTGCACCAGTGTGGTGAGTTAGGTCACACATCTGGTGTGGGTTGCGTTCCTTAAACCAGTCCTACCAGCAAAGCGAGATGAGGGATTTGAGTCTCAGATGTCCCCTGCTAAGTCTACTTAGGACTGGTTGCACTTTGGAGCAACCAACAAAACACCATTGTTTTAGGAAGGTCGCAGGGGGCAGGGATAATAGTGGTGGCTGCTGCTGTGCTGTCCTGAGGTAGCCCGAGGCCTCCAAATAAGAATGTCCCTGAAGAACAGGTTGAGTCACACCGATACATCCTGCCTTCCTCTGTGTCGTACAGGATGCCATCATGAAATAACCCAGAGTTGTCTTCCCTTCCTTCTTTGGCTCTACACTGTCATTAAGAGACTTGGAGAAATGCTACTGCTGAAATGTTTTTCTCCCACAGCTTTTTCCACCCTGTATCTCTTGGTCAGTGCTGTCAGTTGTGCCCTTAGGGTCTTGGATTTTTTTTTTATGGTGTAAAATGTCAATATGAGGATAACGAAACCTACAGGTCCTGCAAGACAGATGTCCTCCCTTAGTTATCCCAGAGCAAATACTTCACAGACACAGCAGAAGCTCCAATCCCACCACTGTGATACCTGTATTTCTAATTATTAGACTTTATTTTAAGGAATTATGGAAGTCATAGTTCAGGAAAATATTAAGGCAGCAACCTTTAAAGATAAACCAACCCTGTAACCACATAATCTTTGTATAAGCAGACCTTATAGCCATAGAAGCTTTGTACTCGGTAATCATACCCTACTCTTAAAATTAACATAGATTTACAACATATTCTTTTAAAACAGGTAACTGGGAAGTAACTGAGAAACATGCGAATGTTGCTTAGCATTGCTTAAATGGATGGCTTGTGTTAGAATAGGTGTGAAATATGTTAATTGGTGTAAAGAATTGTAACGAATACGTAATTATTCTGTCAATATAACCCATGTATAACCAACTGGTCGGTGGCGGACCTATGGAGGGACACCCCCAGTCTGGCCCATCACTGAATAAAGAAATGCTTTTTTTAAAACGCAAAAGCGTGGTTTTAAGAGTTTATTAGCTTGCTGATTTTACATATTACTGTGCCTTCCCCTCAGAGGGAGAAAACCTGACCCCGAACACAGGCACCACCACAGCTGAGCAGCAGCTCTGTATTTTCCCAAATCTTGCAACAACACATAATTAATACCTGGATTATATCACTAACTTCTCTTTAGAAGGTTTTTCACTTTTGAAAGTGATGACCGGACTCTGGTTAAAATGCACAGAGATACATCTCACATGCTCAGTTTCCAGAGGGGTACCTGGGAAGGCAAACAGCAGCTATTTCACCAGATATTTTCCTTAGAAATTCGATATCCCTCGTGACAGACTCCTGTGAGAATTAAGATCACTCGAATACCAACATGGGTAATTTTGAAGGAAGGACTGGGCAACTGAGCTGAGAAGCAATGCTGAGATCTTTCATAGCTGGAGCTGAGATGTTCCAAGCAGTTTAGTCTTCTACAAGGGCTTGTCTCAAGTTACTGAAACCAAATTCTCACAACACAGGAAAACAGACTAGGAGACTGTTCAAAAGCTCATGGATTGACATTTCTTTTCTTGTCCCCTTTAGCTCCCCCACCCAAAGGCACACAAACCAAAGGACCAAACAGATAAGCTGGCCAAAAAATGCATAGTTCATCATCCACTCTTTCAAAGGACTAAAATAATAACATCAAGAGCATAGTGTCAATGAACGTATGGTATTTTATATTAGGGTTAGCTGTGCTTCAGAAAAAATATCTGTGTTATGAGTTATTTGACTCATTTCACAGGCATTTGACAACTCACATATTTACCAAGCCCTAGGTTAGTAAATCTAGTTAGAATTGAACAGTGCAGAAAGTGTGATAAATACAAACACAAAATGTTGGTGCAATTAAAATTCCACGTGCATGGAAAACCCTAAACCACGAGCTTTTATTCTTGAGCGATTCCTTCATTCACAATGCTCCCAAAACACAATGACAAAGTAGAGGCAACAGTGGTTTAGGAAGAGAAGAGGACTAAAATTCCTCTTTTCAGGATGTTTTGGATTACATTTGTGATGATATACTCTAAGGACAGCTACATGGGGTAGGAACCAATTTTCCTGAACATTTCAGTAAGAAAGTTCAGAATTTTAAAATGCTTATGGAGAGGCTCACAGATGCACCAGTCCAGGTTAGGGGTTGACCTGCTGGAAAGCAGCACTGCAGAGAAGGACCTGGCAGTCCTGGTGGACAACAGGATGACCACGAGTCAAAAATATGCCCTTGTGGCCAAGAAGACCAATGGTATCCTGGGGTGCATTAGGGTGAGTGTGACCAGCAGGTTGAGGGAGGTGATCCTCCCCCTCTGCTCTGCCCTGGTGAGGCCGCATCTGCAGTACTGTGTCCAGTTGTGGGCTCCCTAGTTTAAGAAGGACAAGGAATTATTGGAGGGAGTTCAGCAGAGAGCTGCAAAGATGATGATGGGTCTGGAGCATCTTTCTTAGGAGGAAAGACTGAAAGAGCTGGGTCTGTTCAGCCTGGAGAAGGCGGAGAGGGGACCTTATTTATGCTTATAAATATCTCAAGGGTGTGTGGCAAGAGGATGGGACCAGACTCTTTTCAGTGGTGCCCCAGTGACAGGACGAGGGACAACAGGCACAGACACAGGAGGTTCCATCTAAACATGAGGAGAAACTTCTTTTCATTGAGGGTGCCAGAACCCTGGAACAGGCTGCCCATAGAGGCTGTGGAGCCTCCTTCTCTGGAGACATTCAAGACCCACCTGGACACATTCCTGTGCGATCTGCTCTGGGTGAACCTGCTTTAGCAAGTGGGTTGGACTAGATGATCTCCAGACGTCCCTTCCAACCCCAACCATTCTTTGATTCTGTGAATTGGTGGCAGTGCCAGTGTTTGATGCCAGGACAAACACATTAACACAACCAGCTGTGAGCTGAGGCTTTGGAGCAAGGGAGCACGTGGCTCCTCTGGCCGGGCAGGAGTGGAGAAGGAATAGCCTGGCAGCCAGCACCCAGGCTCTGAGGATCGACCTTCCCCACAGCAGCACGCACGTCGAACCCGGACAAAAAACAAGAACAACACAACAGGTCCTGTTCTGTTCTGGGTTATGTCCAAAGTAAATAACGGAAGGGCTCTGGTGAAGAAATTAGAGGATGATCAGTCCCGCTTATTTGCTTATAGTTTAGACTTTTACCATAATAAGAATATCTCATTATTTCTGCAAATGATTGTTTTAGTCCAATCTAATCCCAAATTAGGTCCTTTTTCTTTTTCTGTTTTTATTTTTATAAAATAAATTTATTCCTGCTAGGAAACATACTTCTTAATAAATAATTAACAAAGTAATCAAACTCTCAGTTTATAGACATAAACAAACACTAGAACTCAAACAGAGTTCACATGAACTGACATTCCTGGTGCAACCTCCAAAAATGTTACTGTCTCTATGTCTTCACTCTGAACAAAAAATAAATATATAAGAAGTCAGGAGATTGTTACTGTAATCATTAGGATTCTACTTCAGTGTACAAAAACTGATATAGAAAAAATTACCCCTAAGGCAGCTAATTCCCTCTTGAAATTAATTACAAAATTGCTTAATTGTTTTCATGCAAAATGTTTCTGTGTCAAGGCAATTATTATGGTGATGGTATTAATGCAATTAAGGGGGAGCATACTGCCTACACAGTCAATTTTTAATAGTTTTGTTATAATTAATGGAGAAGAATTAAAGTTTCTAACAGCCTAGCTGATTATGAGCTTTCCTAACTGAAGTCTGCTAGAAAGGTTACTTGGCTTCTGACACGCGGGGCACGCAGGTTTCTGTCCTTTGAAGAGCAAGGAAACACATCTAACGCTGTGGTGGGTTGCCATGACAGACAGACTTTATCTAGACTGAGTAATGATGTGACCTTGCTCCACAACAACTTACCAGATATTTTTTCTGGCCATGTCATTCTGCTCTTAGCTGCTTCATGTGCCTCTGTATGACTCACTGAGGGTAATATAAGTTGGATGCTGTGCCACGTACTACTCCAAAGTTAACGTGACGTCCTTTGCATGATTTCCTGATTAATATTTTTTAAAAGGAAATTGGTGTGAGACAGGGAAACTATCTCCTCTGTTCTGACTTTGGTGTCCTGGGTCTCGCCTGGTGAGGGAGACATGCTCAAGGAATCTGCCTCTGAAAAGCCAAGGGCAGGCCTGGGAGTTTCCCAGCACATTTGGTCAAGGAGCCCTTTGCGGGGACCCCCACATTCAGGGAGGTCTCTCTGCTGCTGCTCGCAGCTTCCCCCACTCCCAGCCCCAAGGAGAGAAGCAGAGGCCTGGGCAAATATTTGACTTCTCTTTCAAAGCTGCAATGAGGAACCAGGCGGGACCCGTGAAAGCTGAGCTGCAGCTTGTCATGTCTGGCGGCAATAGTAAAAGCACCATAAACACCAGGAATGGAAGATCCTGAGGTTTAAACCCCTCATGCCCCCTACCAGCTTCCCAGAGACTTGCGCATGGGAAGGGGGGTGCCTGCAGAGGGAAGGGAGCTTCACTTAAGGAATGGGCGAGCAGGTCTGGACTCTTTGCCTGAAGATGACTTAGGGGATCACAGGTGGACAAGAGGGAGGAAAGGAGCGACACATGCACTCTCTGCCTTCAGCTGCAAGAACTAGGCTGATGGAAACATGATGAACACGAGGACATGGCTCGCCCTGCAGCAGAGAGTGGACATGTTGTTCTCCTTGTCAAAGGGTATCGAGGCTGCACGAATACCACTGAGGTCCATGGGACATCTGGACAGGTGTCAGAAAGAGACTTCCATTGGGGGTTCCTTGCAGGTTGGAAACAGGACACTGGGTCTGGAACCACTTGGGCTGCTCTTACAGTCGTCCAAATTTGCTCAAAGAAATGCTACCTGTTCGTTTTGCAACAGCAGAAATTATGGTTGTCACATATCATCCACCCCCACCAGCTCAGCTAGATCAACTATCTCAACAGCTTCAGAAAGGTGGCATAAAAAGGGCATAAACTTATTATTGTGTAGCCTAATTTGATAGTGATGCAGTCGTGTTACCCTTGATCCGGACCAAGTACCAGTGGACAACTAAGCGGTGAGCTGGCATCACTACAGGTATGACCGTAGGCTCCTAAGAGAAAAATCTGTGCTGCGGAATCCTGAGGTCTCCCAGCTGTGCGCAGCCACTGGCATCCAAGAGCTTCCTCTCAGGGCCTTCTCTGTGGGTGGCACAAAGACCACACGTGGGCCAGCAGCTCCACAGGGACACGGTGGATGCTGCTGCCTATGCTGCCGTGGCTCAGGGGCATTGTGGTGGGGAGACGGCAGGGAGAGAGTAGGGATGGTGCAGAGGGGAACCGCACACGAGATCCTCCTGACAGCTGCGGGGGGACACAGAGCTGTGGGCAGGAGCAAAAAGCTGCGTTTTGGCGATGTGTCAGGGCAGGGCAGGAGGCAATGCTGGAAAGGCACCGGGAAGCTCAGCTCTGCCCAAGCCTGCGCACAGTGGCTGTTCCCTTTCACTGTGTTTCAGGGGTTTTTCTTTTTTTTACTTAGTCTGATTTTAAATGGCATAATACCTCCCACAAAAGCATAAACAAGCAATCACTTCCCGCAGGCACGTAAATGTCAGGCGGGTTTCGGTGATGTATCGCTAAGCCTCGCGCGGGCCCTTAGGCCAGCCCAAGCAGGCGGTGTTGCGCTTAAACCGGACGGAGCGGGGGCGGGAGCCACAGGAGACACAAGACTTTTTTCGTTTTCTTTATAGCGATTTGATCTTCACCAAAAGATCAAAGCGGCGGGTCAGGGCTCCCCCCCACGGCAACCCAGCGCCAAGGCTCCGGTGCCCCCATCCAGCGCTCCGCCCCGCCGCACGGGCGGCAGGTCACTCCCGCCCCGGTTCTGCTTTTCACAAGCTCAGCACGTAGGGTCGGGCAGATCACACACCCGGGCACCCCGCGAAGTAAGCGGGCCACCCAGGGGCGACCTGTACCCGCGCAAAAATTCATCTCACATTCGCAGTGAGGACCCGGGCGTCACCCCGGGTCGTTATTTTCCTTACTCATAAGTTTAAGGCATAACCCAGGAGTCCCCGCCTCGTTGGGACAGCCCTGCGCGCTAGCTCTATAGGTCAGGGCGAGCAGCTCCCACGGGGCTCCACCATGCACAAGCTAAGGCTTCATTTTCTTCACTACACTGCCCAGTCTATTTCCCCTTCCGCGCCGCGTAACTCCTGCCGCGGGCCGAACCGGGACGGGACCGCTGCGGGACGTATGTAAATGAGCAGCCCGGACGCCGCTGGGAATTGTGGGACGTACCCCCTCCCTCATCGCGCACTCGGGCGGGGACTGTCTTACTTTTGGAGGCGGGGCGAGTAGCGGAAGTAGTGTGATGTTATGTCCGGGTCTCGCTCGCTGCGTCTCATCGTTGGGCCCCGCGACAAGATGGCGGACCTCTCTCTGGACGAGCTCATACGGAAACGCGGTGTGATGGTGAAAGGGAGGTAAGCGGTCGGGAGGGCCGCGCCCTGGGCCCGGCGGCCTCCGGTGGTTCCTGTGTTGTCCCTTTTGGTCGTTCCGCTCCAGAGGCTGCGGGCCACCGCCTGCCTCAGCGCCGCCCGGCCCTGTTCCCCGTTCTCGCCTTCTCATTGGCTCAGGCGTCGTTCTGCGGGGCCGTGCCTCTGGCGGCGATTGGCGGTGGGGGCTGTCGCTCAGGGCTGGGCTGGGGCGGGGGTCTGTCCCCCACCTCACCTCCTGTTCCTGGCGCTGCCCCGTGGGCTCCGGCCCCGGCAGGGCCGCCCCGCCCGCCCCCTCTCCCCTCCCCGGGCCCTTCTCGTCTCTCTCGAGACTCGGGGCACAGCCCATCGCTGTGCCACAGCCTCCGTCCTGCGCTTTCCCCGCTTCCTCCTGTTTCTCCCCGCCGATTCCCCCAATGGTGCTCCCCAAACCGAGCGCCGGCGCCCCCTGCCCCGAGCCCCCTCGGTGTCTGGGCTGCCTCGTGTCTGCGCCCCGAGCTGCTGCTGGGCTGCGGCTCCTCGCCGGGCAGCGCCCCGGGGGTGCCCGGGCCCCCCGCAGCTCCCGGAGCGGTGCGTGGAGGAGCAGCCCGGTGCATTGTGGGATGGCCGTGGGAGGGGGGCTGTGCCACCGGGAGCCGCGATTGTAGCAGAGCTGGTCGGGATCCGCATAGGCCAGGCTGCAGGGACTTCATCAAACTTGCTGCCTGGCCCTCGGAAACTGTAACCTCTGTAGCGTGGTTGACGATACCCTGACAGATTGTTTGAAATGCTTGTGTGGATGTGGAATGTATTGCATATTAGCTACAAGATGAGGCTCTGTAGGGCAGGTGCTCCAGTGTAGGCTGGGCCATTTACTCTAGTGCAGCTGTTGGCAATCTTTATCTGCCTTCTCCCTTGGTAGCTTTTCAGCTTCCCTTTTGCTGTAGTCTCTTGATGCTTCTGAAGGTCTTGTCCATGGATTTCTCCCCATCTGTGTTAGCTAAACGTCCCTTTTTTATTTAAAGTTAATGGTCACTGGGGAATCTGAAGCTTTAACTCTGTCTGCACTTGTGTGTCTAGAGTAGTATTTTGAAAGTTATCTGCTAGCATATACTGGTAAAACATTCAAACATATATAAATCCTAGTCTAGACAAGGCCTTGGCTTTGCACTTTCATTCATGTTATCCTGCGTATTTGGAACAGTCTTATACTGCTTAGTATGCCAAGTACCTCATTTCTCCTTTGTTAAATCTCTTCTTAACTCGCAGTTCTTCCAAGAATTCTTCCTGCTTTTATTTGCTGAACAATAATCCCTCAGCAGAACTGTAAGAATTTTTGTGCCTTGCATTTCTGTTGTTTGTAGTGTTCAGCTCACCTTCTAAGATCTCTGAGGTGGCTAACTTGACTTTGTGAAGGCTGAATAAACTTAAATAATTATATCCGTGCTGTTCCGTAGTATAGATGAAATAACAGAAAAATCTTCACCTGGAAAATGTACTAATCCACAAAATAGTCAAGACAGAACTTGGAGTAATTGAAAGTGAATTAGATGTTTGAGGTTCCCCTGTATTTCAGATGTTGTGTCACAAAAAGCCTAAAGAGTTAATGCTGTTACAGGGTAAGCAATTGTATACAGAAGATAGTTGCTTATTAGGATAAACACAAATCTTAAGAGACGATGTAATCTTCAGTACAGAGTTACCTAACTATTTTCATTAGTTTGTGTCATTAGCAGTTTTAACTAATTCTGGCTTAAATGCTGATACACATTTCTGGGTTTAATTTGTCCTCTTTTATGCTTATTAAAAAGAACCACTTGTGCAGCCCTTCTGTGGCACTGCTGTGGTATAACCCCAGCCAACAACTATGACCCACACAGCCACTCGCTTGCTCTCCTCTGGTGGGATTGGGGAGAGAATCGGAAAAGTGAGAAAACTCATGGGTTGAGATAAAGACAGTTTAATAAGTAAAACAAAAGCTGTGTACCCAAGCAAAGCGGAACGAGGAATTCATTCACTACTGGCCATGGGCAGGTGGGTGTTCAGCCATCTCCAGGAAAGCTGCACTCCATCATGCGTAATGGTTACTTGAGCAGACAAACATCATCACTCCAAACATCCCCCCTTCCTTTTTTTTTCCCTTAGTATCTATACTGAGCATGATGTCATATGGTGTGGAATATTCCTTTGGTCAGCTGGATTCAGCTGTGTCCCTTCCCAGCTTCTTGTGCACCCCCAGCCCACTTGCTGGTAGGGTGGCGTGAGGAGCTGAAAAGGCCTTGACTCTGCGTAAGCGCTGCTCAGCAGTCACTAAAACATCCCTGTGTTAGCATTGTTTCCAGTGCAAATCCAAAATGTAGCTCCATACTAGCTACTGCAAAGAAAATTAACTCAATCCCTGCCAAAAGCAGCACATTCTTCACCCGTTATTCCATACCAATTACATCATGCTCGGGTCTCAAGCTATCCAATACATTCTTGTTACTCACCACCACCCTTCCCATCCTTTGGTATAATACACAGATATCATTCCCTTGGTCTATGGACTGCCCTTGTGAAGTGTCCATAAATGTACACAAAATGTTGATTGGACTCGTGTAGTCCATCACTTTGGGTTCCACCTGTTACTGTGGTCACTCAGGAGAGGAGAGGTGGTGCATTGTGTGGAGTTACTGACCACCAAAGCCAGCTCGGGTCAGGTCACTGCTGCACTTGCACTGCTTCTTGCAAGGCTTGTCCTCCATTGGTTCAGGTGGTTCCTGCTATAGTACTCCCTGTAACATACAACAATTTAAAGGTATTTCCATTACAGTCTCCACCCCTAGTTCCTTTTGGCTGGGTTACAGGGCTAACATTCCAGTGAACTCCTCCTTGTGCTCCTAGCCTGGTGAGCAAGAAAGGTTTCCTGGTTTAGTAATTCCAGAACATGCCACTCAAATCCCAGCTTTAACTTTGCCCCCAATTTCTCTACCTCCTCCCCACCCTGAGCAGCACAGGGAGACAGCGAATGGGGGTTGCACTCAGTTCATCACATGTTGTTCCTTTTGCTCCTTCCTCCTAAGGGGAGGACTCCACACTGGGACAGACGAGGAGTGTGGAGTCCTTCCCATGGGAAACAGTCCTCCACAAACTTCTCCAATGAGAGTCCTTCCCAGGGGCTGCAGTTCTTCACAAACTGCTCCAATGTGGGTCTCTTCCATGGGGTATGGTCCTTTGGACATCTGTCTGCTCTGGCGTGGGGTCCTCCATGGGCTGCAGGTGGGTATCTGCTCCACCATGGACCTCCATGGGCTGCAGGGGAACACCCAGTCTCGCCGTGTTCTACACCATGGTCTGCAGGGGAATCTCTGCTCCAGCACCTGGAACACCTCCTGCTGTGCCTTCTGCACTGACTTCTGTGTCTGCAGAGTTGTTCTGACTTGAGTTCACACTGGTGTTCCAGCCTGTCCAGTACAGCAGCACAGAAACAGCAGCATAGCCCAGGCATCGCTATCACTGTTACATTTCCAGGCACAGCAGAGTAAGATGAAAAGCAGTACAGCAAGCAGCAAAAGCAAAAAGCAGCCATCGACAAGCACAAGACTAATTTACAGTAAGGCAAACAAGCCCCATGGCAAGCACAGGAGCCAAATGGCAGTGGCACCTATAAATTCAGTCTAGCCCATTCCAGTCAAACCTCTTGTTATCACGGACCGTTTGAGGCACACATTGGGCACCGAAAAGAACTGAATGCTTTTAACATTGCTAAATTAATGCTTTTTAAAATTGCAGGGTAGTTCTGTGGCTGTTGCTTTATGGTTACTGTTAGTCTTCTGTATTATTCAGGACGTATTTCAATCAATGATCTTAATAATACTCTTGTTTCTTGTACATAATGTGCTTTGGCTGTATGAGCAGCCATAGGATTCTTCGCTAGATAACAAGATGGGATCCCAGTCCTACATTTCTCATTATCTGGACACAAGAATGAAAGAAACAGAAGTGGAGATTCTGTCTTTCACCTCTTTTTTTACAGATTTCTCCAGTGAAAATACATGACTGTAAATATGTTGGGATTGTAGGGTTAGGAATGCTGATATAAATGCTGTAGGAAATATTCAAATTGCATCATCATTTGAACTTGTGACAAAGCCTTTTGAGTATTACACAAATGCTAGATACCTACTTTTAGACTTTATAATACTGGACAGTACGTTTCAGAAAGCAGGTGAACACTGTAGCCCTCTTTAGCTTATTTGAATTCTAAAATGCCAACAGCAGGAATATTTTTTCAGTACCTGAATTTTAAAATTTCTCTTCCCACGTTGACATATTTTTTGTTGTGATTTTTTTTTTAAATAAACCAAACGGAAAAAATAAAATCCTTAAAAATTACTTAAATGAGGAACTGTATTAAAAAATTAGACAAGCTGTTTCCTAGACTTGCAACGAGAAGCTAGTTTCAGCTTTCACTACCTAATGGGCTGCTTCTTAGTAATACTTGTGTCCAAGTATAAGTGCTACTGTTTGTGTGGGCTGTTATCTTTCTGTGCTCAGTATTGTGATGATGTGCTTAAAAAGTAAAGCACATTGAGTGCAGAGTTCTGTTAGTAGATTAAAGAAGAGACAGTGATGTTAAGGAGTAATTTGACTGATAAGTATTCTTGCTGGCAGTAAGTAAACTTGGAAACGGGTGGCTTTGAACTGAGATTGGTACTGGTGTTTGTACTTCCTAAACCCCAAGACTCTATGCTTCCACGAATCTAAACTTGCTGCCCAGAATTCTTGAAATCACACGTAGTTCCATGTTTCCTTTGTATCAGGACTTACTGTTGTATTACAAAAGATACTTTAGCAGAACTGCTCTGTCCTGTTTCTGTTTGTCTTCAAAGGTCTCCCCAAAGTAACTAAGTTGTTGAAAAGCTTTGTTTCAATGTAGTATGTACTTAGCACAGCTGAAGTCAGGCCCTTTACTGAAGTTTGTAAATGTGAGCTTAAGAATGGATTTTGGAAATCAGTTCCTTAGCTGTTTATGTAGAAAGTAAAATCCAGCATAAAACAGCTTAGGGGCTTTACTATTGTATTTGGACATCTAACCTGAGTGGATTTCTGTGCAGTAATAATGAACTTTTGTTTGCAGCAACACAAATACTTTTATTGATACTGTAACACATCTTACAACGTCTGAAACTTTTTTTTTTTTTTTTCCCCCAGACTTAACACAAGGCCAGTGTTTGGAGGTGTAAGATCTCGCATTGGGATCCAGCAAAATCTTCTCAATAGGTCATCACCAGCTGTCAGCTTCCAGCGGACGTTTGATGCCCGGCAGAAGATAGGACTCACTGATGCCCGTCACAAACTGGGGGTTAAAGATGCCCGTGAAAAACTGATTCAAAAGGACGCTCGGTTCAAAATCAAAGGGAAGGTGCAGGATGCTCGAGAGATGTTGAATTCCCGTAAGCAGCAAAGTGTTGCTGCTGAAAAGGTGACCAAAGTGGTGGATGCCAGAGAGAAGATCAGCTTAAAAAGGAGCACTCCAGCTGCTATCAGCCCAACAATGGGGACAGTAAATCCAGCTGTGAAAATCACCAAAACTATCCAAGTAGGTCAAGCAAGCCACCTCTGAACCCCTCAGTTATTTTACAGCAGTTCAGTAGAAATGATGCTACATGAATATGTTCACATGTTTACAATGGAAAACATGGTAATGCGGTTGAGTCCAGCCTGTAGGGCAGGGTTTGGAGCCGTCTGGGTGTCCCTGCAGCTGCTTGGGGCTTTTTGTAGAATCTCAGCTTTCATTTAAATTCTCATTTGAATTTTGGGCCCAAAAAGACTAAAGCAGCACTCCTGTTAGCATTAAAGTGGTTGTCTTGAATGGTTAATAGTCTCCCACCTAAATACAAAGAAAATGTACGCATTTTTTGTCATTCTTATACCACCCCTCTTTGCAAGTCTGTGGTGGATTGTCCTGTCTAGATAGCTGGTTTATCCTAATGGTGGGATAACAGTTTAGAATATACAGCCATCTTTGTATCTAAGATGGTCTAAAATTCAGTGAGCCCTTCTACAATTTCTCTATTTCTCTGGTTTTCAGGAAAGCCCTGGCTTCCAGGGAGTTGCCTGGTTACATGATGGATTCCTGCAGAGGCTTAAGATTTATTTCAATTGCAATATAATCAGTTGATCATGCTAACCTGCTGCTTTCCTTTGCCAGTTTTCTAATTTCACTTTGCTGTGTGCACAGTAACTTGATTCTGAGCAAACTTCTCTGAGTCACAACTACTTTTGAACTATGCGTGTGTTAGGTACAGTGGGTAGAGTCTGAAGAGAAGTTTCCAGACTGTCAGGATTGTTGTTTGAGGAGTGGTTTTCCTCACCTCTGCAAGCATATAACTGAAGTTCCTAGCCTATCTCTTCTGTTTCCCTACTCCCAAAGGTCAACAGTGCGCTTACACATACCCAGAAAATCTCCTATTCTCATCAGTTTGGAAGCCTAGATGAGTCTTCTTTCTGTTCAGCTGTGGGTTTTGCTCAAGAGCGTTAAGCACATTTCTTCTGTAAATTGACCTAGGAAATTTCCATTACTCTGCAGGTTTACTGCTGGGCTGACCTAAGAAAGAGAAAGGACTCTTGTGGTAGTAAGAAGGGCTAATCGCAGAGCAATAGGGCAGTCTGTTCAGTAGTCTTTAATTAGTAGGGTAATTAGTACTCATGCTGTCCTTCTAAGCCAAATCACCACCATCAGCCATTAGGAGTTAAACATTTTCTACGAAGCTTCTAGGAGTTAAAATAGTTTCCAGAAACTTGGTACTGTAGCAGTTTGCTCTGACCTGATTTAGGTTTTTTTTTGTATGACTTGGTTTGACCTACAGTTAGACAATATATTGCAAGCAAGTAATATTGTATAATAGCAATTAAGACTGTAGACAAATCGTATGTGTCAGCAATTATTTAATAATTTTTTTAAAAGTTTATACTGCAATTCAAAATATCCCATGGCCCTCCTCTCTTCCCAAATGTGGGAGCAGTATCAGACTAAAGTATCTTGATCTGAAATGCAGCACACAGCTCTAATGTCCTGTACTGTGGTCTTGTTTCTCATAAAGCAAGGAAAAAAAAGTCTTTGAAACCAAAAGAATTTCCACAGCTCTACTGGTGTTTCTGTAGGACAGGTACCCTTGTTTCTGAATTGATTAGCAGATTGAAACATGAGGTGTAAGCTACAGTCTAGGGAAAATGCAAATCTGAAGATTTTATTGCCTGTATGGAGTGTTTTTGTAAAACGACCCTTTATTTTCTGTAATGGCCAGATTCCAGCTTTTTTTAGAAACCAAGAGACTATTTTTGAGAGCGTTGCTGCTTGATTTCAGTTGTTGATTAGTACAGCTACGTTTCCTGACCAGTTCTGTTGTGGTTTCTCTGTTTCATGGTATAGCAGGCTGCAGAAGGGTCAGCTACATTTTATTCCACTGCAGGTTATTCTGGCTCTGGTGTGAATTGACAGTATCTAATTCTCATTTGAAATGGAGAACAACTAGATTGTTTTGACTCCTAACTTGTTGAGTTTGATGGAAATAAGTATTGTGGTTCCCTGTAGCATGAAAGGAGAGAAGCTAAGCTTACTGATTTACCACATTCACGATTTCATATTGGCGGAAATGTATATGTAGTCAGTGCTGGCAGGGCTGGAGTTAAGTCCCCTTCTGACTAATCTTGGACTAAAACTCCAATCAGTTTCTTCGTGTGGCCTTAGATTTTAATTTTTTCACTTAAGTGAAAATGTCTCATATTTAACATATTGCAGGAAATATAGATATTATCTAATAGCATGTTCATAGGAGCATAGAGTACCTAATTGGAAGGTGGTAATATTTTTCAAAAGCAGTATAGTGAGTTCCATTTAAGTGGTTTCAGGGTATCAACTAACAGCTCTGATCTTCTGAAATGGGCATCTGGTGGACTGCAGTGTTCAACACTTTGGTTCTTTCTCTCTTAACTGTAGCAGAAAGCTCCAGTTCCTGGACACTCTCATCCAGCAGGAATGAGGATCAATGTGGTGAACAACCATACACACAAACAGGTGTGTGCCTACTCCGTGCTCTTTGTTATCTGTGAGGGGGAAGGTATCCATAAATGCTGGCAGGTTCAAAGAAAACTTTTAAGTGGGAAAGAAAAGTGTTTGGAAGTTCTCTAACAGCTTAGCTCCCTATTGTGTGGTTAAGATACTTCCATGGTAATTTAAGTTTTTATTTAGTCTAACTGATTTTGATTCCTTGTGTGTTATGTGAATGCAAAGTAGTTATTCCACATTTTTATCTGTATGCGCTAATGTGTTTTTTTTCTAGACTGTGACCTTTAGCCCTTAAATCGTTCTATAAATTTCTCAGTGACACCACATGAGATCAAGTTTTGATTGTTTTGATTCACCATCCTGCCAGCCGCTTCAGAGAATGGATACGATTGTACATGGTCAAATGTTCTACAGTGAGGTGGGAGAGGGTATAACCTTCCTGTGAAATCCCAGCTGTGGGCCCCTGCTGGAAACCTGATAGTGAATGATGTTAATTGGTATTCTGCTGTACTATCAAATTTGCCATATCCCTTATCAGTCAGACTTTGAAGAAAACCCTAGAATTTGTGCTGCTTCTTCTGGGATCAGTTTTAAAGGCCTTTGTCACAGCCCCAGCCATTCAGCCACCTTACTGCCTCGAAGAGGAATTACACATTTTTGTTACTTATTTTACTTTTTTGTGTGTGTGTATGTATATAAAGCATTATATGAAATACTGGAAAACTATTATTCACAACATCATGTCCTATTTTGTTTTGGGCTTTTTTGCCTCAGCTATTTGTCTGTTACCTCTACATTGACCTGCAGCCCTCACCGGTCCCAGATGTTGTCACTTAAGGAAGTGTCTTCATTATTCTGACTTCATCACCATAAACCTTGAATCCATTTCACTTTATCTCAAACTCAAGTCCATTGTCCTGATGGCATTTTCCCCAGTTATTTTCTGCACAATTTTCCTTTATTCTACCATCCCTTTTTTTTTATTCCTCTCCTTCTTGGCATTTCTGTGACTGGAACAACTTCCCTGTTTGTAAATCAGAATCTTGCAGACTGGGACAACCGACTTGTTTTGCAAGCTCTCATTGCTGATCCCTCTGTTTTTCTTTACTTTCTACTGAATTAATGTGAAGCTGGTTTGAGTTGTGACTTACATTCTGGGCAGTGCCATATGTGTATAGACTTTTTCTTAACATTATTTAGAGTCTAGGAAAAAAATACTTGTGTAGGAGTTAGCCTCAGTATTTTGAGGCAGGGCTATGAGCATTAAGTTGAACTGGGCAATTAATTATTCATTCAGTAAAACTCCTAGTGCAGTATTTTCTAGTGCCAGATGGATATGTGCTGTGCTGAGGAAACCAGGCTGCTCAGAAGGGATGTTTAGTTCAGATGTATTTGGCAGGCATCTGCTTAATTTTAAAAAATTAAAAATCATATGCACAAGCTTCAGTTTTAAAGGTAGCAAAGTGCAAGAAAGTAAGACACTGAGGCTTTATTGCACTGATGTGTCTTTGTCAGAACTGATGGGATCTAGGGAATGCACCAAGGGAAACAGATTTACTGTGACATTTCTGGAAAAGAAGTTTGATAGTTTTTGCACTGGTGTTGTGAAATGGACTTGCATACCTTCAGCACCGTGTCCCCAAGCTGCAAGGACAGGAGTAAAGTCCAATGTAGTGATATTAATTACCTGAAGAAGGCTGAAGGCAGGGGAAACTACTTATTTTGGCAGTGATGTCTAGATTAAATCTACTTGCTTGTAAACTATTACCTTGCTTCTAAACTATTACCTTGCTTCTCTTCAGGGTCTGTATGACATGGAAGATGATGATGAAAGTGTCTCTCCCCTTCCTAGCAAACAGATGAAAATCACCACCACAAACAGTTTCCTGCACAACGCGGTAAGGGATTATCTGAACAGTCCCCACCAGGCCATGCTCACATTGGGTGGACACACAGGCTGCGGCTTTACAGGGCTTATGTTCTTTTAAAGTATGTAAACGATGCTTTCTCCTGAAATGTTTGCTTTTCACCCCAGCCTTCCCTTTGTGCCCGTGCTTCTAGTGTTATTTTTGGACCAGAGTTCTTTTAGGCTAACAGTATGTGCTTTCTCCCTTGCTGGCAGGTTGCTGCATGTTAGCTCCTGACTTTCTTCTTGTTGAGGAAGTGCTTTGGACCGGTCTCGTTATTGTTTGAGCAGGCAAGCAAGGGAAGCTTTCTGCTGCTTCTAGAGACTGGACGTCAAAGCAGGAAATATGTTGCCATGCAAAATCTTAGTTGGCATCTTGTTGGGAGTAGTGGTGCTTTGGAGAAGTGGAATTTCAACGCAAATGCTAGGTCCTGCTCTTGGGGTGGATAACCCTCTCCAACTTGAGCGGAGAACTGACTGGCTAGGAAGTGGCTTTGTAGGAAAAGAGGCTGGGGGTCCTGCTGGGTGATACGCTTGAGTTAGCAGTGCATCCTTGCAGCAACAAAGACCAACTATAGATTGTATATTAGTAAGATCATAGCCATCAAATCAAGGAAGATGATTATTCCCATTTGTTTGGTATTTTGACAATACAGCTGGTGTACTGTGGCTGTTTGGGTGCTCTGTGATACATGAAAGACACTGACAGGCTGGAGCTTGTACAACAGAGTGGTCAGGGGGCCATAGTGCATGATGTGTGAGAGGAAGGGTGAGAGAGCAGTGTCTTTTAACACTGAGAAGGCTGTGGTGAGATCTGTCCACTCTTTTTCACTGTCTAACATGTGGTCATAGAAAAGGCATAACCCATGTCTGTTTTGGGAGTGAACAGGTAGAAGATGAACCAACAAATGTGTTGCAGCAAAAGAAATTCTAGTTGTATATGGAAGCGGGGGGAGTTGTGCAATTCTCAGGGTATTGGTCAGCCTCTGGCACAGGGACCCAGAGAGGTTGTGAAATAGCCGTTCTCAGCTATTCAGAGTTAACTGGATAAGGCCCTGAGTCAACCTGATGTGTCTTTGAAGTTAGCCCTGTTTCAGACATGGGGACTGGACATAGGTTTGTCCTAAATTGTTCTGTGGTTCTGAGAAAGCAAATTCAGGTGGTTTTACCATCTCACAGGCAGTCTAGTGCAATGATTATCCTGTGTGGTGTTTGGTTTTTTTTTTTTTTCTCCTGTGGTTATTTGGAATAGAGCTCCTGGTCATTTGTCATGCTTAAAAACAGGCTTATGTTTCTTGTGGGTTTGTTTTGCTTTTTTTTCCTTCAGGAGTATACGTGTCATCTCCAGTGTTCACAGCAGCTACCAAGCATAATTTTTAGTCTGGCTTTAAACTTGGGTAGTTCCAGCTAGAAGGTTACGCTCTGTGTCTTTGTGTACCCTGTGTATCCTAGCTTGGTGTTTCTGATGAAGTATTGTTGTTTGCACTAGGGCAGCTCAATCTTATCATTAATGAGCAATTTTTGTGAACTCTTTGTAAAGAACTTAAAAATCTTTGGATTCAGATTCAAGTCCCACTAGTAAAGTTCATTTAAGAAGAATATGAAATTAAAAAGTGCTCTGTCACTGAGTGAAGTGTTCTTTTGGGATAAACTAGTGCTCAGAAACTTCAGTTGATTTTTGTCTCAGAGCTGAAAGTCTCCAGTGCTGTAGTGGTTTTGGCACTGGGAAGGACATGCAGTTCTTAGTGCATGCTGGTAATGCTCTCCTGCTGTTGGTGCTTGAAAAAGAAGGATGATTCATGTAGTTTGCAGCTCTCAGAGGTACTTTATTCTTTCTTCCTGCAGACTGGGCTGAGTGGCAATAAATTCTCTCTGTCCAAGACTGTTCCCCTGACTAAAGTGGTCCAGAATGATACGTACACAGCTCCACCTGCACCTCCCTCTCCTATGAGGACAAAGGCCTTGACAAACATGTCCCGGACCTTAGTGACAAAGGAGGAGCCTCCAAAAGAACCGGCACCTGTTGAGGTGAGCTCAGGGAATTGAGAGATGCTCTTTATAGAAGTCTCTGAAACTTGCTGTTTGTCAGTTATGCAAGCAACTCATTTCTGCCTGCCTTCCACCATTATTTCTGGGATTCTATCAAGCTGATTCTGATAGCTGCAACCTGTGTCTTGAGAGTTCAAAACCTGTTTAAACATCCTGTTCTTCAGTGTTTGAGACTGGGAAGTTCTCTCAAGTATCTAGCCTGGGAGCACGTGATCCTGGAGGCATCTGTGTTACTGGGTTGTGGCAGTTGTTGTTTGGCCTGTCATTGGTGGCGAATAATGTTTTAACACTACTAGCTATGTTGTCTTCTGTCTGCTCCTGTTAGCAACGAGAAAAACACAATTCTTCTAAATACAGCTTCTTGCTGTACACACAAGGCCTCTTGGGCAATTTGTAGACAACCTGCCTGGAATTGCTTTGCCAAACTGCCTGATGTTTGGTACAGGTAACCCACCGTGTGTTCCCAGCACGTTCTTGAGGGGCTGAAGCCATATTTTGGGGCTTGCTGGCTGGTGCAGAGTGCAGCAGAGATGTGCGCTTAAAAATGCGAGCATGACCAGGAGTCCTGTGTGTGTATGTGGATTATGGGAATGAAAGAGAAAAGTTACTTCAGAAGCAAAATGGCATGGAAAAGGGGCACCTCTTCACCATCAGATGATCTGGGCTTTTGTAAGCATTGATGCACTTCCCATTACTAGCTGTAGCTCAGTCCTTTGTGTGTGTGTACAGAAATTTCCAGACATCCCTTTAATGACTTCTTCTTTATGCTTTCTCTGCTGTGCTGTCTTGCCTGCTGCATTTCTGACCTTTTTTATGTGATGCATTTGTTTGTGTTGGCAGCTGGCGTTCAGTCCTTTGGAAGGCACAAAGATGACCGTAAACAATCTGCATCCTCGAGTCACAGAGGAAGACATTGTTGTGAGTGTTGCTTACTGCCAGACTGTGGATGAGTGAAGCTTTTGTCCCTTATCCTACCTTATTTGATAAATCACTTGATCTGTGGTGAATGCAGTGAAGAGGGGTGTGAGATGGGTTTGCTTTCCTTGCAAAACTTTTAGAGTTCTTGGTTTGTTTTTTCTTCTGTTTTTTGTTCACTTTTATTAAAAAGTGCATACTTAAGAAGTTGGGACAAAATACCATTTGTAGGGTATACTGAGATATCTGGCATAACTTAGAACAATTTATGCCACATGATGCTTGGTGTTGTCCTTGAATTTATGCCTCCGTCCAAATTATTTAATTTCTTCCATTCTCAGCAGGCTGAGAATGAGCCTGGATTTCATGTGTGACAAAACGTATAGACTACTGGCCTTGAACTTTTCTGTTTGTGTTGGTAGCAGTATGGAGCTTTGTGCAACCCGTATTACTAATGCAAAGAACTCGTACCGTAGCAAACACAAAATAAAACAGGTGGCACGATTCTGCCGTGTATTTTACGAAGCTGGATAAGCAGTGCAGTTAGGAAACTAAGCCTTTCTCACTCAGTGTCTTCGGTTGAGGTGGTACCTTTGACGTGACCATGGTCATGACGAACTCTCTGCCCTCAGGAGCTATTCTGTGTGTGTGGCGCTCTGAAGCGAGCCCGGCTGGTGCACCCTGGAGTGGCTGAGGTAGTATTCGTGAAGAAAGAAGATGCTATCACAGCGTATAAGAAATACAACAACAGGTGTTTAGATGGTAAGTTTGAGGCCAGAGTTGCATTTATGATAGATAAATCACAAAGATTTTTCCACCTCAACGGAGAGTTTAAAAGCATCTGAAATGCCTGTATGCTACCAAAAGAGAGGAATGCCAGAAAATCAGTTCAAGAGCTAAACAATGTAATGTGCTTCCATGTAACTACCTGAATATATGCACAGTTTATTGAAGGGAAGTAAATTTTTAAAAAAATTCCTAGAGTGAGCAAAGCTAGAGGCAGGGTCCTGCTGATTCCACTGGTGTGACTTCCAGATAAAATTTCCTTTGTTTCTAATCTAGTACTGAGAGCTAGATAGTCCTTAGGAAGGCTTTACCTGCCTAAGGAATAGCTGTTTGCAAGGTACAAGTAAAACAAATATTTGTAAAACTCTCAAAGGGTAGTCAGAGGCATTTGGAGTCAGGCCTGTAAAACAATTAGTATCAGCTTCTCCACAAACTTTGAACAATGCAGTTGTTAGTATGGATCCACCTGCAGTGTTGTTATAGGCTGAAATTGGTGTTAATTTTTAGCTGGAAATAGATGATTTTTATTTCTTTAGATGAGTGACTTATTATAAATGTCAGATGAGGAGCAGACAGCTGAGAATGGGAGATTCTCTTGTGTTCTTGCTAAGGGTTTTGCAGCTATATGTAACTTCTTAATTAGCATGAGTCTTCATATGGTACTGAGTGTTTCAGTGGCTCTTGTGTTGCTGTGATTTTTTTGCAACAAAAGATGTTACCAGGTGTTCTTTCCCATGTTTCCCCTACACGTGGAACTCTGTTGCTTACGCTGATGTGTACTATTTCTGGGGTCTTGCCTTACCATGATTCTAATATAAGGGCTTTTTAAATTGTGTTTGTTTAGGTCAACCAATGAAATGCAATCTTCATATGAATGGGAATGTCATCACCTCAGATCAACCTATATTGCTGTAAGTGTCCTTTGGATGGGGGGGAAGAACCAAACATGTTTGCAGGTTCTGTTTTGAGAAGAACCTGAGGGGAGGAAAACTGTCAGCAAGTTATTGTCCCATGAATATGCTGAGCTGGGTGCAACGTAGCTTGGCTCTGTAGTGTTCTCAGCACTGAGGCTTAAAGCAAGCCTGAGACAAGGAGGTATTCTTGTGAGGAAAGCATATTTAAAACCTCTATCTCTATATTAGGAAGGGGGCAACACTGAGAACAGTAAATGCAGACATAGTGTTAGATTTTATTTCATAATGAGAAGTTAAATACTGGTTTTTTTTAATCCTCCAGCCGATTGAGTGATACCCCCTCAGTGAAGAAGGAAGGGGAACCACGCCGGTCAAGTGCAAGCACCGCCTCAAATCCCCCAGCTGAGGTGGACCCTGACACTATCTTGAAGGCACTCTTCAAATCCTCAGGGGTCTCTGCCTCTGTGCAGCCCACAGAATTCAAAATTAAACTCTGAGAAGGGAGAGCGAGCAGTGGACTGGAATTCAAGTTGGGGAATGAGAGAAGTGCAGGAGTGCAGATGTTTTTTGCATTTGCCTGCCTTTAAATTTTTTTTGTTTTCTATGATCGCTACCTTACTGTACAATAGTGTTTCCTCTTGTGTGTGTACTTTCTGTTTTCATAGTTGGAGTTTTCTTCCATGACTTTTTTTTTTTTCCAAAAGGATAACCTCCCCCTTCTGCCAGTAATGTATTACCAAGCATATACCATGTAACTCCCTCCTTTACTCCAAAGCCCTTAGTGGCCATTAAAAGTGCACATAGACTTTGAGAGGGAAGGAGTGGTGACCTTCTTCTCTTTTCTTCTGACTGACCTTTAACTAGAAGGTGCATCCTCTTGACTGTTGACAGGCAAGAACACCACGGTGGTTTTGAAATTGCTGCACTGGGTACAAAGTCAGGTGTGGCTTCATGCAGGAAGCACCATCTTGCGACTTTGACTTGTGTGTGCTCAGTAACATACTACTTTATTTTGGTTGTTGGATGTTTTTCTGCTCAGCAGCTGAGACATTGAGAAGTGTGAAAAACTGAGTGTCTTGCTGTGTATTCCAGCCAATTCCATCAGGGAGAAAGGATATATGCACAAGTGCACCCCTCGCTGTGCTATGGGAGGGATGGCTCAGCTCTGGTAATCCAGAGGTGTGGGGGTGCGAAAAAGGCCCTGGCACTTGTACAGTGAGTATATTAGCCCTGTAGGGTCAAGCTCAGTTCTTCCTGGACTGAAAAGCAAGAACCAGGGTTGTGTTCAGAGTTAGAAGAAATCCAGGTGTTTCGCGCCTATTAGACTATGTTGCATCCTGCTGCTGATGTCGGCATGTTAATCTTTTTCTTACCTTCTAACCTACCCAGTCTCCTATACAAAGGAACGAGCTGGGGCCTTTTTCAGATGCTAGTGCATCGGAAGCAGCCTTCCCTTGCACCTGAGAACTCACTTCCTTGAGATGTCACTTGGACAGCGTTTGGCTGCTGTGCGGTCATGCTGCTCACGCGTGGGTTTGGAGGATGATCGCTGCGCTCCATGGCTTCAGGGAGAGGTTTTGCAGAGGAGAGCAGGTAGCGCTTTGTAAGGAAGATGCAGAGGAGCATTAAGCAAGTCTCATGCAGAGCAGCAAGGATGTTCCTTGGGCCAGTGAGTGTCTGTGATGGGCCACAGGCCACTAGGTGGCATTTCCAGTACTTTGTTAGCACAACGTTATTGCCATGGGTATTTGGAGTCCCAGTAGCTCCCCATTTTTTGTATTTGTTCAAATTGTATTATAAGAAAGGAAAGCTAAAAGCCGCTTCCAGAATGTAGTTGGGATTTGAACTTGATCCTTCTAGCTGGGAGACTAACCTGATTCATTCTGTTCAGCTCCGATGAACTTTAATCAATTCCCTGTAACCGTTTTAGGTCCAGATTCTATTTCTTGGCCAACCCTCTGTTTCTTTCGCTTTCTTGAACCCTTTGCTCTATCTAGCTCGTGCAAACCATTCCTCTATCTCACTGCATCCCTTTTAGCCATGGAAATAACTGAGGACTTGGCAGGACTTGTTTTTCCTGAGTACTCTCTTTGGTTTGGAAGCCAACACCATCATTAGTGGTAAGGTGCTTCATGTGAACAGATGTTTGTAGGGGAGGGGACCCAAGACAGCTATTGTTCTCCTTTTTTAGATTGTCCATCAAACACCTGTGTTTTAATTAAAAAAAAAACTATGTGGGGAGGGGGAGGAAACTTTAGGGGTTGGAGGAGATAATGTATTATCTGTTTCTGAATAAACATTTGTTATACAGAGAGTGGACTCTAAGCCTTTTTAGATGCTGTGAAGCAACTAAAGATAGGCAGAGTTGTTTCCACATTGAGTCAAGCCTGCTTTTACAACAATGTAGGAACTTTGAAACGGACGATGTCATGAAGAGTGAGAGGGAGTATATGGATAAGAGAACTGATACTCATAAGCCTCTTGGTCTGGATCATTGAAATTAGTAGCTGATTCTTTCTACTAAGTGGGAGCAATTTGTGTCCCCAACAGCTTCCAATTTTGTTGTTACAGAAAATAAAGAACGGCCTTTGTTATTGACAACTTAGTATTTTTTTAAAGTAAAATCAAGGTAACTGTTCTAAGTGAAGTAGGGTACTATAATTATCAGCTGGGTACAAAGCTGTGAAAATGTGAGGACTGCATGTATTGTGAGCATGTATCTTGTCTCATCTGAGAGAATTTGAGCATCCAGGATATTTTTTTTACGTGTCCGTTCCGAAAGCCAAATAGCAAAATGCACTTTGTAACTTGCTGTTAAATTGTGCATTAAGTGATCTGAGAAATTATGATGACATTGACAAACTTCCTTGGAATGGCTCTGTTCTCTAGCTTTGTGGTCACGGCAGTATTCTTTCTTTTTAATTGGTGGAGTCAATGGTTATCTAAACACCACTCCATGATTTGTCGTACAGCAATGTCTTGGTGTGCATTGTTCTGCCTGTTCCTAAAGTCAGCTCTGGAAAGTTACCTTGGTCTTTCTAATAGTTGACAAGGTGGCTTTGGGCAGTGAAAGAAGAGGAACCAGTTATTCCCAGTCCTTTTCCAGCAGTTCCCTGTTGTCCTGGCTGTCACCATGATCTGTTTGCATTCCCCTGAGCTCACCTACCACCTTCTGCGCTCACATCTGTGCACATTTGCCCTCATGCAGCATGTTTGTGAAGTCTGTGATTTTTTTTTTTAATTTTTTTTTCCCCTGGGCTGTTAGAAATTATAAACCTGCATATGAAGTGCTGATTGCTTCCACTAATTCAGTATGTCTGGTCAGGACAGGTGGTAATTTGTCATAGCATTTCTATTTTTTTCCTTTGTTTTTTCCAAAACATGCTGACTTGACAGCAATGCTGCCATGTGTAAGTTTGTCTGGTGCGTTTTCATGACTCTTGCGTGTACCATTTCTTCTCATAGTGTTGATTTGGTGAGACAGCTCTCTGTAATTCATTACTTTCACTGACGCTTTTTCGCCTTGTACGCCTTGTTTTAATACCGTTGTTTTGGAACGGGCCTGGTCTCCCGTTCCCTCCCGCAGCGGGCGGCGGCGAGTCCGTCACGGCTCTTCCCGCCCCGAGGGCGCGGCCGCCGCCATTAGCGCCGCCGGGAACTACAACTCCCGGCGTCCCTTGCGCGCCGCCGCTTCCCGCCGCGCTAAGATGGCGGCCGCCGTGCCGCGTGTGGCCGGAGCGGCCCCGCCGGGGTACACGGGTGAGGAGGGGGCCGGGGCGGCGGGGAGGGACCGGGGCGCTGGCGGAGGCGTTAACCGGTGCGTCGCCCACAGCTCTGGCGGTGAAGTTCGGAGAGCGACAGCGCTCGCCCCACTACCTGTTGGTGAAGGAGCACCAGGTGCGGGAAGGGGCCGGCGCCGTGCACCCGGCGCGCCGGACTCTCTTCGTCCTCAACGTCCCCCCGTACTGCGGGCCGGTGAGTGGGGCTGGGCGGCTGGAGGCCGAGGGCACCGCCCAGGGGCCGGGGAGGCTGCGGGCGGGGGTCCCGGAGCACCTCCGGTGCCCCTGGAGTCCGTGCTGGGTGGGAATGGAGGAATGCGTCCTGCTTCACTGTGCGCTTCGTTTTCTCTTTTCTGTGTGTGAAGGACGCTCTGTCGAGGCTGTTTGCCCGCTGCGGGCACGTCCAGTCAGTGGATGTCTGTGACAAGCCAGAGCCAGGAGAGAAAAAAGAAAAACTGACATCCAAATACTTCAACCGCAAACCAGTAACGGTAAAGCTCACGGAAGGGGGGATGCTGATGCTTTAATGGTCAAAACAGGAAAAGATCACAAGAACTGATTGGTACTGTTTGGAGCACATTGTGTCCAGTTCTGGGCCTCTCGGTTCAAGAAGGACAGGGAACTGCTGGAGAGAGTCCAGCACAGGGCAAAGAAGATGATGAAGGGAGTGGAGCATCTCCCTTATGAGGAAAGGCTGAGGGAGCTGGGGCTCTTGAGCTTGGAGAAGAGGAGACTGAGGGGTGACCTTATTAATGTTTATAAATATGTAAAGGGTGAGTGTCACAAGGATGGAGCCAGGCTCTTCTTGGTGACAACCAATGATAGGACAAGGGGTAATGGGTACAAACTGGAACACAGGAGGTTGCATTTGGATTTGAGAAGAAACTTCTTCTCAGTGAAGGTAACAGAGCACTGGAACAGGCTGCCCAGGGGGGTTGTGGAGTCTTCTTCTCTGGAGACATTCAAAACCCGCCTGGACGCCTTCCTGTGTAACCTCATCTGGGTGTTCCTGCTCCAGCAGGGGGATTGGACTGGATGATCTTTCCAGGTCCCTTCCAATCCCTAACAATCTGTGATTCTGTGATATGGGAAAACCATCTTGGGGACTGGGTGACATGATTACTTGTTTGAGTTTATATTATCTTTTTTTTTTTTTTTTTTTTTTTTGCCATCCCACTACAACTTGTGGTTTCATTTTTATTTGTATCTTATTCATACTGCGGCTCCTTGCTGCGTCATCAGTTTCCCTGGTGTATCTGACGGGCCTGGGTGTCTTTTTCTTGTAGGGATTTCACGTAGCATACGTGGTGTTCAGGAAGCCATCTGGTGTCCAGGCAGCCAAGGCCCTGTCACAGGAAGGTCCCTTGCTGATATCAACAGAGAGTCACCCTGTGAAAACTGGCATTAGCAGTAAGTCAGGCCTAGCTATTGTCCTGATAGCTAGTGCTGGGGGAAAACTATGCCACTTGCTCGCTGAATCCTGCCCTGCATGTCCCAGATTAATTCTCACCATTTTGTACTGAGCCAGGAGACATCCAGCATTTCATTGTCCTGCTTTTATTATTCACAAGGTAGTAGCAATCTTCTTGTACTGGATGTTGTAGTCTGGCCCAGTGACCCTATGGGAGAATGGGGTCACTTGGTACAACAGAAGGGCAGTTTTTCCTGACATCTTTTCAGTATCACATAGATTCAAAGAAACCGGCTGTGTCTTGCCCTCAGAATGGAATCTGCACTCAATAACAGGCACCAGGTGTCTGTCAAGATGACAGCACTTCAGATATGACCCCTTGACAGGAGTGCAGCCCTGAATGTTTTATCTCTTGGGCTCAAGGCTGGTCCACTCCCGCTTGGGAAGGTTCAAGCTCTTCCCATCGCTTACTGGCTGTGGCCTGGACCGCGGGTTGATGGAGCTGTGGCACTGAGGAGGCAGAACAGGAATGGGAACAGAGCATGTTATGCTCAGAGCGGTTCTCTCTAGAGCTGCCCAAAGGCATCGCACCAGGGCTTGCTTCCAAGAGGGACCACTGCTGACTTCTGCCCTCTCTGTCTCAGAGTGGATTGCCAACTATGGGGCCTCAATCGTGGATCAGGAGGAGCTGAAGGCTGAGGTGGACGCCTACATGCAAGACTACGATGAAAAGATAGCAGAGGTGAGGCCAGGCTGAGGGGGAACCCATCTGAACAGGTGGTTTGGGGAGAAGAAGGGAGGAGAGAGGGTCTCTTGGTGCCCTTCTGCCCTGGCAGAAGGAAACACGCTGTTTGGCAGGGTTGTTTTGCTCCCAGTTGCTGGTGGGCAGTCAGACCCTGGTTTGGTTCACAACACCTGACCCTTCCACCCAGGGCTTACAGTAGATATCACAAATAAATGGTGTCCTGGCTGGTGTGCAGTGTTGTGACTGAGAGCTGAATGCCTGCACCCTTGGTCCTGCATGTTCCTTCAAATGTTGTGCAGAAGCAGGAGCTGTAACTTTCACATGTGTGAGGGGGGCTGTGGGGGAGCCATGCCTCGGGCCGGCAGCAGCCCATCTGCACTGAGCTGCATCACCCTCCTGTCTTTACAGGAAGAAGCCAAAGCGGCCGAGGAGGAGGGTGTCCCAGATGAGGAAGGCTGGGTGAAGGTGACGCGGAAGGGCCGGAAGCCCGGCCTGCCCCGGACAGAGGCTGCCAACCTGCGGGTGCTGGAGAAGGAGAAACAGAAAAGGGCCCGCAAAGAGCTGCTCAATTTCTATGCCTGGCAGCATCGCGAGTCCAAGAGAGAGCGTGAGTGTCCAAGTCTTCTCCTACCCCTGTCCATGTCTCTTGTCTTTCACCCTGTGGCCCTAAGAGCCTCCTTCTTCCTTCAGTGGAGGTGAACGGTTGGCTGGGTGGTTGTGCGAATGGCCTTGCCAGCTCTTGGGGGACACCTTGCCACCACCTTTCCTCGCAAAGGCTGCTGGAATATTTTGTAGGATAGTGCACAAGTCGTGGCTTTCCAATTAGGTGTTTCTTCAGTCTGCACAAAGGCAGCAGTTGGAAGGGAAAACTGGCCTGTTCGCTCCCCAAGAGGGAGCTGCAGCACTGCTGGAGATGAACAGCCAGAGCCCCAGTTTGGCACTCAGCCCTGGCGCAAAAGGACCCGCTCTGGGGAGTGCATGTTTGCGAGTGTTGGGACTGAGCCCCTCCCGGTGCGTGGAAGTGAAGCTCCCTAGGAGAGGGAAATCTGCTGCTCTTGTGTGACCTGTCGTCTTTTTGCCTGTTTCAGACATTGCCCAGTTGAGGAAGAAATTTGAGGAGGACAAGCAGAGAATCGCGCTGATGCGAGCCCAGCGCAAGTTCCGGCCGTACTGAGCTGTTTTCTCAGAGGCCTGTGCTGGAGAGATGCCTATGGACTCCACGTGCCAAAGGATTTCAAGGAATTGAGGCAGTTTTATGTTGTCCCTGCACTTTGATCTGAAACGGGAGATCCCAGCAGCTGCCGCTGGAGGGGGAGTTTTCTTCACTCGCACCAGTATCCTCCTGCTCTCCCGGCCATGGTCCAGCCCTGCGGCACCACTGCCTAGGATGCTCAGGTCAAGGGGCTGAGGCACATCCTGTGACAACCTGTATCTCCCTGCCACCCAAAGCCTCCTAAAGTGTGGCAAGAGCTGGGATTGACCCAGCACAGCCTCTGCAGGGGCAGGGAGTGGCTGAAGAACTGTAAATAAACTGCTGCTATGTTTTAAAAACAGGGGAATGCATCTCTCTCACCCTCGGTGTGCTGTGGGGGACGGCTGCTTGCCTGCCAACGTGGTGATTAAAGCCATGGCTTGTATGCCAGAGCTCCTTTGCTCATGTTCTCTGGAGGTGAGGAAGAAGAGAAGGGAAGTGACCTTGGAAGATCCAACTGGGGAGTTCCCAGACCTGTTGTCACAAGTGGTGTGGTACAGAGCCCTACCCCTTCCCTCGGGTTTTCCCTCCCAGGCAGCTCCCTCTCAGCCAGGTGTTGAGGTGTCCAGCCTTCCAGCTGTGCCTGGACCTCTACAGCCATGTCTGCTGTGGCCAATGGGAACTTCTGCTGTTCAGCACCATCACTAGAAAAAATGAGATATCAGCCTGGCTTTGGAGGGAGAAACCAGCCCCTCCAAGGCCTTTTTTCACTTAACCTGTCACCAGCCCCTCACGGGAGGCAGGTAAGGATGGCAACAGACACATCCAGCTGCAGGGCGGTGGTTTTGTTCTGCGCACGTAACATCTGTGCAGCCTTGGACTTAATGATTGCCCACCCCAGCATACACTGTGATCAGAAAGGGGTTGTAACCCACCCCCCCCCAAGGTTTTACACACTTATTTTACTGTCTGCAGCCTCGATATGGGTTTCAGTGCAAGTTTAAGGTGGAAATGCTGGTAGTTTCCACAGACCTGAGTTAAAACGCATTTACCCTCCATTGCAGGGTGAGACTGCCAGGTCCGATTGCTTCAGTTATGTTTTTGCATCAGTTTAACTAAGGAGACAGATGGATCCTTAATATGACACATCTAAAGCAGAATGCATGTAAAAATCTGATGACTGGAGTTGTAGCTGCTTGGGTGAGCAACCCAAAAGAAAGGATGTTCACTCTCCTATACAGTCAAGAAGACAGAGTTAACAGTGGGAGATTAATCTTTATTTAGAAGGACAGAAATAATCTCTGCTACCTTTTCCATTATTAGTAGTTCTCCAGCTGCCTCAGCTAGAGGATTAGTGATTCCTTCTCTCAGAGTTCATTGAAATTACCTTCTATGCCCAGGTGAGCTCTTATTTGAGCAGATTTTTAAACAAGCAGCAGCTCTCAGAGCAGAACAGACACTGAGGCCCTCTGAGCTCAGACACCCATGGAGAAAAGCAGAATGCTTTTGGTTTTTTTCAGTAGGTCTAAGGAGATGGGTCACACCAGCCTCAGGAGGTGACATGAGCCACGTGTCTCACAATGCTACAGCTGGGGCTGCTCCTCCTACAGAGGATTCCCCTGCCTGCATTCCTGTTCCATTTCAGGATACAAGTCAGGAGGGAGCAAAGGCAAGGCTGGTCGGGGCATCTATCCCCACACTCCCAGAGCTGCAAGTGGAGGAGGGATTCATTTTTCCCTTTGACAACTGAGATACTTTGCTAAGCTCTCCTCCAGAGAACCCCCAGCAGGCTTGTTTCCGCCCTGCAGTGACAGTGAGGTGAGTCTTAGGGAAGGGTATAATGAAGCTGATGTTGGATATGAGGTAGGAATGGTGACGGTTTCTCCAGAGCCAACTTTGAGCTCCCTGTTCTCCTGGACTGCTGCAGCAGTGAGGGCTTCCTAGAGCCTGGCTCTGGCGTTCTGCGCCGTCAGGAAGTTGCTGATGATGCCAGACACCACCTCAGGCTTGTTCAGATGCACAAAATGAGTCCCAGGCACCTCTACGAGCTGGATGTGCTGGAGGGAGAAGACACAATAAGATATGGACCAGGAAAGTGTTCCCTCAGGCAAGCTTTGTTTGCTGTGTGGCACTTGGTGGGGGGTGAAGCAGGGCAGGGATGGGAGACTAGGGAAGAGCTGGGTCCAGAGGGCAGTTACTGACTTGAGACTGGCAGCAGGGGCAAAGTTGGTTTCCCCCCACATGAGGGCTGTGCAGTTTGGGTCAACGTCCACCAAGGTGAGCTGCTTCCTCGCTGCAGCTCCCAGGTTGGTGGTGCAGAGCAGAGATGCAAGGATGGAGTCTGTTCTCACCTCTTTGAAAACAGACTCGAATGCCTCCTGTAGGGCTTTCACATAGTGATTGCTGTGGTCTAGCTTGCGTGGTACCAAGAGTCCATCTCGTGCTCTGAAAAGCAAGGGCAAGGCTCAATACAGCACACAGCGTGCCTCCCTTTGTCTTTGCTGCTCTCTGGGGCAGAAGCATTGTCCCCAAGACAGTGGGGTGGCAGACCCAACTGCCCTTTCCAGGCTGTTCATGAACAGGGTCACAGGGTCACACCTGGCAGCCAGAGGAGCACTGCACAGCTTTGCCAAGCAGCCATTTTCTATCAAACTATCTGTTTAAAACCTGGGTGATTGCCAAGTTGTATCAGAGTGGAGACTAGTTAAACATTATCACCCCAGGGCTGCTCCTTAACTGGTCTGAGTACTTTCCTCCCTTCCCCCACCCTGTCTTCTGCTCTTTTTCCTTCCAGCCAGCTTCAACATCTCCCCTCTGTCCCTTTCCTCACTCCATGCTGCTGCTTTGAACAGGGTGTGCCCTGCTTGGAAAGGGAGGTACCAGGGAGGTCCTCCAGGAAAAGCCAGCATTAGACCTCCTGCAGAGCTAAGATCATGCTGTTGCCTACCATGCTGCAGGTGATGGGACAGTGTGACACTGCAGGCTCAAAGGGTACTCTCGATGGCCTAGATGACTTCTCCTCACCGTGATGTTGCATTTCTAGCCAAGCAGGAAAATCCCGAAGCTCTTATGATTTCAACAGACCAGGGAATCCAAAACTGCACCTCATTTCTCAACTTCCAGCACTTCCTCTCATTTCCTAGAGAATCTTTTTTAACAGCACTACACAGGCCCTAAGGTAGCTAGAGCCTGGCACATATTGCCCTCCAAGGAGATGGAAAAAAACGCAGAGGACTGACAGAACCAGCTACCCACCCAGACAGCTTAACAGCTTGTAGGGTTCTGTGCAAGCCACTGGCTACCTCCCCACAGCTTCTCCCTGCCCCAGGCACCCAGGGGACAGCTTGCAAGAGGTGGGTCAGGCCAGGGGCTCTAGGACCGGCTGGAGGAGGTGGAGGTTGCTATGATTTCACCTGTTTGCTCAGGTCAAGAGGTTTTGGGGTCTGGAGAAGGGGGGGCAGGCTGGGTTGCTGTGACTGGGGGGTCAGGCCAGGAGGAAAGTGAACAGGAACAATGCTGTGGAGGGTCACATGTTTGCCAGGATAGCCCCCTTGCTGTAGGGTCAAGGGACAGAAAGTTGTGGGATGCTGTGGGGAGGACAGGTCCAGCATTTCCTCAGCCAGCCTTGCACCAAGGAGGCCCAGCCTCAGAGTCCAGCACCAGTCTTGAGGAAGACGTGCTGGCTGCTCTCTGCCTGCTCCAGGAGCCAGCCCAGCCCAGCCCAGGGCAGTGGTGGGGAACTGGGAAATGCTTCTCCCATGTGAGGCCGTACTGTTGTGCCAACTGCTCTGAAGGTCTGGGTGGCTGCTGCAGAGGGAATAGCAGAGGACTCATTTCTAACCTTCATCCCCCCCACCCAGGGCTGCAGGGAGAGTTGATTTGGCTTGTGCCTCACTCACACAATGATGAGAACACGGTCCTGAATCTTCCGCAGGAACTTCAGGCACTGTTCCACCGTGAAGAACTCTTGACTCTGCTGCAGGTGCAAAGGGAGAGCGGCAATGGTCAGGGACAGCAGCTGCGGGCAGAGGGTGTCCCCGACCCCCACTGTGCTAGTGGCTCTGAAGGCAAAAGCAGCTGCTGCCCCAAAGCTGCTGTGCTGGGACATGAGAGGCGGCCAGGCTGCGCGCAAGAGTAGCTGGCTCTGCAAAGGCTCCTTCTGTCCAGCTGCGTTTCAGGGCTGCCAACAATGCTGCCTGCTGGGATGCAGCACATGTGGGAATGATCTCATAGCAGAGAAAAGCTTCAAAAATCCTTTTACTAAAAAGGAGACAGTTCACTACCCTGAGTTTCAGAGCCTGGCAGTAGCACAGGTAGAGGAGACTCTACTTGCTCAAAAGTGGCACAAAGCTATCAGAATATCCAATGTAAGGACTTTGCTCCACTCTCTCTCCTCATCTTATATGGGTGACCTGTCAAAGCAGCTGACTGAAAGCATCCATCCATCTGCTGCCTGACAAGTTATAATGGCAGGGAAATGTGGCCAGGAGGCCCTGGGACAGAGGAACTGCTAAAAAAAAAAATTGTAACATTTTCCAGTGACTCTGTAAGCTGAGTCAGTTAATGATTGAGTGCAGGCTCTTCTAAAAGCAGCATTTAAAAGAGGTGTGGGAATTATGGAAGCAGGGCCTGGGGTCAGTGAGCGGGGCCTTCACTATCTCTGAGTTTTCTGTAAGCTCAGGGCTCAGAAACAGCAGGGGGCACGTCAGAAGAGCAATGCTCACCGTACGGGCTCTCATGTCTCTGTTATACACCAGCCCTGGAATAAAAAATAAAAAAAAAACAAAAAACAAGAGAAGTTTTCATGTCTCACCGAAGCAGGAGTTGCTCTCCTTCTCCTCACCTTTAGGATACGCCCAAGACTATTTAAGATGAGCGGAACAGGATTAATTCAGATTTCTTTTTCTTTTTCACATTTCTTTTTCAACGCCAGTTGCTGGGAGTGGAGAGCTCTGCCTCCAGACCTAATTGATCCCATTCGGGCTGTGTAAACTCATAGGGAGGGCACCCTCTACCCTGTGGAGGACAATGGCTGGTGGCACCGCTCCCTTCCCACACCCAGCGCTGTGATGAGCCCGGTCTCCGCGCAGCCCCTTACCAGCGGGTGTCTCAGTTGCTCCTCGCTGCAGCAGGATTGCCCCACCCTCTGCTGTCAGATGTCTGTTTGCTTCTAAGAGCCTGGGGGGAGACATGGCAGAGAGATTGCGCTGCTGGAAAAGGGAGGAAGCGAAGCGAAAATGGCATGACAAGGTGACAGCGAGCGCTCGGGCTGCTTCAGAAAAGAGCAGGGAGAAGCAGCAGCTTCTGGCAGCAGAAGCAAAAGGTCTTGCAAAGATTCCAGAGGACTCGAAAGGGAAAGCACAGAGACAGTTTCCATTTCTTATTCATGCAGCTGTAACTCTGCCCAAGGTGAGGGCCAGCAGCAGGTGAAGAGGACAGATGGGAACCCACCTCTGCAATGCTGCTTCAGGGCTGCGTGCTTTGGGAGTTTGCTGCTTTGCCTCTAGACTCAGTAATCTGTCAATCACGTTCCGTTTTGATTTCAGCCACGCCTCAGTGTCCTGAAACAAAGAGAGGTACAGAACAGAAATAACCCCTCTTCTGAATCGTTTTACCCCCATCAGAGGGTAAAAGAGGGCATTTCACCCTTCAACATCCCTCAGAACTGGTACCAGTTATGGACATCATATTAAAAATGCCTGTTTCTGGGGAAAAGGGAACAATACTTAAAAGGCAAGGTAGGAACAGAAAGCTAAGCATTGCTGTAAAGAACTTAGTAACTTTTTAACTTTGCAATCTTTCTACCCCTTCCTACTTCATTGTTTGAAAGAACATGGGAAATCTCGTAATTTTTGTCTCTCTGACCTTGGGCTTCTGTCCCACTTCTGCCAATCAAAGCCCCAGCATCTGGTAGTGATGATGGCAGGTTGGGAATGTAGCTTTACGTCCTGCCAGGAACAGAAAAAGAAATCCACTGGTCTTTCACCCAGGTCACCCAACAAGCTGTTGGCAAAAAGACAACTTCAGCTGACAGAGGTTCCAGTTCCCTTTGTACAAGGGCATGGCACAGAAAAGTGAATTTTGGTGCTAAGGGACTGCAGGATGTGGAGAACTACCAAGTGTCTTGTGGGATCCAGTGTACCCTCAGCAAGTCTGCAGATGACACCAAGCTGAGTGGTGCAGTTGACACACCTGAGGGACAGGATACCATCCAGAGGGACCTGGACAAGCTCAAGAATTAGGCCCATGCAAACCTCATGAGGTTCAACAAAGCCAAGTGCAAGGTCCTGCACCTGAGTTGGGGCACCACCCATATCAATACAGGCTGAGAGATGAAAGGATAGAGAGCAGCCTGCGGAGAAGGAACTGGGGGTACTGTTGGATGAAAGACTGGACATGAGCTGGCAATGTGCATTTGCATCCCAGAAGGCCAATTGTATCTTGGGCTGCATCAAAAGGAGCATGGCCAGCAGGTCAAGGGAGGTGATTCTGCCCCTCTACTCCACTCTGGTGAGACCCCACCTGGAGTTCTGTGTCCAGCTCTGGAGCCCTCAGTACAGGAAAGACATGGACCTGTTGGACAGGGGCCAGAGGAGGCCACAAAAATGATCAGAGGGATGGAACAGCTCTGCTGTGAGAGCTGGGGTTGTTCAGCCTGGAGAAGAGAAAGCTCCAGAGAGACCTTATTGTGGCCTTTAATACATAAAAGGGGCCTATAAGAAAGATGGGGACAGACTTTTCAGCAGGGCCTGTTACGACAGGACAAGGGGCCATGGTTTTAAACCAAATGAGGGGAGATTCAGGCTGGACATGAAGAAGAAATTTTTTACAATGAGGGTGATAAAACACTAGCACAAGTTGCCCAGAGAGGTGCTATTTGCCCCATCCCTGGAGACATTCAAGGCCAGGCTGGATAGGGCTCTGAGCAACCTGATCTAGTTGAAGATGTCCCTGCTCATTGCAGGGGGGTTGGACTAGATGACCTTTGAAGGTCCCTTCCAACCCAAACTATTATGAAGGGCCACCCTAAGCAGGGACCTCAGTCCATTTAACAAGTAACAGATCTGTGCCTGCCAAAAGGAAGAGTTCTGAAACTTGTGTGACCTGCCAGGAACTGGTCACATCAGTGCTTTCTCTGAACAAATGAAGGAAAGAAAACAATACATCTATTTTTTATTTTAGAAAGGTAGGGGAAGGAAACATGAAATCTAACCTCTGGAGCTAGCAGAAAGCCAAGATTTTCCAGCAGGATCAACTTGTCCACCATCTCAGGATAAAGGAAACAGAACTGAGGAGAGATGAAATAATATGAGAGAAAGAAAAAAGCTGAGGATTGAGTGATGTTTTTGTCCAGCTACATTGGAGGTAGGGTCAGGGAAGGGCCTCTCCTCCCCTGAGATCCAAGTCCCACACAGCCTGTCCATTCCTTTCCCATTTGTTATTTCAGATGCAAAAATCACAAATCCCATGAAGAAAGGATGCTTTACTCACCATTCCTGCCACAGACCCACCTGCAAAAGAGAGAAGGATGTTCAGTTACGCACAGGATACCCACCAGTAACAGAAACTCCCCTTCCCCACAGCAGGAGCTGCCTTAGAAGCAGACATGCATGTTGTATCAAGGGACAGAGCCCCAGCTACAAAGCAGAGCTGGCCCAGCAGGCAGGATGCAGGCAGAGAGCAGGGTTGTTGCTCAGCTGGAATCCATGTCCTGCACCATTCACATCCCCCTCAGGCAGCAGAGGCCAAGGAGGAGTTACTACTCAAAACCTTGTGGTGTACAGGTCTTGTGAGCTGTGGCCAGAGCAGCCTTGAGGAGCAGAATCCAAATCACAGCAAAACCCAATCATGTCCCAGCCACAAAGGGACAGAGCCTGGAGTCCTGTTCCCCTCAGCAAGCTCCATGACCCACCAAGAAGGGCCCTGCTGTCCCCAGGCTTTGTGGCCTTGTGGGAACCAGGCAGAAAGGCCTGATGCAAATTCTCCTGCCACAGACCACCCCTCTTCGCCCACCACTGTTCTCTCCTTGGGGCAGGGAAAAGGTCCACTACGGAGTCTTGAAAGCAGAGGCATTTCAAACAAGGGCACAGATTTTTTAATCACGCAAGCAAGAACCTGCTGCTTGACACAACATCATAAATATTCCAATCCAGCTCTTAGCAGCATGTCTTGTAAATTAATTATCTACTCCTATTTCCATAAATCTCACAGCTTACAAGGACAAGAGCCACTTACCCATACTGTGACCCATCAGGGTGAACCGTCTCCACTGCAAGGCTAAGTGGCAACAGACAAAAACAGACAGAGCTGCGTTAGAAACCAGAGCAGCGGCATCTCGCTGCTTCTCCACCAACATGGGCCCCTTCTCCTGGGAGGGCTTTTGCACTGCTTAGTTTGCTTCCTAATCCAGAAAGGAGGTGGCTAAGTAGGCCAGTTTTAAAGAAAAAAGAGCATCCACCACCTCATTTCCTTGGTAGTTAAGTCACGCAGCTCTCAAGCTCTCTCTGTATGGCAAACAACCTACAGCAAATCCTCATCCATTGCCAGACACGAGACTGGCACGAACCAAGAGAGCCTGACTGGGCAGCATCTGCTGGAATAGAGAGACCTTGACAGAGCATTCTCCTGGAGGGCATTCTGCAAGAGCCCTGAGGACACAGAGCCAGGTCTGCTGCCTTGAGGAAAGTATGATTATTTCACAAGTAAAAGCTCTCTGCACAATTTAGCACATCAGGCTCTTCAATCCGTTTTTAGGGCACTCTGAAAGTCTTATGGGAACATACTGCTTCGTCAGTGCTGCCCATCCGAAATATGCCTCACTGAAAGATGTGTTTTACATTCTGGCACACCAAAGAACTTCCAGAGGTTCTTTGTATGCAGAATGAGGGATGCAAAACTGCACATACCACAAACTCCCAAAAGATCAGCGTATAGATGGTCAGTTAGGTCACGAGTTATCAGGAGCCCAAGACACCTTGGCTTTTGGATTTCTTTGTATGATATCAAAGCAAGCAGCAAGCTGCCATCAGAGGGAACCAGAAGAGTCTCCAACTTACACCTAACACTTGTTAGAGGTCACTGGCTGCTTACAAAAAGTCAGTCAAGCAGAACTATTTAGTTGGATCCACCACTTGGCCACTACTGCTTTTTAGTATAGAAGCACTTGCTTCCCAGGGCTTACTGTTTCTTCTGCTCAGAAAATAGTAAGAAACAAGGATGCTTATTTTATCTGTCACAAATCACCAGCTAAAATCAGGCTGGGGAGAAGCCAGAGGGAACTGACCCCTCTCCTGGCAGTAAATGCTGCCTGCTTGTTCCAAGGAGCAGGAGCAATATAGCACCCCCTCCACAGACATCTCCTCAAGGGTCCCTTCAACTACCCACCTGCCACCACCCGGCGCACATCGCTCACGTAATCCAGAAAATGGTAAGGGGAGCCTGCAGGTCGGTGGGATGACCAACCATGGCCAGAAAAATCCATTGCCACATAATAGTAATCTGAAAGGGAGAGAGTATCAGATGTGCAGCCCCTGCAACACAACAAGAACCATCCTGATAAGCCAGACCTACCTCTGGGGAGCAGTGGAATGAGCTTGTCAAAGGTGTTGGCGTTGTCCAGCCAGCCGTGCAAGCACAGCACAGGGTGTCCATCCGAGGGTCCCCAGGCCTTGGCTGCCACATGGCCCCAGGGCACAGAGAACTTCAACTCTGAGAACATGCCCAAAATAAAGTGCTCACAAGTGATGCCCCTGGAGAGCCACGTGCTCAGAGTAGGTCCCAGGGATCTTGTTAATGGCCCAGAGCTCTGAAAACAGTAATAAAGGTCTTTAGTAACTTACCAGCCTCCTGTGGTCTTAATTAGCAGCTTGCTGATTTATAGCTCCCCGTTCAACATCCCAGGCTGCTGTCCCTGCCTGCCTGTTTGGGGAATCCTCCTCCCAGCACGCACTCACAGTGCTTCTAGGAAGAAACAAGCTTTCCCTACACAGGAGGGGAAAGCTTCCTCTCTGCGTCTCTGCAGCACCTGCAACCCGACCAGAAGGTGCAGGAGATCTGGCAAGAGGGAACCATGCGGAATTCCCCCAGCTGGCTGCAGTCAGCCAGGCACCTGTCCTGGACCAAAAAGACAATTTCAGGAATAAGGATGCTGCATCCATTACTAGACTGTTACCACCTTCTCCTTGTTTCCCTTGGTGTTTCTCCTCTTTCACACCACCAGTCGGCACCTTTGAGAAAGCAGCTGGCTGGATGCCACACAGTAGGTCACTGCTGCCACCCTCCTGTGCACTCTGCAGGGCCAGAGACCCTGCACAGGATACAGGTCCACAACCCACACCCGCTCAACCTCAAATGTGCCTCATCACTGCCGATCTGCCTGGCAATCTCTGGGCTACATCTGGCCTTAAGTCACACTCCCATACTTTGACCCATCGCAGTGAACTGACTGCGCTTTGGGCCAAGCTGTGGCAGAGACACAGCACACACTTGAGTTGTGACTCAAGGCTCCTGAGTGAACCCCCCAGCACTACCCAGGCTCTGGGGATCTTCCAGGGGTGGGGTGAATATCTCTCCTTTACCCTCGAGACCTTCTGACCCCTGGGGCTCCATACCCAAGTCTCTTACGCCATATCCCCTCCCAGAGAGTTGCCTCAGGTCTCTGCTCCCTTAACTAGCCCCTTGAAGCCCCACAGTGATTAAATCACTCTACAGCAAGTCCCTCCTGAGCTGGTACCTCTGAAGGGTGTGAGGACAGAGGTGGGCTGAGAGGGGAGGCTGCTGTCAGGGCCCTGGGAGCACTTACAGGCCCTAAGGATCCCAATCAGCCACCCTGGGGCCTCCCATGCATCTTTCCCTCCTGCTCTATTTAACCTCAGTCCAGGACCAGCCCCAGCAATGCTGTGGGTGCGGGTTTCCAGCGGCCCTGCCTGACCCCGGGGCTGTGCCTGACCCCGGCTGCCCCTGCCCGCCCTAATCCTGACAACCCTGAACTGACTTCCTGGTGTGACCACGGAGCTGCCCCTTCCGCACGGACCTGTCTGGCGACCGGGGCTGCCGGCTGAGCCCGGCTGAGCCCGGCTGCCTCCGCAGGCCCGCCGGCGCTCCGGCCCCGGGTGTCCCCGGTTCCGGGGTAGGGGCCTCGCCAGGCGGGCGGGAAGGGCCGCTACACCCCGGATTTCTCCTCAGGGCGCCCTGGGCCCGGGCCCAGGGGAAGGGCTGCCCGGAGGCCGACCCCTGCCCGGCGCCGAGAGCAGCCCCCGGAGCGCCGCGGCTGCTGGCGGCCGCCCCGGCCCCGCTCCCCGCGCCGCCCGCACGCTGCGCCCCGGCCCCCTCCTACCGTGCCGTCTGCCCGGGCCGGCAGGGCAAGGCCGCGGCAGGAGGACGCAGCCCGGCGGCGGGGCGGGCCGGCCCGGCTGCACCGCCCTGCTCCCCGCCTCCCCGGGGTGCCTCGGCCTCCCGCCGCTCCGCCGGCCCGGAGCCCCACGGCCCGGGGAGGGAGGGGGAAATGCCGCCATCTTTGTCCGCCAGTATCACCTCCCGGCGCCGGGGGTGCAGCGGGGAAACGGGGCAGTGGGGGTATGGGGAACACCTCCACTTGGCCCTACAGCAAGGGACCGTCCCGGCACACATGACCCTCCACAGCGCTGCTCCTGCTTGCTTTCCTCCTGGCCTGGCTGTTCCCCCAGTCACAACCACCCACCCAGACCCCGAAGCCTCTTGCCCATACAAACAGGTGAAACCATGGCAGCCTCCACCTCCTTCAGCTGGCCCGGGAGCCCCTGGCCTGACCCAGCTCTTGCAAGGTGTCCCCTGGGTGCCCGGGGCAGGGAGGAATGTGGAGAGGCAGCCGGTGCCTCCCACAGAGCCTGTGCTGGGATGGTCTGGAACTATGATCAGCCTTGACAGGAGCCTGTGAGGAGTGGCAGTCATGGAGGTACGGCTGTGTCATCGACTACCTTCAGAAGACACATTACTGATAACGGAAACTGCCTGTACTGCAGCATCGCAGCGTGAGATGTTTTAACTGTGACCCAGGAGCATCGTAGTGACATCAAACAAGCTCAGTGCCTGACACCAGTGGTGAGCTTCTGTCGCTCTCTGATGGAGAAAGTCTTCTGAACTCCTGCCGGAATCGCATTGCTCCAGGGGCGACAGTCACACTCCCATACTTTGACCCATCGCAGTGAACTGACTGCGCTTTGGGCCAAGCTGTGGCAGAGACACAGCACACAGCACTGCCTCAGCCGCTCCACTCATCTGCCGAAAAAACATGCCCCTCTCAGCTGGAGAGGTTTCTACATGGCTTTCATCATTAGTTGCCCAGAAAGGGGTTGGCTGCATAGACCGGGTTGCGAGAAAGTCGATGCCCCGGTGCGGCTGGGAATACTCTTGCTGGTGCCTCGCGTTCCCTCCAGCGGTCAGAGTCTGCCAGGCCTAACGCAGACCACAACCATTGCCGTTCAGTCAAGGGCTTTGCAGTCAAATGAAAGCAAAGTCAAACCACGCTGTGAGCGGTGTGATGCCTCGCTGGAATGGCTGGATAGAGCAGAACAAATGCCTGTTCTCAGGGAGTCATTTTTATATTGGCAATTGAAAACTCTCTGTTCAGTTCAGCACATCAGTCTCCTAAATTACACAATACATTTTCAGAACAACCTGCAGAGCTTGAAAGAAACCAGCACAGAAGCTTACAGGCCTGTTTCTCCTGCCTAGCTCAAGCTTATCCTGGCAAAAATAGGCTCTGCACCACAGTAATTGAAAGGCAACCTTGGGGACTCAACACAGAGAAGAAATAAGAGGAGCTGTGCAGCTCACAACCTCCCCTCCAGGTGAGCCATTAGAAAGGAAATCAGAACATAAATTCTTATAGGTTTGGAAAGTCCAGTGCATTGCTTTTCCTTAGGCCTTCATGGAGGAGGAGCAGGAAAGCAGACCAGAAGCACTGGGGAACCATGTGGATGGAAAGAGGCCACAGTACCATCTACAGCTTCTTTCCTACAACTGTGAGAGATGGGTGTCTGATTACAGAAAATGAAAAACAAAAGACAGCTCTTTTTTGGTAGAATAGATTTCTAAAATGCACTCAATAATCAATTGCTGCTGCTGCTGCTGTTACGGAAGGCAGGGTCTTCCTGTGAATTTCTGGGATTTCTTCACAACAAGCCACGAGAAAGCAGAGTAATTGTTAGGCAGTGGCTGCTAGGCTTGCAGTTCTGTCTATGGCATGGATGTTGAGGAAGAGAAAGCTGTGTCAGCAGCAGAAGTGATGGAGACCCCTTGCACAAACCTCTGCACTTGGTGGGACAACAGGCCTTGGCCGGGAAAATCTATTGCAACTTAACTGCAATCTGAAAATGAGAGAGCATCAGGCACATAGACCTGAAGCACAATACACAGCCCATCTTTGCGAGCCAGGTGCCTTGCACAGAGCCTGGAGAGCCTGGCGAGCAGTGGAATGAACCCACCAAAGACAGTGGCATTTTCCAGCCAGCCATGCAAGCAACAGTGCAGGGTATCACGTCAGGGTCCTCAGGCCTTGTCTGCCACATGTCCCCAGGGCATGGAGAACTTCACCTCTGAGAACTTGTACCCACAAGCAACATCCTCTGAGACCTACATGCTGAGAGCTGTCCCAGGGAGCTTGTTAACAGCCTGGAGGTCTGGATAGAGCTTGTGGATATGTGGTAGTCACCAAATTCATCTGGCACCTTGACCTCTGCTTAGTACCAGTTTTCAGGCACAAGCCTTGTTTGGGATAACCCCAGGATCTTGCTGTAAGTGCTGACCCTGGTAGTATGTGCATCATCATTCACAGGTCTGGGACCTTCTTCCCCACTCCAGCAGCCAGTAGGATCTGGGCTCTCTTTGCTTTGGGTCACACAGAAAGGAAAGGTGTGTTCTCTAGTGAATTCTGACTCCTGTGACTTGCAACCCAAGTCACTTCTCATAGGAGGCTCCATCATCCTTCTCATGGGAAAGAAAAAATTCTTTGTGGAAATCATCAGCAATAGGTGATAGGGGATAGAGCTCCAAGTGTAGAAGGTTGCACTGGGATGCAGCCCTGGACTGTGATCCTATAAGCCAATGCCAGGTTGTTGAAATCTTCTCCAGGTCTCTCATGTCTTCTCCAGCAGTGCTATTTACCCCTCCAAAAGAGAAGCCCAGCATCTTACAATACCACGTATCTCCCCCAGCATCACTGGCAAACCACCCCCCAGGAGGAAAGCCCTGTGCAGGATACATGGCAAAACTTGTGTGCCTCACAAAATGCATTTTGCTGCATTTACTTCTTAGAAGTGCTGCAGGCTACTTGCAGTGGAATTGCTGCCTGTGGACGTGCAAATTAGACTCCACCTGGCAAGGTGTTGGGGTGTTGGCTGGACTGCACTGGCCTGGTGGTAAGAACTGGGAATTAGAGATACCCCATGTACTTAGCAAAGGGTAATTTAACCTCTGTGTCCTTGCAAATGAGGAGAAGACTTGCAAGGGTGAACGCTGGGACATGCAAAGCTGTTACGCTCTGCTGACTTGGAACAGCATTGATCAGTTTGTGCCAGCTGCAGATTTGGTGAGGAAACTTAAAGTACAGCAGATTGATTGCTACCAAGGGACAAATTCCCTGTAGCTGGTTGGATTCAAGCACTGAAGTACTGGCGTATTGATCTATTTATGGTGATTTATTAGTAATAGCCCTGGACCCCAAACTCTCTTGTGCAGTTATACAAGTAAAAAAGCATGCTATTGCCAGCCTAACCGATTTCTTCCAGAGGATATATAGAGGCTTATATACCTCTGTATAAAGCCCGACATTGTGGGCATATGCTGCAGACAGGAAAATAAAAGTGATCCCAGGGCAAAATGTATCACATAACCAGCCCCAGCATGCTGGGTCCCGGGCAGCAAGAAGGTCTGGGGTACTGTTGGGGCCCACAGAGTGGTTCCTTCTCTGAGCCAAGGACCAGCTCCTTCCCTGCTCCAGCAACCTCAAGCAGGGGAAGGATCCCTGCAAGGAGACGAGGGAAATCTGGCAGGTGCCAAGCTGTTGGTGTTGGGTGCAGGCACTGCCTGTGCAGCCCACAGTGGGGTCAGCGGGAGCAGAGCAACACTTAATGACCAGAGGGAAGCCCGCACCTCCCCAGTGTGTGGATCCTTCATGGATTTTGTTCCCTTTGCCATGCACACTGCTTGATATCCCCTTGCCTGATGAAAGCTGCCTGCTCACACCTGCCCCCTGCACAAGGTTGCAGACTTGAGTACTTTATCCCCTAATTTGACTTGTTCTGGAAGGAGAACAGGACTTGTGAAAAGGAGAGGCCTCAATGAGGGGCTGAACCACAGGTTTGCACCCTGCAGACATTTCCCAGGAGATATCTCCCTCCCTTGATCCCCATCCACTAGGCTTGCTTGCCTTGGAGGTGTTCCCAGGAGTCAAAAGGGTTTAAATGAGCTGCCCACATGGGAAGAATTGAGGTAGCATATAAACATTCTGCAGCCCAAGAGGTTCTGCCACCCCAGACTCTGCTCGACAGGAGCAGACCCATCCAGGTACCTCATGTGGTGCACTTTTCCTTTGTTTTTTTTTCCTAATTTCATGTTGAATTTCACTGATGTGAATGAGTTTCTGATGACTGAAATAGCTGCTGACATTTTACGCTCAAAAAATGCTGTGATGGCTTAAGTTGGCTTCTCTCCCCTTGCTCCAGGCAGGTGCCTGTTGCACTCCTTGTCCCAGAGCTCTCCAGCCCTGCAGAAGGCGAGAGAGACAAATGGATGCTGGCTCTGTACCCAGCACAGTCTGGGGCCAATGTGATATTTTAAATGGAAATCTTTGTTTAAGTTAATAAGCCAAGCTATGAGCAGTTGAAAAAGTGGCGTGCATCTGCTCCAGGGATTAACCTGCAGCAGAATTTGGATAGTGGGGCTGCTGGAGTGTTAAATCATCCCCACATGAGCCACCGCTGTTGAGCTGGAAGCAGCTGCAGGCACACACCACACATCAGCTGCAAGTGGTGCACATTTGTATCACTTTATTTGCAACTAATGAAATAGATAGAAACATTTATTGCGTATAAATTATATATGAGCACTCATCATACAAATAAACTCCTGTCTCAGCTTTCCATTTCCTCCTTTATCAGAAAGTCTTTTGTATTTGGGACAAATTCAGGAGTCCCTGCTGGTGCACATCCCTTGGGCCTGTTTTGGTTAACTAGCAAGCTACTCTCCAGGTCTCTCCAAAACCCATACACACCTTTAGAGTAAGCACCTATTTTAATGTTTGAAGCAGCAGGAGAAGGAGAGGAGTTTCTAGCCAGCTCTTGTCTAGGCTTAACCTTCTTTCACTTGGAAAATCTGGCAGATTCCCCATATGCTGAGACAAAATAATAGCGAAAACCAGAAGTAATCTGACACTTGTAATTACAGGCCTACCAGCTCCTTAGTGACCTCAGACAGAATAAGGAAATAGCACATACAGAAATCATTTAAAACAAGGGAAGAGTTCTAGTTAATGCCAAGTCTCATGTGTTTATGGAAAAGAACCCATAAAACTGCTTGGTAACTTTTGGAGATGTAAGTTATAGGTTTGGGTTATGGATTTGGCTGATAAATGTAATACCTGTTGATGTAATAGGGCTGTCACAAGGAATATGATACCGTTTTTTATTTAAAAAATAATTATAACAAATTAATAATTTTTGCAGTAATTGGATTGAAAATTGACTTGCAAGCGAGAAAATGTTTAAGTTGGTACAGGCATGTAACGTGTGTTTTAGAAACAGCCCAATGGTAAGTTATTCCACGTGGGCCACACTTCTGGTCTGGCAGCTCTGCCTGTGGAAGAAGTGACGCCAGCAAAGGCTTGACTCATGGTGTAGGAGCAGCTGACTGTGAGCTCCCCATGCAACACTGCAGTCAGAAAGTCTAATTCCACCCTCAGATGTATAAGCAGGGAATGTGGAGCAGGTGTAATGAGATTAGAGTGCAGGAGGTTACATTGCGTCTGCTAATTCCATGGATGTGGTTACTGATGTGAAAGGATTCCCAGTTTTGACAACTACAATTCAATGAGGAACGTAACAACTTGGAGAGGCTTCCTGCAAGAGCTCTAAGGCCTGTTAAGGGATTGGAAGACATCTTATGGAGGAGGAGCACTTAGGACTGATATGATCCAAGCCTAAATACACCTATGTAGGATTAAGTTTTTGCTCCTCGGGTTGCTGCTCTGCCCAACAATGGTACAAGAAAAAACAATGTAGAGATGAGGTATACATTTTGTAGTGAAGAAAGCCATTAAATAATTGAGCAAGTTTACTTAGGGTGGTGGCAGCTTCCCAGCCATTGGCAGTTTTTGAATTAAGACGGGATGTTTAATAAAAAAACAATGATTAATGTGACAGAGTCTCTTGTCCTGTGATCATCAGGAAAGCAGACCAGTCTGGAAATCAGTCTAGTTCAACCGACGCTGCTGTCAGATGGTACCAGCCTGCAATGCTTCTGCTACAACCGCTCTCAAAATTATAGCCCGTTGCTATACTCCTTCTTGCCTTCAATGTTGTTTTTCTTCATTTAGAGGCTCAGCTTACTCAGCTGAGGAAGCCCCAGCTTCTGGGTCCAGCTTAGGACCTTTCTGCCATGGGGTCTGTGTCTTGGATTGCTCCCTGCCCTCCTTCGGGATGGCCTCTCGTCATCTGGTTTTTGTTTCCTTTGGGAAAAGCCCTAAAGCAGTGGGAACAGGTCAGAACTCAGTGCCTGGCTCCTGTGAGTGGGGTTCAGCATCAACTCCTATCTTAGCATGGGGGAAGAACTCTGGGGAAGCAAGGGCAGGGGTGCTCCAAGAAAGGTCCACCATTTTTGGACAGCACTCCAGGAATGCAGTCTGAAAATGTGGGATAATGTTGGAGTAGCAATAGGCCTCATGGGCACAATGAAACTCCTAACTGAGCTTCTCCCTCCATATCTGGTAGGCAGCAACATTAGGAGGAGTTAGCTGAGGTGGTAACAGATTTATGGGGACACAGAGCCCCCAGGAGCTCACACCTGAGTCCACTGGTGCAGGTATCTCCTCTCCCTGTCATGGATCATCCTTTGTTACAGCTCTGGGGTGTTTGACATGCAGGCCAGATTCAGAGGTGAGGGAGCAGTTCACGGTATGGTTAAAAAAGGCTGGTTTTTTTCTCTGCAGCTGCTTAAATCTGACCTTAATACCTTCCAGTCTATGTAGCCTGGTGCTTTCTTTGAAAACCTAGAAGGTCACTGACTGCTGGGTCTTCCTCCCTCAAATGAACCAGGGAGATGTATGGAGCCATAACTGCACTGGCAACAAGCAGGAACTGCCCTCCCTTTTTTTTCCACTTCTCTGCTTTTGGAGTTTGGCAATAATAAACATACTAGGAGTTGCTAGACTTTTGTCCTCACAGAAATAACCATGCATATTATAAAAACCCAAAGTGGAAGATTGGGGACATTTTCATCTCAGCTTTTTGGGCCTATGTGACTGTGAGGAAAGGAGCTGGTTGTGCCCACCTGCTCTGCTTTGCATGGGGAAGACCCTTCCTTGGCACAGCAGCCTGAACAGCCACCAGCAAAGCATCTCTCTGTCCTGCTGTACCTGGAGGTGTTGGTCGACAGCCGGCTGAACATGAGCCAGCAGCTTGCTCAGGTGGCCAAAAATGCCAACAGCATCCTGGCTGGTATCAGAAATAGTGTGGCCAGCAGGACCAGGGCAGCAATCATCTCCCTGTACTTGGCACTGGTGAGACCACACCTCAAATACTGTGTTCAGTTTTGGGCCCCTCACTACAAGAAGGATATTGAGGTGCTGGAGAGAGTTCAGAGAAGGGCAACAAAGCTGGTGAGGGGTCTGGAGAACAAGTCTGATGGGGAGCAGCTGAGGGAACTGGGGCTGTTTAGCCTAGAGAAAAGGAGGCTGAGGGGAGACCTTACTGTGTCTACAACTACCTGAAAGGAGGTTGTAGCATGGAGGGTTGTTGGTCTCTTCTCCCAAGTAGCAAGTGATAGGATGAGAGGAAATGGCCTTAAGTTGCACCAGGGAAGGTTCAGATTGGATATTAGGAAAAGTTTATTCACAGAAAGGGCTGTTGGTCATTGGAACAGGCTGCCCAGGGAAGTGGTTGAGTCACCAGCCCTGGAGGTGTTTAAAAGACATGGAGATGAGATTCTTAGGGACATGGTTTAGTGGCAGTGTTGGGTTAATGGTTGAACTCTATGATCTTGAGGGTCCTTTCCAACCAAAATGATTCGGTGATTCTATTCCCCACCGCTCCATGAGCCTCAGGCCTAGCGAGGGCTGTGCAGGAGCCCCGTGCTGGGCTGGCAGCACAGGCTGAAACACACAAGCACAGTGCCCTCCACAGCTGTGGGGGGAAGCCAGGAGAGCAGACGGTGTTGCAGACTGGAATGAAGGCACATCAGCAGCACTGTGTGGGGCGCACATTGCACAGCTGGCCATGGCCCCCCACCCTCCACAACACCCCCCCACCCTCCACGACACACAGCATCGCCGGGCATGGGAGCACAGCCGCTTGGTGCTGGGGGTTAGCAGCCTGCAAGCAGCGGCACACGGCTCCCTGCAGCTGCGCTAGGTCACTCAGCTCTGAGCAGCCCCTGTACCTTCGCTTTCCTGGAAAGCAGTTTCTGTTCATTACTGAGAAAGCCCTGCTCTTGGAGGGGAAGGAGGGGCCTGGCCACCGCTTCATGAAAAGGGACCACTGCTTGTGCTAATTTTTTCTCATAGGAGTTGAACTAATACAGCCTCCGCTCGCTCTAAACCACAGAAAGGTGTTTTTGTTTGGGTTTTTTTTTTTCTGGGGGCAGGGTAGGAAGGGGGCTGGGGGATTTTTCTGTGTTGGTTTTGTCCTCCTGGCTTTCTCTTTCTGTGGTGGTGTTGGTTTTTTTTCTTCTTCTGAATGTGTCACTGTGAGTATCTCCTAAAAGGAGGCTTTTAAGAAAGTTATGAGAGGGACCACCTAGAAAGGGGAAGAAGGGTCAAAAGGGAAAACCACCTATGACTGTATGCAGTAAAAGGTTGTACATTTGTACTGTTTGCAAGCTGGACTTGCAGCACATCAGGAGATTGTGGCAGTCATTTCCTATCCACCCCCCAAGCATCCTTCCACCCTACTCTCTGTACCAAATCTCATGCACTGCCTGCATCATCTCTCATGCCAGGATACCCAACCCTGCCCTATGCCTTCTTCTCTCCTTGTCTTCCCATTTGACCACCTGGCAGGAACCCCTCAGGCTATGTCTGGGCCACTTGGATCGCCCCATCACCAGGATGGTGTCACCTCCTACTTACATGCTATCCACAAAGCCAGTGTGCATACTGGTGGGCGACAGCACATCTGGGTCTGGCTGGGGGCCCAGTGAGGCACTGAGCCCCTAAATAATCGGTCACTCATCATCTGGAGATGATGGTCCAGCCCAAACTGAGCTTCCACTCACAGGTTTGTGGGCTGAAGGGCAAAGCAGTACTGACAGATCTAACATGTTCATCCATCTTCCCACCCCAGTCCCCTTTATGTTCTTCTCCTTTTGCTTTTCTGTACCTCTTTTCCTTTCTGCAGATTTTTCAGTGCTTCATTCTCTCCACCTCATTTCTTTCCCTCACCACACTACCTTCTCCCTTTGTCTGGGGCAATGCATGCCTTTTGCTTTCCCAGAGAACCATCTTTATTCAGCAGTTTGCAGTGACTGCCCCAAAATACCTTTTTGCTTCCCACCTCTTTTCTTCCCGCACCTCCCAAACTGACAGGGCCAAATAGGCAGCTTGTGGCTTTCTACCTTGTGCAGGCTGTAAGGAATCTGCACACTGAGCAGGAGCAAAGCTATTAGGGTGTTACTGGCTCTTGGGCTGTTGGATATCAACATCTTTGAACTTACCCGACTTGGGGGTTGCTGAAGAACAAGCAGAGAAATTCCACAAAGCAGAACTGCCCAGGGAGGTTGTGGAGTCTCCTATTCTGAAGGCGTTCAAGACCTGCCTGGATGCCTTCCTGTGTAACCTCATCTGGGTGTTCCTGCTCTGGCAGGGGGATTGGACTGGATGATCTTTCGAGGTCCCTTCCAGTCCCTAACATTCTGTGATTCTGTGATATGAAGTTAGGACAAACTGAGACCTACTGCCTTCAGCAGCTGGACTGCAGACAAAACTTTCTGGAAAAGGTTAATTCTGTCATCATCTTTATCAATTAATGCTTTCATGTTTAATGTTTTTTAAAGTTTTAGTATCAGGGATAGTGAAGGAATATGTATTCTTAGGCAAAGGAAAAAACGAGGGGTAGAACAAAACTTGTAAATCATAAGAACAAATCCTGGCATCTTCTTGGGAGCTATTCCTCTCCAGGCTGTCAACAGCATTCTGGACATCTCAGAAACCCCGTCTTTAGGAGGGATCCACCTTTCTCCAGAGATGCACCAGTAGACAGCGTTCAAAGCAAGTTGCCCCAACAGGACCATTACCCTGCCTGCATCCTCACTGTAATCACATGGAGCTTTTCAGGTGGGTATCCATACGTTGAAAGCAGTTGGAAAAAAAAAAAAAGAAGGATCAGTCCAGTGGCGAGAGCATGGGGAGTCTCTTGGTTCTAGGGAATTTACCTGTATTCTATTTTTCTTAAGAAAACTCAAAGACAGGGTTTGTTTTTCACCTTAAACACACCCAGGTGGTTTCAGGCTAGCAGGGAATAAATGCAGCACCAGCAAAGCCACTGCTTGAGCATGGTTTGGTTGCCGTCTCCTCCTTTGTATCACAGGAGACAAAGCTACTTCAGCATCTTTGTGTTTTCCATCTATAATGAAGCCACCTCAGAGGCACCTCAATCATGAACACATTTTGGGCCATTGTGAGTCAAGTCTGGGCTTTGGAAAACTGTGGTTAATGGTGCCATCGTGTCATGTCTCACCAGCTTTTATTGCTGAAGAGGATTGCAATACATTTCGGCTGTAACTGCTGCGAGATCATGATTTCAAGTGGATGAGAGAGGGAAGAGTGAGACCCACAAACCATCTCCAAGCAGTGAGGCTGGTTGTTACTTTTCACAGGCAAAGATGAAGAATAAAAGCAGAATTAGACTAGTCCATTTAATGTTAAGGCAACGTAGCTGGTACAGTCTGTGAAGTCACCCAATAAATGCTATAAATATCCACAGAGGGAAACGGAGTCCCTACTAGGCAACTGTAAAGCAAACTGCAGGGTATTTTTGAAGCTGCCATCCAAAAATACAAAGAAAAGTGTGACAAGTCTACTTAAAAACCAAAAATGGAACAGATGAGCACTTAGTCTCTGCTGTGATTTAGGGCTCCAGTGGCAGGTCCTCCCACTGAAGCCTTCCTGTAAAAGAATGCTTTGCCCAGACTCCTGTGGAAGTTCAGAAATCCTTCTGTGGTCAGCAGCATCTTCATGCTTGGTTGAAAGAAAAAAAAAAAAACACCAAAACAAGCACTGATGTCTCAGTACACAGTGGAACTTCTGGCAAGGCTGCAGATCAGATTCGGTGGTGTGTTTCTGACTGCTTTGTGCTTCTTAGCAATGCAAAGCAGCTGTAAACCTCTTTTAGTCAGCTGCTCAACCCGCAGTTACAGCTGCTTTGCATCGCTAGAGTGGTGCAGAGCAGCCAGAGCGCGTCTGCGTTGCGTGTTTGCATACAGCTTTTTCAAGAAGGCAATTCATCTGGCACGCAAGCAGCAGTCTCGGATCTGCAAAGGTATACAGGTGAATGAGAGCTCTCATAGCACAATCAAGTCATAGCCTAATTGCAGGCTAGGCCTTAACTGTGGGGTTTGTATTTAATGGTGAAGTTTATCTTTTGTACTATCATTTATCTTCGAGCGATACTACACTTACCGTATGCACCACGTAGAGCATTATTTATATTTTACTTTTTTGTGTGTGTGTGCATTTTCCCATTTTTTCTGTGATTTCCAGTATTTTCATTCGACCTGCTAAGGCAGCAGTGTGTATTTTTAGGCACGTTCCTCAAGTGCACATTATGCTGCTGCTCACTCTGCACTGCCAGGGTGCCAGGTGCCCTTCTGGGGGCTCCTACTGTGCCCGAGCAGAGCTGGGAGAACTCTGGCAGTGAAGGTCAAGGCCAGGACAGCCTCCCCTGTTCTCCGCCGGTGTAGAGGGGCCCTCGTCTGCCGGCTCTGCTGCCCGGGCCCTGTGCACAACCCCCCGCCCCGGTGACTCATGGCCCTGCGGCCCCAGCCCTGGGCACCGTACGAGCTCCAGTGTCCCAGCCCAGTGTTGGAGGGCAGCAGACGGTAACCGGGAGGAGGGGCAGAGCCCCGGTCCCCCGCTGCCGCCGTCGGGCCCCACCGCGACGTCCCTGGGCCGGTTCGTGGCTCCGGCGGGTCCCGGGGGGCGGTGGATGCTGCGGTGCCGCCCCGGTGGGGTCCGTCGCTCAGTCTGCAGCGGAGGGGCTCCCACAGCCGCTTTGTGGGTTTTTATTTTCTTTCTCTCTCTCTCCCAATCCGTCCAACCTTTCCTTTTAAAAAAAAGATAACTTTTTTTCTTCTTTACTTTTTTTTTTCCCCTTGCAAGAGCCACGCCGTGGAAAGACGGGGTGGTGGAGGAGGGAGAAACCCCTCCCCTTCCCCTCCCCCGTGGCTCCTTCCTCGGAAAAGAAACACTTGGGGGGTTTCCTCCCCTCCGCTCCCCGGAGCCGAAGCCGCCGCCGCGGCGCCCGCCCGCCCCGCGGCCGAGGAGGGCCCGCCGGGCAGCCGCGCCACCTCCGGTAAGCCGCGCACCGGCCCCTGTGTGAGTTGAGGGGCCGGGGGGAGGGATGCGGAGTGGGGCCGCCTGGGTTTCGCTTCGGGGCGGGAGAGCGGCGGCGGGGGCAGGGCCGGGCAGCGCCGCGGTCGCCCCGGCACGGAGCGCTCGCTCGCACCGGCGGCAGCGCCGCCAGCCCGCGGTCCCGGCGGTGCCGAGAGTAAGTTGTGCGGCGTTAACTGAAAACGGCCTTTTTGGGGGGGTGTGTGTGGGTGGATGTTGCCTGTCTGTCTCCTCTGGTCCCCCTTTCCGAGGGGTGGAGTGTAGAGGTGCAGACCCAGCTGGTTTGGCTCCGAGGAGCATTGGGGCAGTTGCTGGTTGTAGAAGAAAGAGGTAGCGTGCCCCGGGGGATGGCGGCGAGGATTTGGGGTGCCGGCATCTCTGCTGGCCCTGGGGGGAGACCTGTGCCGTGGTGGGGGACTGGTGGGGTGCTGGGAGCAGCCCGAGGGGGCCTCCCTCGGGGCTTGGGGTTGTCCTTCCGTCAAGGTGTTCTCCACAGCATCAGGGCAAGGAGATGCTCGTTTTAAAGTGAAACCTGCAAATTATGTAACGTCTCAGATGGGTGTGTAGCCAAGCAGCCGAACGGGTCCAGGGAGCGGGTAACTTGGTCTTTGTGCCCCTTCTTTTCCTTCACATAAACTGCTGGAGATGCAGCACACAGAGTGTTAGACTTAGTCTGAGCTGGAAAAGCCAGCTGCCTGCCAGAATCAGAGGCATTACAGGGAAACGGGGTAACTGTGAACCAGGAGTGGATGTGCCCCTCGGGGTTGCCCTTGCAAGGCAGAGGAGCTCACCATCCTCCGGAGCCGGCACAGTCAGAACGCAGCCTCACACCTGCCTTTTCTCAGAAGATCGGTGCCGCGCGCCCATGAAAAGCCTCATCGGCAAAGGTTATCGCTAAAACCTCCTCCTTTATGCAATCTGAGTCATGGTGCTTGCAGCCATGTAGGATCCGCTACTCACTTTTTCCCACAAACACACATGCTCTTACTGAGAATTTTGGAATAGTTACCACCTAAAACCTCAGCTTATGCTGCTCTTAGGATTTTTTTTTTTTTCCTTTTTTAAAATTTAGTTTAAGAGTATGTTCCTTCCTGCTCACTAGAAGCTTGGAAACAGGATCTGGATGAACCCTAGAGGTAACTGAGAGGAACTCAAGAATGTTAAATAAATGTCCCTGGCTTTTTTCTTCCCCGGGATGGGTGAAGGAGGGGGATGTGGCTTGACCGTTGTTCTGGAAATGTGAGGGTAATGAGTATTGTTAGCAAGCTGCTATTTAGGACTGTGTGGTCCAGACGGTGCCATTTGCTAGTTCTAGTCCTTGCAGCTCTCAGAGAACTTAAGTGAAAAACCCAGTCACATGTTGACCATGCTCAACAATGTAAAATGGGGTGGGATCAGAAATAACTAGTTTCCTGATGTTTCATTCCCTGTTGACTGTGCCCTTAAGAGGGTATGCAGACATATCTTCTTTCTCCAAACAATTGTGACTGCGGTTCAGATGCTGCGTGAACGTCAAATAGCCCATTCAGTCACAGCAGGGCTGCGGTCATGTGCTTAAAAATTATGCACATGCACAGAAGTTTGTGGAACTGAGGCTCTATTATCACATAATGTTGGTCTTGGTTGAATGAAGTTACGTCGAGATGTGGCCAGTCGCTGCAGATGAAGCCAAGCTTTGTTTCTGGGTATGTGATTTAAAACGTAGTTGTTGAAGTGGGGATTCTTGTCTCTTCCAGAATGGAAGGCTCTTAGGCACAAACCCGAGGGATTACTGGGATGCCAGCCTCCTACACAGGTTCCCATCGTTTCCTGACCTATGCTGGGATCTGGGCCTTTGTTATTTCTGTGCTCTTTGTTATCGTTCAGCATGTCATATGTCCTTCAATAACCTGGCTTGCTTATCACTGACTTAAATGTAGTGGGGTTGAGAGGTAGCACAGGGCTTTTGTTTCAGATCACATTGGAAGGCACAGGCAAACTGTGCCGGGGTCCCAAAAAGCAGGCATAGAGGAGCAGCAGGGAGAGCCTGAGCTGCTGCAGATCCCGCTGCAGTGCGTCCCTGCCATGACTGCCCAGAGAGGGCCAAATTCAGATTCTAGGTGACAGCTTCAAACATGCAGCCGGTGCCTCTTACCCTCAATCCAACTGGGAGTCCTGTGAAGTTGGTGGTCGGTTTGCGCAAGGGTAGAGCTGGAGTTGGGTGGTGTAAATTCTTAGTTGTTGTCACTAATACTGTGATTGCATTGCTGAGAAACAAAGGAGAAAATATGCCTTTTGGAGCTGAGTTTCTTCCCTTGCTCCTCATTTTCTCCATCCCCGCTGGGGCTTTGCTCTTCCCTCCCAGTCTTTCCCTGCAGCTCCTCACCACCCCCATCTGCCCTAACAACCCACAGGCTTCTCTCTCCTGGTTTCTCCCACCTTAGCATGGTCAGCAATAAACAGATGGTGCCAGTACTTGAATATGACATCATTTCGGTCGGGTTGACACTGTGGTTAGATTAATAAAAGCTTTGGGGAGGTGACATGTTCCTGAGCTGTTATTCCAGGCCGCTGCAGACCTCAACTAGTGGTGTTTGCCAAAAGCGCACAAGCCGGGAGAGGTAAATGTAAATGTGGATGGTACAAGAACTGAGTATGCCATTCAGGGATGATATATTTTTGCAGAGTAAATCTATTAAGTGTGTGTGTCATTAGGAGGCATCATATATTTATTTTAAATGATGCAACTAAATGCTACATTAATTAGACCCTTGTTTACATGTAAGTAGAGAGGCAGAAGGCAGGCATGATATCAACTTACCCCATTCTATCCTGTCAGTCTGCTTCACTACTGGCTGCTCTTCTGGTTTGCATTTGTGCATATCCTGCAGCCTTCTGCCTCAGTAAGGTATTTATTAGGTCACCATTTTGCCAAAATTGGTCTCAGACCCTTAAAAAAAGTGCAGTGGTGTTTGATGTAGCAGGATTTGGTGGCTTTGTGTTAGTGAGTGGTCAAAATGACTCGAGTAAAATTCATTTCCCCCGTGACCAAGTGCAAGATTTCATGTTAAGATTTGAAAGTGAGTGGTGTAAAGTCCTACTTTTTAAATTTCAGGGAATTTCTGCTTCCCTTCGTAGGTATTTAATAGTATGAAAACATTAATTCAATTTTAGTAAAATCGCTAAATGCTGGTTTTGTGTTGTCTTTGGAGACTTTAGAGCTGCCCCCTTATTTTCGTCCTCTTCAGTGGAGAAATGAAAAGGCCTGTGTGCACTTCACAGGAAATGAGTGTCTGATACAGGCTTGCAGGCTGCACATTTCCAAGAACTGCTCTCAAGGTATTTTGATAATGCACATTCTCTCTGCCTTCTCCCTTCCTGCTCCCCATGCGTTTTCTGTGTCTCTGCTTGTTCACAAACACACGCAAAGTATGAGGGAAAGAATTGAATGGTGCCAATATTAACTTTGCAAACAGGCTACTCTAGCTTTACATCTGCTCTTTTGGAGCTGTGGCTGGTAAAATTGGGTTGAGCTGGCAGCATTCAGTTGCCTTTGTCTAAGCAGAGAGTTTTTGTCCTCCCCCTCACTGCCTGCAAATGCTGAAGAAAAATGTTGACTTCAGATTGTGACTTGTGCAACAGGGGTTTTTTCTGTGTGTGTGTGATTCTGCAGTTCAGAAACAGTTTGGATCTACTTTCATACTTCCTCAGTAGCAAACTTTATTTGGAAACTTAGGCTGACGCTGTCAGGGAAGAAAATAAGCGTGACTGTTAGCAGTTGGAAAATATCAGAGATCTCCATTTGTGCGGTCTGAACTGCATAGTTGGGCTCCTGTACAGAAGGTGCCTTGCTAAAATTGAGAGGGGGTCGGTGTGGGTTTGCCTGGGTCAGCACGCTCATAGTGTTGTGCAGTGATGGTTTGATGAGGCTTTTTGACAGACCAGCAGTGTTGTTCTTCATCTGTATTTGAGTTCTTCCTTGTTTTCAGGTGGGAGTTTGAGATGTGGAGGGAGGAAAGCTGGAGCTGGAGAAGCATTCTCCAGTCCTCCCTGCCAGAAGTTATGTTTGTCCTCCGAGGTCCAGCTAAGTGACGTGATGGACCAAGAGCCCCACTCAAGGGGATGGCGAGAGAGAAGGAATGTCTCCTACCAGCCTCATTGCCACAGCCATTTCTGATTCTGAGCTGCTTTAGCAGTAACCACTGAAATCTGCCGTTTGCGTAGGATGCACACTGATATTCAAGTCAGCACATCCAAGCAAGTGATGCTGTTCTCTTTCGTCATTAAAAAATGAGATAAAAATGGGCTGAGCTACTTCTAACTACTCTGCAGCAGCTCCATAGTTGATTCCTCATCATGACTTTATATGCCATTGTTTACTTCTTCAGTTTTGCACGACTAAAGGGCGTTTATGCTTTGTACTGGGCTACCCTTAGTCTTATATAAAGTTTGAGTGGTTAGGAGGTGGCTTAAAAAAGTGATGCTAAAAATCCGAGCCCTTTGCTGCTGAATTCCTCTGCCTAAAGTCTAAAGCATAGCGTAGTGGGTGCTTTACCGAGACAAGGCAGGGACATTTGAGAAAGAAGAGAAATGAGACTCTTCAGATCAGCTCTTTCACTTTCCCCAGCAGCAGCATTTTAATGTCTATGTGATTGGAGTTTTTCCTTTTATGAGTTTTAAAATTAGTTACTTTTCAATCTCAGTCACCTTTGAACTTCCTCTCTTCTAGTTTTATGAAAGAGCGTAAAAAGAATGGCCCGATTGTGCTGTATCTTTCTCTTGCATCCCCCTGTATCTCTCTGCTCTCTAAACTGAGCATGAAGTTTCTCCAGGCTCTGTCTAGAACACTTACATGCGACTTCTTATCGCCCGTCTTTAGGCCCATCCCCTTTGTTTCAGCTCTGTTTTTATTTAAGGTGACTGGAACTGAATGTATTATCTCAGGTGATGACATTACTGTTACGCTCCCACCCATCCATTTTGCAACCTTACGCTCATGTTTGCTTCTTGGTTTTTAATGACTGCTTTTGCATTCGGAGCTAGAGCTTTCCTTAATGAACCCTCAGCGTGGTTACTTGGCTCATTGATCAGCTGCACCACTTAATTTTTTGCTCTTTAAAATACAGAGCCAAGTCTGCATGCACTTGCATTAGTCAGGACAGAGTCTTGCCCCTGACCCTGGTACTTGCCAGCCTGCCAAATCTCGAGTGACCTCTGACTTCTCTGGCCTGCGGAGAGTGAAGTGGTTTTGTCACTGTTCACCCTGGGAAGGTGATGGAGGGGGCTCGCTGCTTTTCCAGCTGACCGCCTGGATTTAAGTAACGCAAGGCTGGCAGCTGCCTGCTGAGGGGAGAGGTTATACCTCTGGTGTTTGAAGTGTCATGGGCAATAGCAGCTTGAAGACAGGGGGAGATGATTTCTAGAAAGGGACCTGGATCAATGTGTGTGTTTGGATGGGCAGGGGGAAGGGAGCCGCTGGCACCTGATCTGGGGGAGGCTTTGGGCTTCTTGTACTCACCAACCCATCACAGGGAGGGATGCTCTGCAAAGTGGTCAATATGGGAGGAAGGTGCAGCGGCTGGGAGGGTGGCAGAAAGGTGGGTGGATATGCAGGGGCTGAAATGCCTTGATTTCCTCAGGACACCCCTTTTCCATGTCCTGTCACCCTGGAGCACGACTGCTCCTTGTCTTCTGCCCATCTGGTTTACAGGTCCTGGGGTGCTGCTGGCTCTACCTCGTGCACTGTGTCTCACATTTTGTTGTACTTCTGACATGGGGAATTTGGGGAAGCGCAAGGTATGTCCAAGCAACTGTTGCTTCTTCAGATATTGTCTTCCTGATGGGGAGCTTTGTCTGGGGATTGCCTTTCCCCTGCAGCCAGGCAGACATGTGCTGCTCCTGCCTTAGCAGTGTATGTCAAAAAATGTTCCTTACAGCACTTGCAGCCCTCTGGAAGCTGTTTCGATTGAGAGAGCACCTCTCTTTGCATCTCAACGAGCCATTTCCAAACTCCTTCAAAATCCCTGGGTATACTCCACTGTGTCCAGCTGACTCTGCTCTAATGTCACTTTTCCCTGTCTCTTCTGATGGAGCCCTCCCCCACTTTTGCCCCTTCAGGTTAAACAACATTAAGTACTGGGGAATCTCCTCACCATCCTTTGCAAGAAAAAACAAATATCTTCTTATGTAACTTTTCTGTGCTGTCCACTTGGTGACATCCCAGTCAATTAAATTATTCCCCCAGAGGTCTTCTGGTTTTGATAGGCTGAAAATGCCATTCATTTTCTTGGTTTTGTTTTGTTTATCTTGGCTACCTGCCATCCCCATTTCATGACAGCTATCCTCATGTAAATTTGTTCCCTACCGTCAGTAATTTATATTGCTTTATATCAGCTTTGCCAGGGTGAGCTTTTTATCTTCTGAAGGATTATTGAGGTGGTAGAGAGATTTGGGCAGGGACCGTGGTTTTGTAGCGTGTGTGTTTGGTGCCTCTGATCCATGGCAGAGGCCCTTGCAAGCTGTCACACCTGCAGCTAATACCTGCGGTGTCACCTGTGTTTTCCCCAAGCCTGTCCTCTTAGCCAGACAGCATCTCCGCTCCATTGGTTGTAGGAAGTCTGCATGTTCTGTCACTTTAAGATTTCCTAAATAACTCCTCATGACTTTTTTTTTTTTTTTTTTAATTTTTATTCTTTTCACTTTTGACTCTCAGGACTGGTTTCTTTATTTTGTATGTTGGAAATCCCCTGTTACAAAACTTAGTGCTGTGCATTTGTACTTTGTGACCCTCACCCCCTTCCTCTGAAGGCACGGTCCCTGTACTGCCCTATGGCCCCTCACATCTTCTGAAGCTTGTCCTTCTTGAGAGCCAAGGGAGGATCTCTGCCCTGTGCCTCTGTGTTCTGGCTCACGTTGGTGAAGTGCCCGGGACTCTTCTCTAAAATTCTAGTTCTGATCATGATACTGAACCAGTTTTAGCTGCAGACACTGCTCATTTCTCAGAGTTCGCTGCTTCTTGGAATTCCTTTCCAGCTAAATGCGATGGTTTTGATAAGAGGGACCGCTGACAGCCTTCGCTTCTCAGGATTTACCAGTTTCTTCACACAGGGCGCTGGAACAACTGAAAAAAGTCAATTTAGCTGGCAGAGGCTGGAATGGAGGAAACATACCTGTGCTGCTGGTCTGGGGATGGTGGGGCAGTGATCTGCCCCAAGGGAGGGCAAGGACACCACCCCGGCTGTTGCTGCCCTGGGCATCGCTGCCCCCTTCCCACCGATCCCCTTCTCCCAGCGGGGAGACAGGACAGAGTGTTTCCAAAAGGGAACCATGAGGGACTTGTGTTGTCTTGATCTCCTCGTTGTGCTCTCTCCCCATCTCCTCATTTCTTCACCTAAACCAGGGAGAGCCCCGTCCGCCTTGCCGGGGGGCTGTCCCCCAGCCGGTGGGCAGTGAGGAGGAAGGGGAGGCCGGGCAGCCACGGCGGCTGAGTTCCGGCTGAGCACGGGGCTGGGCCTTCACGTAGCTCTGCTACCGACACGCATGGGGATGGCTGCTCACTGTGAAACTGCGAGGCTTGGGAGCAACACAGCCTGGCTTCCCTGGCTTACCGAAAATCTGCCGTGCTGGCCAGAGGCACGAAACGACGACTCTCTTCCCTTTAGCCACAGCAGGATAGCCTCAGCTGCAGCTTTGAAACTTAGTAGTAACCCATACTGATGTCCTTTCTCTAACTTTCTTTTTTTTTTAAATTCTCTTTTCCTCAGTTACAGAAAAGGAAAAAGAACTGAACCAGAATTCAGTCTCCAGTAGAGGCTGTTCCTTGCCAAAAGTCAGTAATTTTGGTAGTTTCACTTGCTGTGCAACAGGTTGTAGTTGCTTGTGGCTACTGTACAGCAGCCTTTGAGTTCAGGGAAGCAATGTGGCTTCTCTGTTACTCTGAAAGGGCAGGATTAGTTTCACACTGGGCTACTTCTACAAGGAGCGAGCTGTTTCACTTGGAAGCAGTTGTTCTGAACGTGCATAATATTTCCAAGGTATGAGTAGGGGACCCTGAAAATAGGGTATTTCCAGCTCATTCGGTTAGTCCAGCAAAAACAATTAGCTTTCCCTGTAAACTGTCACCGTCCCTTTTCTTGAAGCATGTTACACAGAAACCAAACATGCTTGCAGGCTTCCCTGCCTTGAAGAATACTCAGTGTACATCACACTGTCTTGTGGGTTTTCTTGGAGTAACAACCTTTTAGCCTTTGTCAGCAAAGTGTCATGTTAACGCAGAAAGCATGTCGTAGAAAAATATGATAAGAAGTACAAAACCTAAATATCAGATCCATGGGAAATTATTTGTGGTTTTGAAATGTGTTCTCCAACCCCAACATTTTGGAAAGGGATTGATGGCTCTCTGATCCTTGTGGGTCCCTTCCAACTCAGGACATTCTATGATTCTGTAAGGCCGGTCCTCCTGCAAGGTCTCCAGCAGCTGGTTCCTGGAGTCTGTGTCCAGGATTCTCCTGCTCTGTGTCTTTACTGCATGGAAGCACGAGCTGTCACAGTGCGTGCTGTTTCAACTTACTTTATATAGCATTTATGTATTTTTTTTTAAATATTGCATCCTTCTTGAACACTAGTCTTGCAGGGAAACGCAGTTTTGGTCTGGGGTGTGCGTGTGTGATGTGTTTTTTTTTTCTTTTTTCCTCGTATTCCCTCATGTGTCAGACGTGATGGCAGCCTTGCACCAAACCCTATTTATAGCCTATTTATAGTGGCATAAAAGATAGAGGGAACTGCAACGTCTCCTAGGCCTGCTTTGTGCTGGAGAAATTGGCTGTGATTAACGCTGGTCCTCTGAGCTGAGCTGCGCCACATTCCTCGCCTAACCACAGCTCCCTCTGTGCTCTTTGGCGCACGTCTGTCTGTCCGTCTCCTGCCTTTCCCTTCACGCTCCGCGAGCCCTTTCTGGATCAGCCCTGGTTGCCTTGGCCATAGTAGGATGCTCACAGGGGGCATTGGTGTGGCTGTGCAGCCACGTACCGTGGCGGTGACATTGTGGTTTAAACTGGTGCCAGTGTGTGGCAGACGGTGGCAGCTGTGGGAACCAGGCTGGCCCACCATTAAAACCCAGTGCTGCGTGCTTGGCTCTTACCAGGGAGGTTTCTCTTCCAGAAGTTGGCTCGAGCTTTCCTTTGAAACATCCTCTCCAGCCACAAATCAGTAGGCAGCGCATTTTTGTGGGATGCAGACGTGCAAGCAAGGGATGTCTGCTCGGGCTCTGCTGCCTGTAATGGGGAAGCTGCTGCAAGGGATTGTATCTCAGAGAGAGCTTTTCCAAATTATCCCCATCTCCATCCAACTGCTCTGGGAACTGCGGGATTGATAACTGGGAAATGCTGAAGCTGAATGGAGTGGGTGGTGTAGTAATGGGATACACCAGCAGTTCCGTGAGCTGTGAGTCACCGTGGCTTGTGGGGTATGTGCCTGGGCTGGACTTGGCTCAGGAGAATGCAGGGAAGTGATGTTAAATCATGGAGCCCAGGTGTAAGTGAAGCCTTGCAGAGACTGCCTCTTGAAGTCATGCAGAAGACTGGGTTCATTGTTTGAACTTGCTGATGGATCTGCTAATATGGGATTGCATGGGTGGTGGGTCTGCTGCTCCACTGGGTCAGCAGGTTTAGTTTTCCATCTGTGAGGTGAGAAAGTAAAGCCTGGAGAGCCAGAGAAGCAGGACAGAATGGTACAGGCCACAACAGACTGGGTTGCTATTCAGATAACTCAACAGGCAATGGCCACCTACTCTGTTTCAGATAAAAGACTCTAAATGTTGTGTGTTGCATTGAACACAAGTTTGAGTTTGGTGTACTGAATTACAAAATCTCAGAATAGTTTGGGTTGGAAGGGACCTTCAGAGGTCATCTAGTCCAACCCTCTGCAATGAGCAGGGACATCTTCAACTAGATCAGGTTGCTCAGAGCCCTGTCCAGCCTGGCCTTGAATGTCTCCAGGGATGGGGCATCTACCACCTCTGTGGACAACCTGTGCCAGTGTTTCACCATCCCCATTGTAAAAAATTTATTCCTTATGTCTAGTCTGAATCTCCCCTTCTTTGGTTTAAAAAAAGTTGCCCCTCTTTCCCATTGTAACAGGCCCTACTAAAAAGTCTGTCCCCATCTTTCTTACAAGCCCCCTTTACTTATTGAAAGGTCTACCCAGAACCTTTTCTTCTCCAGACTGAACAACCCCAACTCTCTCAGCCTGTCTTCATAGGAGAGGTGTTCCAGCCCCCTGATCATCTTGGTGGCCTCCTCTGGACTCGTTCCAACAGGTCCATGTCTTTCTTTTGTTGGAGGCCACAGAGCTGGATACAGAGCTCCAGGTGAGGTCTCACAAGAGCAGAGGGGCAGAATCACCTCCCTTCATCTGCTGGTCACGCTTTTGGTGCAGCCCAGGACACGACTGGCTTTGTGGGCTGCGAGCGTACATTGCAGGCTCATGTCCAATCTTCCATCCACCAGTACGCCCAGGCTTCCTAACCTTAAGAATCCTTAAGCTAATTCCTGTTGTTGTAATCTCTTAACGTTCAGATTTTACAGTTCCTGCTTCCAGGATTTGATGGCAACTTTAAGGTCTTAGTATTTGCCCTTAGACCATCTGTGAGCTGCCTGGACCTAATCAGCTCATGGCTTTGGAAGTAATAATAATGATAACAACAATATCAATCTGTTGTCGTCGTTGCTATCTGAAGTGCTGTATAGATGTTTCTACAATAATACTGGTCAAAGAGGTTGAGACAAACAACCTGTTCCCAGTTTTGTTGTATTTTAGGTCCGTGTTATGGCAAGCTAATGGGGTTAGTCACCTCTGATGGACATCTCTTTCTTTTCAAAGGATGGATCTGCTCATAGGTAAAGCTTTGCAAAAACTGCAAAGTGCCACATCGGAGCTCTTGAATTTGGACCATTTCCAAGCCTGATGTCCAGAAACTCATCTCTATGGGTGGTATATTTAAAGAGGTAAGCTCTTTCAAATGTCCTGGAGGAAGAGTGCAAGAACAAATCTTAGCTGAGTACTTGAAGCTGCTGTTGAACGTGCTGGATTTGTCAAGCCCCAGGGCACAGAGCTGGCTTGGCTGACACCAGTCGCTGTGTACTGTCCTCTCATTTACTAGAATTGTCTCCTTATATGAAATACGCTGCTTTGCCTGGTTAGTGAGCGAGGAGGAAAGCAGAATGCCCTGTGTCAAGAGCACTTATTTTGAAAAGCTCTTGAACCTGCAGTAAATCAGAAGGTCTGGGGAAACTCATCCAGCTTTTAATTAGTGGGACGCCAACTTTTTAGGGTATATTGCTTTGGCCACAAGCACTGTTCTGACTGTCTTGCAGTAGGGAGGCAGTAACGTGTTTGGGCGTTGGGGTATTTTGGTCATTTATGGAGGGAGGGGGAGAGATAGCAAATCATAGTGTGGCAAATCAGAAGAAGAACTAATTATGCATATGTATTTCATTACACCCTTGGGCTGGCTTATTCCTAATCCTGAGAGTCAGCTCATCCTCCTTGACGTGGGAGGCCATGTGCACATAGGACCTGTTGACCCATTAAAAGTTAACCTTAAAGATAATATCAGGAAACACTTCTAGAACTAATATTAATACAACTGATATTGCACTGCAGGCCGGGCAGTCATCTGTTGGAAATGGGTCACTGAAACTAAACAAATTCACACCATCTGAGGCTCTGACCCATATGTAGATTTCAAACCGAGTGAACAAATTATGAGGGTGCTATTTTTGCATTTACTTTGAATTTGAAACGATGACACAGTCTCGGTTCTTAGTCAGTCAGACTTCCAGTAGCAGTGGATTTTTCTTAAAGGACTTGGGAGAATGACTCAAGGTTGAAAACTGGGACAAACAAGTTTATTTTTTTTTCCCGTCAAACGGCATCAGCAGCCTTAAACAAATTTTCTATCTGTTTGTTATTTTTGAAACTAGCCTGGAAATCAAAGACAGCTGCCTGCTTCTGTTTTCCTGCTTGAATTTGTTCTCCAAGCTAGACCCATGAGATTGGCAAAATTTCCATTTGGATCCAAGAGAAGTTGCTGTTTGGGCAGAGTGGCTGCTGGTGGGCCCGGGGCTTCCTCTCGCACCCGTCAAGGCTGTGCTGCAGCCTGGGAGGCAGCTGGTGGGAATATGACCTTCTTTTTCTATAGTCACTGATGTCAGGGGGCTCTATAACTTCCTCACTGAACAGAGGGGAGGAGGAGGAGAAGGAAAGGGACAGAGACGCTGCAACTTCTTGTGGCACCTACAGTGCTGAGTTTTTGCTGGAGATAGATGGCCACAGTCGCTGCACGTGGCAACTGTGTTTGTTTGCGTTCTGCTCACTAAATCAGCTTCCCCTGAGATTTATTCTGACTTGCTGAACCATCCGAGCAGCTTTCAACTGCTGCTGGTTTTTTGGTTTTTGGTTTTTGGTTTTTTTTTTAGCAGAAAAGAAAAAACGCAACTTGATGAACTCTTTCCTACCCCTCCCACCTTTCTGTATGCGTGGAATTTCCCTCCCATGATGACATGTAGTGAAAGGGCAGGAGCTGCAACATTCAGAGTGGTACCAGGGACATTAGTGGGTTGTGGAGTGGAAATCTCAGGGCTAGAAACCAGAGAAGCTTCCCAGGCTGCTCTTGGAAAGGGAGTTTGTGGCTCCATGTATGTAGATGTGCCTGACAATTACATTAGTGGTGTTACTGTTCAATATTGAGAGAGATAGAATCATAGAATCATTTTGGTTGGAAGAGACCCTCAAGATCATCGGGTCCAACCGTTAACCCAACACTGCCACTAAAACAGGTCCCTGAGAACCTCATCTACGCATCTTTTAAACATCTCCAGGGATGGTGATTCCACCACTTTCCTGGGCAGCCTGTTCCAGTGCCCAAAAACCCTTTCTGTGAATAAATTTTTCCTAATGTCCAATTTAAACCTCCCCTGGTGCAAGTTGAGGCCATTCCTCTCATCCTATCACTTGCTACTTGGGAGAACAGACCAACACCCTCCATGCTACAACCTCCTTTCAGGTAGTTGTAGACAGTGATAAGGTCTCCCCTCAGCCTCCTTTTCTCCAGGATAAACAGCCCCAGTTCCCTCAGCTGCTCCCCATCAGACTTGTGCTTCAGACAGCTTTGTTGCCCTTCTCTGAACTTGCTCCAGCTGGCACGAGCACTGAAAGGAGCGCAAGGCTTTTAAATAGCCAGCAAAGAGCGCAAGATAAGGGGAACTTGGCAAAGAGCTAAGCCTAACCTAAAGCTCTCCCTCTAGTGCAAACCATCCACAGATTCCCAGGGGGGCTGCCTGTCCGCTGTGAGCCCTGATGCTCCCGCGAGTCTGCAGTGGGAGACTGACAGAGATGGAGAAGCGTGTCTGTGTCTGCTCCGCTGCAGGCTGTGTGTCAGCAGTCCGTCCTGCTCCCAGCACGGCTGCACTGTCAGCGAGTGTGACTGGGTTAATGGAGTATGTCAAGGGACCGAGGGCAGGGTTTGGTGGTGAGCTACTGACTTGTCAGGCCTGGGGAAGTGGTATGTAACAGCTCAGCTTCTCGCACAGAATGAGCCTCTGGCTTGGGGCTGTGGTTTTTATGTTTATGCATATATATATACACACACACACATGCAGAATATGTATTTATATGTATATGTAATTGAAATGACTTGGATGGCTGATGGCAACACTGAGTTCAAGATAGTGCATTTCCAAAAACAGACAGCCTGATGATAACATGAGGTGCAGGAGATGAGCAGGGTTGTGACCGTACAGGAGGGCACGTTAAAACACAGCACATGAGCAGGGGACAGTGAATGGGAGAGGGCAGCATCGTCTGATGGCTGGGGTAGATGTCCCTCTGGCAGAGACAGAAGTTGAGGATCTGGAAAGGCCTGAGCAGAACCATTCCTGTGACATCAACAGTGCCTAGTATCAGCATTAGGTGGTCTGTCTGGTAGCAGTCCCAGCCCTGTGGTTGATGGTGTAACATTTCTTGATCGGTCTTGATCGGAACCCTTTGCTTTTTCCTGGCACGGTGAAGCAGGCATGAACTGAGGTAAGGCAGTGGTTCATGGGGTTTGCTGGGAAAGGCTCATTCCCATCTTCTGCCTCTTCTAAGTCATGTTGTCTGTCTTTATGTCAGAGAAACCTTTCCACCTTTCATGGAATGACAAAGTGAAGGATATGTTCCTGCTTTGGAACATTTTTACCCTTCTGATTTCAGGTGTCATTTCCCCTTGCCAGTCTCAAGGCCACTCTGAAAAGCACCTAAACACCCAACAGAGGGAAATCTCAAAATACCATGATCTGCTAGGTTCAGACCAGCCTGCTGAAGGGTGTGCTGGGGAGTCCCTGGCTGTCAGTCACTGAAACCCAATGGGTGCAGAGCTCTGTAAGTGCTGCCTTGTGCTGGCGGAGGACTCATATGGAGCCCTTCCTGCACATATATCCTCGATTGTCCCTGCATCTGGGGGTTGGTGACGTACAGTAGCTCTTTGCTGCTCTTGCTGGTCTTTCTCCCCTGTGAAGTGTCTTCACTCACCCAGTTAGAAGAAGGTATTGCGTTTGCTTCACTCTCGTTCTGTCCTGCAGGCTGGATGCAAAGGAGGAAGCATGATAAAGGCAGCATCTTCCCAGGATCCATGGGCTCTTTGAGAGATGATCAGAGGGAGGCCAGATGATCTGCACAACACGCACACCACTGTTTCTCGTCCCCAAAGGCAGCATCGGAGTGTTCTCCCCAGCCCTGCGCCCCCCGGCTTGCCCGATCGTTTCCGTATGTTTCGCAGCTGTGAGTGGGAGGTCCTGGAGCGGTCCCTCCACATCCTCCAGGCCAGCGACTTCTACTGGGGCCCCTTGTCTGTGGGGGAGGCTCACGCCAAGCTCCAGCGGGAGCCCGTCGGCACCTACTTGGTGCGGGACAGCTCGCAGGGGAACTGCTTGTTCAGCCTGAGCGTGCGGATGCCAACGGGGCCTGTCAGCCTTCGAATCTCTTTCCAGGAGGGTTATTTCCGCCTGAAGAACTGGTTTTCAGACTGCGTGGTCCGGCTGCTGGAGCTGGTGGTGGCGGGGACCCGGAACAACCCCTTGCACTTTGATGAGATGGGGGGAACCCCCCTGGTCTTCTCCGAGCCCCTGTGCCGGAGCCGCCGGGCAGTGCCCACGCTGCGAGAACTGTGCTGCCGGAGCCTGCCTGCCAGCGCTGCCGTGGGGGACACAGCAGGACAGGGGGGCTCCTCGGGTTTGTGCTTGAGAGAGGAGGTGGTCTCACCCCTGGGTGGAAGAGGAGGGTCAGAGGGGAGCATCATCCCCAGCCCCTCTCCATCATGTGCTGGGAGATGACACCACGTGTCTGGGAGACAAAAGGAGGTGCCTGTTACGTGGCTGTGCTGGTGGGATGCCTGCCATGCTGGTGGGGCTGGACTGGCTGCTGGGAGAGGAAGGGGAGGGCAGGGGGAGCAGGGCTGGAGCCCGCTGGCTGTGACGGCTGTGTCCTTGTACGTGCACAGCGTGTGTGACCTTCCCCAGAGATGCCTGGGGTAAAGCCAAACCTGAAGAGCAGAGATTTTCCCCTAGCCAATCAAGTCCTGCTCATTGCTCCATTTATAACGTATAAGCTTGAGAAGAAGGTGAGTTGCCTGTCCTCCCAGGTCAGCCCTGTGTTTTCCTCTGCCCTGAAGTGCCCAAGCTCGTTTCTGCTACAAATCTGCCCTCATGGTGTGCCTGAGCCCAGTCCCACAGCTGTGCAGCTTGGGCATCAGTGGGTACAGCCCCTGTGCCGACCGGGTTCCCACGTAGCTGCAGCAGAGCAAGAGCACGTTGTGCTCCTTGCAGCACGAATGTGATGCCCACCACTTCAGAGTCCAGTGTTTGCACAAGAGGGGAACCATTGCAGCCATGTACGATACATGCAGCTTCACTGGCTTTTGCGTTGCTTTGTTTGAACAGATTTTTGGGAGCACAGATGAGTTACGTTATGCTAGGGGCATGGTATTCTTGCAGAGGTAACGCTCATCTGGAGAGTCGGGTCTGCTCCCAGAGGGTGTGAATGGATGGGATCCAGTGCCCTTTCTTGTGCTCATCTCACAGTGTGCTGCTGCCATCTACAGGAAATAAAGACATTTTGGTTTTGCCTTTAAAAGGGCAAAAAAAATTTTATACAATACTTTTTTAAAAATGTAATAAATGTGTTTTTTTATACTTATTTTCAAGAGTCAATGAATATATGGTGGTATTTTCATTCCCTTGCAGTACTGGAAACCTGGTTAGTTTAGTGCTCGGACATGGTAATCAAACTGAAACTGGGCAAGTGAATTTTTTACAAAGACCAAAAGCAGGATGTAAATGAATGGTCCTGGATAGGAACAATAAGCTTCATTCATCTTATAATGTAATCAAGTAAAGAATTTTCTAAACATAAGATACTTCCTAAAAATGTATGGATGAGATTTCCAGAATTATTTTTAGTACTTCAAAATTTGTACTGAGCGTTTGAAAGAAACATCAGTAATTCAAGATCCTGCAACAGGGCACAGCATTAGTGGACTTGAACTGATGAGGATGTGAGTACAAATGGGAGGAGTGGAGTTGTCTTAAAGAAGGGTTATGGTTCACTTCAGGGGTGCAGGCAGGTATTGATGTCTTTGAAATAAGTGCCTGAAAACAGCCACGTGAAAGGAGAAATTCAGATACTGTAAAATCTGAGCCAACCCACTTTGTATGCTGCCAAGGATCCACAGGCAGGCGGGCAGCCTGCTCAGCCTGCCCTACCTTTCCCCTTCAGACCCGTACAGTGGGAAAAAACAAAACGTGGAGAGAGATTACTCTGAATTTGCTCTTTTGGCTTCAGGTACGTTATCTGAGGAACCAAAGTGTGCGGTCAGCACAGAGAGAGAGATAGAGGCTGTGATTCATCGCAGGAGCCTGACTTAGACGCTTGGATTTATTCTCTGGAGGGCTCTGTCGTTCTGTTGATGGCAAGGTGCCTGGCTTCCTATCTCAGGGTGCTGGCTTATGAACCAAGGTAGTTAAATAAGTGCTGGAGAAGCGGTCATCTTCTCCCTGCCGCCTGCTCCTCTCGGTCTCGGGGAGGCTGGGGGCAGCTGGGTTGACCTGCAGCTGCTGCAGTTCAGCCCGGTGCAAAAGCACAAGCTGGGGTTGTTCCTTATCACAGGGCATGTCTGCATGATGGCAGTGACACCTGGGTAGGGTTTTGCTTGCTGCTGGAGCTGTAATCTTGTGCAGGGCCAGGGCAAAAAGCTAAGCAGATAATTGCTGCTGTTGTCATTGCTGGGTCCATTAGAGGTGGTGAATTGGAGCCCTCAGATGTCTGAGTCTGGCTGTGGTGCCCCAGGTGAGGGTTGGGGCACCCTGTGTTACCCCAAGCAGCATCACCAAGGGGGGTACCCTGAGAAAATAACCTTGTGCATCCCCTGCTCAAATACAGGCCCTGTCTCTCATGGTTATTGGTATCTCCAGCTCCTGAAGCAGCCATGTTCAGGCACTGTAATCCCTGCAAGGATGGGACCTCTTGGTAGATGGCAAAGCTGAATCCTCCTGGGGGCTGTCTGGCAGCAAAGGCATCCAGCATCCTGGGCTGCACTGACAGGAGCAGCGCCAGCAGACAAGGGGACTGGTGACCTTCCTGTCCCACCACTCCTTAGACCACAGCTGGAGTATTGCACCCAGTTTGGGGCTCCCTAGTGAAACAAAAACCACAGTAAATTGCAGTGAGATGGTGAGGAAGGGGTGACCCCAAGAAGCTCAGGGGGCTGGAGCACTTTACCTGTGAGGAAGGGCTGAGGGAGCTGGGCTTGTTCAGCTTGGAGATGGCTTCAGAGGAACCTAACATCAGCCTGTCTGTACCTACAAGGAGATCCGTGAGGAGCCAGGCTCACCACAGTGGTGCATGGCAGATGTAGGGGAAACAAATCCAGGCTGGCTGTGAAGGAGGCTTTTCCCCATGAGGGTAGTCTGGTTGCGGGACAGGTTGCCCAGGGAGGTACAGTCTCCACACTTCAGAGTTTCAAGACCCAGCTGGATCAAGCCTGGAGCAACCTGGTGTGACCTCAGAGTGGGCCCTGGTGTGAGCCCCAGGTTGGACTAAAGACCTCCTGGGGTCCCTTATCCTGAACAACTCTGCAGTTCTGCATTTTCGTAGGGCAGGGAGGTGGGACCGGCCATGGAGGAGGTGGGGGTGGTGGTCCTGTCGCTGAGCAACCAGGGTGGTGGCAGTGCCCACCAAGTACTGTGGCATGTTGGTAGGTGGAAAATCACTTCCTTCCTCCTTTCCCCATGCTACATGGAGCACCCTTTGGTCACACAGGTGCTCTGGGTGCTGCTGCCTGCCATGGGTTTGGCCTGGTCTCAGGCACCATCCCGTTCCTCACCCTCAGTGCTCTTTGGGCACAGCTCCAGCAGAGCACAAGTCTCCTGTGGCTCCTTTGCCCACCCAGCCCCTGTGGGTGTCTCAGGTGGCTCTGGGCACCTGTGTTTTGGGACCATGCCCTGGTTCTCCAGTGAAGCCCCTGCCTCGGTGGGATCAGCCACATGGCTGCCCTCCCTCTCTGCCCGCTGTGGCAGGAGCGGGACTGTCCCCACTGCCCTGAGCACCCTGCCTGTCCCCTCACTCCTCATCTTCCTTGGGGGTGTTGTCACCGAGGCACCTTGGCTGCCTTCCCTTCAGAAAGTGGGGAGGGGGGAAGGAATGGGCTAATTTCTTCCACGTTTATAACCGAGCAGAGGAATGCTTCTGTTTTATGGCCCCAGTTATAGCTCGCAGAGGGAAGAGCTTTCTAACCGGATTGCTCTGACCTGGCTGTGAACCGCTCTCATTTGGCCAAAAACGAGCATGATGGGTTGTGTGGCTGGGGGCTGCGGAAGAGCCCCGTTTGTGGCCAGAATTGTCCCTTAGGAGAATCACACCGAGGGAGGAGGAAATAGTTTGGATTTTAATAAAGTCTGCTTTATTTTGTTCATTTATATATATATATATATATTTTAATTGCACAGCAAGTGCTCATCTCTGTCTTACAAGTAAGTCAATTCCATGCGGGGCTGTAGCGAATTGATTTGAGATCTGTGGATGGAAAGCAGTGAATGACTGCCAAGCATTGTTGTATTAGGAAGGTTTAAAGCATATTATGGGTGAGTATCCTTATTATTCCCAAGGAGAGGTCGCTTTGCAGATCAGGATTGGTGGAAGAAAGGAAAACAATTTGGGAAGAACAGGAACGTGAAAAGTACATTGTCTGGGGCCAGCTTTACAGAGTCCTCCTTCGTTTTCTGCTTGGACATTGAAAGAGAAACCTTTTTCCTTAAACTCCTGAGAAAAAGTTGGACAAGTAAAGCCGTACGAGTTTACTTCCATGAGGTGGCTGGAAACGATGTCCTGCTGCTTTCATTAACAAGTGGGAGACATTCACTTTAATCACTCTGCCTCTGAACCCGTCTCTTTGCCATGTAGGAGCAGCTCCTGGTGGCCTCCATCCAAACGTCTCTTTTGGTGGCTCCTAAAGGGGCTTATAAAGAAATCACAAACTTCCTCAGAACCTCTTGAGCGCCATTTGGGGAATAGAAGAAAATTGTTTGCATTTTTATATGTTATGTTATACATTTCTCCAGATGACTCATTTCAGTTTGTCGAGGAAACTTTTACAGCCTTGCAGATGTTTTTTTTCAATCGTTCTTCCTAACAGCAGAAGTTGAAAAGTTTAGTCCTTGTGAGAGGGGCTTCCTCTACCGGGCTGCGAAGGGCCGATTTCGGTCCCAACACACCACAGGCATCCAGTGGGAAAATGCTCTTCATCTGCTCCCAACTAGCTGTCTGTTAGCAGTGTTCTGGGGCCCCAGGGGTTAATTTCCCAAAATCCTTCGCTGAAACTTGTTAATAACTTCCATATGTACCCATGTGTGTGCACAGGAGGGGCCCCACAGCCAGCAGCTCTTGTAATAATACTTGATTACCTCTGACATAAGGGTCTGTGTGCCATTAGGGATCTGCCTCAATGGATCGGGATTCACTGAAAACCGCAAGTTTGTGCAAAACACATTTCAAAAAATTTATTAACATTTGGGTATCCTCATCATTTGGAAATAAGCTCCTCCTAGGTAGGCAAGCTTCAAAATAAAACCTTCTGTGTACACACAGCTGGGTCTCAGTCTTGGACCCTTACCCTGTTGTCCCTCCCAAAATGTGTATTTGAATCATTAGCCTTTAAATGTGCTAAAAATCTTAAGTTACAAAAATACCTTGGATGGGGGAATGTGATGGTTTTGTCTAATTGAGTTCATTCTGCACCAATTCCTTAGATGTTTGGCACCTGTAAAGTTATCACGAGTGCAATGCACTGGAGCTTTTTGCCTGCCCTGCGCCACGGCAAAGGCAGAGGCAGGGCTGCCAAGGGCAGCGTTCAAAGGGAGCGGGTGCCCGAGGGAGGTGCCGTCCCGATGCCTCCCTGCAGAGCTCCTGCTGCCTTGTGATCTCAGCTGGGGCTGGTGGAGCTGGGGTTTTGATTCAGGCAAAGCAGAGCGCTTCCAAACGCTTCCCACGTAAGGGCTGGCTCAATAGATGAGGACTTCTCAGCTGGGAAAAAGAGAGGGCTGAGGTCTTCAGTAGAGATCTGTGAAGCCTAAATGCCATGGAGAAGGTGTTTTTTTTTCCTAAAAAAAACCAAGGAGGCACATGATGAAATACTCAAGTGCAAGACTCAAAAGAAACAAAAGGAGACATTTCTTCATGCAATATATGGCTTAAGTAGGGGAAGTCCCTGCCACAGGCCACCAGAGATGCTTTGTGGGTATGAAAAGGGATTAACAGTGATTAGTGGAGCACCTCTGGAGCAGGAAATGTTGAGCCAAGAAACCGGAGAGATGAGATCCAGGTGCAGCTTTCAGCTCTGTGCCTCGCTGGGCACACCTCTGCTATGGCAGGAGTCTGGGAACAAGCCAGCCTAAGCTCAGGCTTAGGCTCAACAGCACGGGGTGAGGCCCAGGCCAGCTGAGCCAGCTCAGCAGGGGATGGCTGTGCTGAGCTTTGTGTGTGTGTGTAGCTCCTGTGCGGAGCTCTGGGTGTGCATGGAACTCCCAGTACCCGCGCTGGGGCCGCTGGAGGCCGGGGGGTGTGTCTGCACATGCCAGACCCCCACACCCACCCCCACAGGTGTGCAGTGGTTTGGTGGCAGCCCAGCGGAGCAGCCCTCGGGCACTTCCTCCCAGCTTTTATGAGCAGAAGAATGGGGACACCCACCTGATGCCTGGAGGGAAGCTCCAGCACAGGCTGGGGAGAGTAATAGTCCAGAATGAATGAAAGGGTCTGACTTGTCGGCTGAGGGCATCAGGAGAGGCCAGCATCAGCTGGGACGGCTCTGCCTTCCTGTGCTAGGGGGCTCCAGCCCAACTACCCCCATGTCAGAAAAGAGCTGCATGGCTTTGAAAAGCCATGCAAAATACCATATAGCGCTGGCAGCCTCCTAGGTCTGTGTTGTATTAATCCAACCCAGAGCAAACATACACACACTATTCAAGGGAGATTTTTTGGCTCCTGGGCTACCTGCCTTCCCAAGACACCACCCTTGTTGTCAGACCTCTCCACCTTTGAGCTGGTTGCAGATGCCATTGAAATCAATGACCAGTTTGTTGTTCCCTGTGGCAGGTTTTGGATTAGCCCCCACTGCCCCCCTCCGTTTTGTCAGGCTGATGTGAGCAAACATGGGTTTTCCACACTAAACTTAATCAAAACAAAACCTGCTCCTACTGGCTTGTGCAACAAATCATGCTGGGGGAATTGCTGGCATTCGGCATGATTAGCCCAAACGCAGATGCCTTCCAGCTTGTAAACAATAGCCTAAAGGACTGGAGAGGATCACAAACAAAGCACTTTACAGGCAAGGCTGTGTTTTCAAAAGGGACTTGAGAGCTTATGTCCATTGGGGGTTTGTCTTTTAAAAATGAACCAGAAGTAAACAAATTGACAAAGACAGTTCTGGAGAATTTAAGACAATGAATTACTGGATTTAATACTCCAAAGTAGAAGGATGAAGTTGGGAGAAAACTTAAAGCAGGACTAATGAGTCCTTTTAAACTCTTAAAGAAAATGTGCCCACAACCTTTGGGATGGGCAGGCACTGGAATCCCCACCTGTCCATGCTGATGAGGCCGGGTGGGAAGTGGAAGGGATGCAGGAGAAGACCTTGCTTCACTTCACAGAAGAAAAAAATATCCCTTAAAAAGCAGTGAGAGCAACAATGGAATTAGGCAACTTTGTTAAGTTTTATGGAGATTAAGTCTGAAAGGGATGTTCCCTGCACTGTAGACTAGAGACAAATTGCTGTGAATTTCAGACTGTAAACAGTTCAGTTCACGTAAACCATAGGTTTTGTATCATTTTTTTATTTAAAAGAAGGCTGCTTTTTTATAATAAGATTTTTAAACAAAGGCTGAATTATTTTCAGTTATGTCTGTTTTCTCCTGGCCCTGACAGAGTGAATTAGCAAGTGCCCAGCATCACACCCAAGAGCTTCCACAAGGGGCCAATGAAGTTCTTGACCCTTGATGGAGCTGCTCACTCATTTAGACGCCACGGTGACCAGGAGCTGCGGAGGGAGCTCGCCAGCATTACCGTACTGAGATGGCATCACAAGGAATGCTGAGTCTGGAGAGATGCCGGTATCCTTCACACCTCCCCCTGTTCTGTGCATGCCGGGAACACACGCACACAGCAGCCCCCTCGGTTTAAAACCATCGGTCTAAAAGGCAGCAGCAATTCTGACTGCTGAGCATGCACATTGGCACAAGGTATGTGCCAGGTCCTTGCCGCTTAGACTTCTAGGCGCCTTTAGGGGCGTTTTGGGATTAATTGAATCTCAAGCCTAAAATAATACAGGTGCAAATCCAGATGTTCTAGGTAGTATCCAGCCTCTAGGCTGTAGCCCTTGCTCTGCGGTACTGGTTTGGGTGGGGAAGGACTGTTGGCTCCTTTTATCCTTGGACTTCTCTGAAGAACTGTCCAAGGCATTGAGATGGGAGAACTGGGTGGTGGAGAAGAGGAGCTGAAGATCCTTCCTGCTCTTGCAGACTGTGCAGGGAGTCAGCCGGATACGAAGGCAGCTCTAACGTACGTGCTGAAATACCTAAAATAAGCCATGCAAACAAATCAGTCGTATGTTATCCAGATGGGACTGTTCAAATCCAATAATAGCAGTAAAGTGCTCCCGAACTCTGCAGAGAGAGAGATTATAGAAGGATCAGGTATAATTATAGTGCCTTATTATTACCATTCTCATCATTCTTTCTAACAAAGATTTTCAATAGGATGAAAAAAACTTCTTGCAGGAGAATGTAATGTGTTTGCTGGCATTTCTTCATTCTTCCTTCCAAGGCTGTTGAAGTCAGTCCCTGTAAATGGTGTTAATAAATACTGTCATGATCTTGGGCTATATTATCTTTCAGGTGATACCTTCTTTAGCATTTCTTTATGGCCTTGACTACAGCAAACCCTTCTCCTGAAACGCCTCACTGTTGCTACCGCTAGTGAGTGCACCCCCAAAACTATCCCACTGCTGCTCTGACCCTTGCTTTCACACATGCACTTCCGTGCAGGGTTAAGCAATGCCCTTAAAATATTAGTGGCTGCAAGTGGCTTGTCTGTCTGTGTACTACTCCAAAGCTGGAGAAATACAGGTGGAATCACTTAGTGAATGTTCTCTGCTTTGGAGAAAGTCACAGAACCAGAGGTATGTATCTGCACGCTGTTCTCCCCCACCCAAGACCCGTCTCCTTTGAACACCATCAGTGCTTGTGAGAAAAGCCCAGGGTTATCTGAATCAGATCCTGGGCAAAATGGGTGTGGAAAACACGCATCCTTGTCTGCAGGTTGGTCTGGTGGGCTGGCACCACTGAGCGAAGGAAAAAGGCCTCCTGGCATTTTTTCAGCAGTGTCCCTTTCCAGGTCACTGCAGGTTCCTGGAGGGATTGCCGTCAGACGAGCCTGACAGCGCCAGGCAGCTGTGCAGCCCTGCAGCAGCTCTGCAACCCAGCACGGACTTCCCAGGGAGGGGATTTCTCACGGGAGGGAAGTCCCAGGTGGCTCTTCCACTCCTGCTGGTCCCTCGGCCTCAGAGCAGCTTAGTCTGGGGAAAAGCTGTCGGTGAGTGTGTAGCCAGTAAAAACTCTACTGACACATCTCATTCTTAATCTGCAGCACTCCCTGCATTGCCATCCTCGTGGCCCTGATTCAGCAAAACCCTCATGCCTCTCTCAGCGTGGGGAGATGCCCGCGCCTGTGTCGAGTGTTGTGGTGCAGGAAAACATCTCTCCTGGGCCTCAGGTCTCCATGCCCTGCTTGCTTGCACGTCCCAAGCAGCCCAGGAGAGGTGGTGCAACTCAAAGAGACCCAGCAGGGTTGGGGGGACAGGTTAGGTTTGTTTCTTGGGGCAGGAGGAAGGGGCGGTTTGCTGAGATGGGTCTTTCTCTTTTCTCCTTCTCTTCTCCCCTGAGCACCTTGGCAGAGCCTTGCTCTCAGCTCAATGAAAGTAGGGCAGAGTCTAACCACATTTCAAGCTGTCTGCGTTTTTGGATTCTGGGTAACTGCGATCTCTATCTGTTCCTAGAAAAGATTTAAACAACTTATAAACCACAGCTGGGCAGAGATAATAAAGGAAGCAGTACTGGGGTGGGGAAGGATCTCCCCAGCATGTGCAGAGTGGGGAGAGGGGCGCTGCAGAAGGAGCCGGGGGCTTGGCTGTGGAAGAGGATCTCCACATGGCTGCTTGGGCTATGGGGGGACATAGGAGGGCTGCCTGAGACACCTCAGGAAGCAGCAGTAGCTCAGTGTAAAATGTGTGTATGTACATGTATATACATGCATATATCTATATAAAGAGCAAGTGGAGATAGATACATTTAGCCAGGGGAGAAGGGGTCCAAACCCTGCCATGGTATCCAGAATCCCACGTCTCTGTGCAAACAGCACATGCTTCGACTCCCAGCTCCCATCCCTGTTGGCTCCACACCTGCCATTGCACAGCTTTCCAAACAGGAGAGACTCTGGCAGGAGAGGGTTTAAAACCCTGCTCTGCAACGGTTTGAAAAATAAAACCCTATGATGATCCTCTTGCATGAGGCCAAAACTACAGATTCTTGTCCTGTAGTACTGTCAGCCAGGGAGGTAGATGGCAGGTGGGAAATTGGGAGGTGGGGAGGGAAGACAGAATGAAACACATTTCTGTATTGGCAAAAATCCTAGCAGAGAGGTAGTTCTTCCAGCAAATGCTTTTGCCAAGATGCTTTGTTTAGTTTGGATAGCCAGAATAGGGGCTGGTGGCAAAAAGATGTTTTTCTACCCTAGGAGAGCGTGCTATAACAGCTGTATCAGCCTGTATATTCTCCACAGTTCATGATAAAAGCAAAGCTGAGGAATTATTAGGAAAAAAAAAAAAGGCACCATATTAATTTGCCAGTGAGATACTTAGCTACTTAATCCCTTCCCAGCCTTCCTCTCAGGAGCTGGCGGAGGCCTGGCATGAATGAGAAAAGCTGTGCCAGTCTAAAGCGGGGTGCAACTGCACACATGTGTCTGCTGCAGGGGGACAATGCTGGTTCCCAAGGTCACTGTGATGAGGGTCGTGCCCTCAAACACCCTGAGCTAGAAAGCTGCTGCAGGCCAAAGGAAGGGTCCCAGCTAAAAAACAAACAGCACAGAAAAAAAGTGAGGGCAGGAACAGGGGAAGGAATGAGGCGGTCTGGGTGGAGGGGAGCATGGGGTCTCCTTGAACAAGCTGGGGGGAAGGAGCTCGGATTTGGAGGCAGCTGTGGGGCTACCAGAGGCGGTCAGAAGCTGCTCCGTGTCAGGGTGCGGGGAGCCGGGGCTGGCACAGCAGCTGGCTTGAAGCAGAACTTGCTGAGGCTGGAGCAGCTTTCCTATGCAGACAAGGCCAGAAGGGCCATCTGGCGAGGCCACTGTTGGCAGAGACTCATCCTGTGGCTCCCTCGGAACTGCTGCCACCTTGTCCAACATGATCCTCCCTGTGTCTGCCCCGCACAGGACCCGGCCCTTGCCAAATCTGCCCGTCTTCCACCCTTCACCCCTTGCAGAGAGGATGCACCGCCCTTCACGCAGGATTTCAGGGCATGATGTGCACACGGCAAGGTGTGCAGCTGCCAAGGAGAGGGGTTGGGGGGCTCCTGTTTCAAGAGAGCACGGCTGGGAGCTGTCAGCAGCGTGCCCTGCTCCTGCCCAGCATTCCACCCCCAGCGTTTTTGGTGCTAATGTGAGAAAGCTCAGCCCAGCCCAGCCATGGCACTGGTGACACATCCTGTGGCCGTGGGAGGGCCATGTGTCTGTGACTCTTGCTCTTGTACTCCCACAGGGCTGGCGAGGCAGCGGCTGCTGCCAGGCTGCTCACAGCAGCTGCACACCCTTGGGGCACAGCAGCGACTCTGCCGCTGTTTGGGGAGGCTCTGATTTGAGCCTTCCCCAGTCGAGGCAACCGTGGCGAGCTAAACACCATTGCCAGAGCCTTGACTAGTGCAGCGTCACTGGTTAGCAGCATGAAATAGGCGCCTGGGCTTTGCTGGTCGTGGAAAACACCCACACGCAGTGTCAGGAGTCCTCTGCAAGCCGAGAAGTTATCATTCATAATAAAACTGCGCTCCTCAACAGCGCTGGCAGGAGTTTCCAGAGTGCCCCTGGCGTAGGAGGGACGGCTTGTGGGCGGCTGGGCAGACGGTGCCAGGCACTGGAGGCAGCGCTGCCCACAGCTCCCCATGCTCAACCCCCTCGTCTGGGGGCTGCTGCCTCCCAAAAGTCTCAGCACAAGGGACAGCTGCTGCCACTCAGTTGCTGTTGCTGCAGGGCTGCGAGAGGGGCTGCTGGGAAGAGGGGTGTGGGGGTGACAGGAGGGATGCTGTGGGGACAGTGACCTCTGGCAGTAGAGGGGTGTGAGGGTGGCAGCAGGGGTGGGTTAAACCCACTGCAGTGGGGCTGTGTGCCCAACAGAGCCTGCAGCAAAGGTTTATTTTCCTTTTCTACACCCCATTTTCTGCTTGCTCTCACCAAACAGGCAAACTGCTGCTACGGTGTCTGCAGCTTGCTGAGTAAATGTTGTTCTCCGAGTTGTTGATTACGGTTAATTAGCATTAATTTTGCCTTAAATGGATCCTAGTCGTGCTAGTTTTCTCCGAGGTCACGGCTGCGCTGCTGCTGAGCCGGGGAGACACCGGGCGGTCCCGGCTGCGAAACGCGGGGCTGTGGCGGCGGGTGGGTGCGGGGAGACACCGGGCCCGGCGCTACACGGGCCTTTCACACGCTTCATTTTCTGTGCGACCCGTACGAGCCCGGCCCCGTGTCTGCATTTCGCTGGAGCTGAAACGCAGGTGGCGCAGTCCCAGCTGCGCGGCTGAGCCGGACGGCGAGTGTTCACCTGCCCCGAAAGGAAAAACAATCAGTCCCCGCCGCTTACGGCCCCGCTGGCCGCCGGGCTCGGCCGTGCCGCGGCCGCTGGGGCGGGAGCGGGGCCGGGGGCGGCCGGGCCGACGGCGCCATCTTGTGGGCCCGGGCGGGGGTTGGCGGATCGGGACCGCCGCCCCTCAGCTCCCTCCCCGTCGTCCAGCCCCGCCGGGGCTCTGTGGTGGCCGGGCCCTCCGCCTTGGCCGAGGGGGCTCTGCTGGTCCGCCCGCTGCGAGTGAGCTGCTTGGGGGAAGCTTTTTCCCCCTTGCGCAAGTGGACGAAACATGGGCCGCTCTGCAGTCGGCAGGGCAGCTCCCGCCCCGCTGCTGCCCCCGGCTCTGCCAGGTCGGTGTCCTGCGGGAAGGTGTCGGCCTAAGAAGGCGAAGTCCTTCCAGGCAAAGTCCTTCCAGGCGCAGTCCCGCTGCCCCGGCTCGGCACACGGGCTGTGCCAGGGAGCCTGTGCCAGGGAGCCATAGGGAACACAGTGAGGTTGAGGCGCAGCGCGCAGCATCAGCCCCAAGAGCGCGTCAGGCGTGCGATGATAATTTAGTCCTCTGGAATCTTTCCAGTAGATGAACAGAAAAAGAGCAGAAGCGGGGTGATTTCTGAGGCAGACTCATTTCGCTGGTGAAAGGGAATTACAGGAGAGCCCCCTGCCTTCCCCACGGTGGTGTCAACACCTTTCTTTTTATGGTTTCCCCTCGAGTCGCTGATTGTTCTGTTCCCTAGAGCGGTTCAGCGAGTACGAATGCAGCACGGGCATTGGCAGCTTCTGCCTTGGCATCATCCAGCCCTGCTGAGAGGCACTCGGCGCACAACAGCGCTAAAAACGCTGGCAGAGGTTTGGCCGTGCTCGCTGGCTCTGCCGTAGCTCCCCTGGCCAGGCAGAGGGGAGCTGCACAGCGCGGCCCAGGTGAGGGGAGTCAAAGAGATTCCGAATCCTCAGGGGCGCGTGTGTTGCCTCTGGCTGGTTTGCCAGCATTGGGGATTGAGCCGGTTTCTGACAAGGCAGCAAATCCGGAGTGGCCATGCTGGGGAACGCTCTGAAGTGCTTGCTACAGTCAGGCTCATCGAGTTGCTGCAGCTCTTCTCTGCGCCAAGCAGTGTTTCTCTTTTGGATGGTTGTGGTGTTAAACGCTTCAGCAATAAAGAGGCTTTGTTGTGGTCTCTGCAGCATTGCTTTTGACTTGGCTAGCAGCAGCCTTTTTGTCTGAATAAATGCCTTCCCTGGAGTTGGCTGCGGGGGCATGCGTGGGCACGTGTGTGTGTGCACCTTCACTTGCGGGTGTACATTTGACACAGCTGTGAACAGGCAGTTCTGGTAGGTTCAGCACTTGCCCAAACTTGTTGGTTCCTGTGTGCCAGAACAATGTGCTTTTCCTCACGGCTGGGGATGCTGGCCACTGTCACCGGCTTTTAACAGCGCTTGAGTGAAATTAATGGCCACTTTCCAGCTCCAAGCAGAAACTGTTGGTACAGCCCAATCCTGTATTTAGTCTGAGGAAGCGATCAGCATTTGCTGCATCAGAGGAAGGACCAAGCCATATGGACTCTGGCCGGGCTGTGCTGCGCTGGGGCTGCAGCTGGGCAGGCAGGTCCCTCCTGGCCGTGCTGCAGGTCCCAGCTCACACACAGCAGTGTACTGTACAACGCGTGAGTGAAGGTCATACAATGACCTATTCCTTCAGAGCTTTGTAATTTATTTCCTTTGGCACAGGTATTCTGGCTAGTTCCACCTAAGGATTTTTGGGGGGATGGGGTGGAGATCAGTTCAGTCCCGCTACAGGCTGGTAATAGAAACACAGAACTCCCCAGCGTTTCCTCATCTTCCTCGCATTTATGTCTCCAGGGTTAAAATCCAGTCCAGAATCCCCAGACCAAATTGAATTAGAATTTAACATTCAAAGATTCAGGCTCCCTTTAGGCTCTAAGGAACAGAATGTCATCCTGTCTCGCAGTTAATAGCTGCTGGGTAGTCGTTTCAAAGCCATTTCTTTTCAGCGAGCTCTACCATAGCAAATTCCAGCAGTGAATGTATTTCTGGTCTGGCCGTGCCACTAATCCCACAGCTGAGTCTTACATGTGATCTCTTTTGAAATGCTAGATCTGTATATATATATATATATATATTTTTTTTTTTTTCGTTCCAGACAGCGATATTTCTCAGACTTGGCATTTAGAGTGGCAACAGGGTTGTTTATAGAAAGAGAAGGGAAAGGACGGAAGGAGGATGTTGACCTAGCAGCCCTACAAACCTACCGCACTTAATCCACTTATCGCTCTGAATTCCTGAAGCAGATAAATGCTGATAACAGTTAAAACACATCACTGACAGGAGCAGCATGTTCTGTCCTCTAGAAATACATCAATGCTGGAAACCGCAAAGCTGCGCTGCCATGGGGATGAGCGTGATATAAGAGCCGACGAAGCCCTCGCTGTTCCGCAGTGCTCTTCCACAGGAGGGTAGCAGCCCCTGCCCCTTCTGTCTCTCTGCCCCAACTACCTTGAGATGGTTCAGGTCTGACAAATGCTGCTGAGCGCTGTTGTAACCCCACAGCCCCCCAGAGCCACAGCTGCCTGATCTCTCCCTACACATCTGAAATACCAAGCGGGCCCCAAGTGTCTTGTTACCGCTCCTGATTGTCCTTGCTGCTTGGCGTTAAGACCTGTGAGGAGCGACTTCCAGCTGAGACCAGCCCCGTGCAGCTCACGTCAGCGTGTCTTGGGGAGAGGAGTTGGTTTTGGCTAATCTGAGCTAAACCTTCCCTGGAGGAGTGCAGCTGCTGCACCAGCCTTGCAGAGCCGCACAAAGCCTCCTCTCCCCATCTGTCAGGGCTCTCAGCGAGCTACCGGAGCCATCCCTGGGCTCAGGGGAATGCAGCGGCCGCAGCTGCCTGCCACCCCCTGTGCCAGCACCCCTTCCTCCTCAGGACCCGTCCCAGGCTGAACAGGAGGAAAAATGCTGTAAACCAAAGATTGCTCTGGAGCAAACCTCACGCCTACAAACTCTGGAGGGATAAAACAGCTGATCGAGAGTGACTTTGACAATGCACCATTTACGGGCTCATCTGTCTTCTTAGATCTATCCCCGTGTGAGCGGGCACCCTTGAAATGGCAGCAAAGTGCTTTCTTGTGGACAGTACGCATGTCTAACAAGAAGTGCGAAAGGAGGAAGCTGCCTAGAGAGAAGCGAGGACCTCAGACATTGGGGCTTTTTTCGAGGCAGACACTGCTCAGCTGTTGCATTGCAGGTGTTGTAGCTAAAAACAAGCTTTCATTGAAATCAAAGACTCTTCATGAGTACAGGCGGCAGGATTCTCCCACAAAAAGAGGTTTTTCTTCTTCAAAGGGCTCTTCTTAGATTTCCGTACAATAGATTTCTTCAGTCTTGCCTGCATTGTGAAGCTGATTCAGAGCCAGCATCATGTGGATCTGAAACATCCCAGCTGTTAGGGATGGACTCGCTGTCTGGTCGTTCTCACTTCTGGAATACGAGCGCCTTCCTCCAGAGCGACCTCATGGAGGAGGTGGCTGCTGAGGGGTGTTTTGTGTGCTCAGGAGCACAGTGGAGCCGTTCCTCTACTGACTGCTGATATGGGCACTTGTTTTCCATGTTGAAGGTAAAACAGGTGACCCCACACTTGAGTGGTCACATAAAGAAGGAGTTTGATGGTGCTGCTCTGCCCTGAGCCGAAACCCTGTGGCACTGCTCAGTAGCTTTCCTGTGTATACAAACCACTTGATTAAGATAATTTAAAGTAAGGTGCCCTTATTCCAAAAGCTGGATGGTCCGTGCAGTGGGATAATCATGAATACCTGTTCAAAAACAACTGTGTAAACAAATTATGGTGCAAGTCCCACTGTGCCGCTGTTAAGCTTGTCCATCACTCCAGAGCCCGTTGAATCCTTCCCTGAATTTGACCACATTCACCTCAAAACGCCTCAATCTTCATCAATCAAGGCACATTTTTTTTCTGTATTCCCAACATGTGGCTTTGGTTGTTTTGGAAGGGGGCAAAGTTTGCTTTAAATGCGCGTGATACTTCACAGTCATCAGCAGACAAAGCTCTATGCGTTATGGAGCTTATGGTCTGATCTTGGGTCACCGGCTGGTAGGTTTAACACCATCGCAATATCACAGAGAAATGACCCCAGTGCAGGGAGGAGCCTGACCGAAAAGCAGAAGAGCCCGCATTTGCCAGGAAGAGCTTGCCAAAAGCAGTGTGTGTCCATCCTGCCCGTCCCTTCACCCATGAGAGGGGATCAACCAGCTGCCTGGGTGTGGAAATACCTGACAAACCCCCATCTCTTCTGCCCTTTGGATCTTCGTGTCTACTTGCTTTCTTACAGCCTTTGGCCCCTGCCATGGCCTCTCATCTAAAAGCCATCTTCCTGTTTCTTTGGTTGCTTCAGTGTGGAGGTAAAAAAACCAATTTTTTTATTGCTTTTGTTTACTCTCACGTTTGTTCATAGTAGAGCATTTCCAGCTGCTATCTTTTGCTAATTTCCAGAGATCCCCTCTAGGAATTCGCACGCTGCTGCTATTTCTGTCTTTAAAGCATTTCAAAGCTGAGCGAGAGAATCCTCAAGAAAGGAGGAACATGGGAGAAGGGTTAGATAACCTAAATAAAATGGTTTGGCTTTTTCCCTGGCATGTTCTTCTCAAGCTAATGGCTCCTGGGATACTGTAAAAAGATGGATCTCTCCTCTGTTTTGTTACAGCAGTGCTCAGACACGTCTTGTATAGAAACTATATTCATGTGTGTTCTGCTGGGTAGAGAGAAGGATGATGAATGATTTTAGAAAATAAGGCCCAGCCGAGACTGCTCGGGTTATCACTCCTGCAGTGCCTGCAGGATTGTCTGTTACCTCCTTTCCATAATATTGTATCTGGTGTACACAGGGCTGCGCGCTCACAACAAATGAGCGTGTCCCTCAGGACTGCTGTATCTCCGTTGCTTTTACAGCTAAGAGCCTTTTTCTAGTGGTGTAACCTAAGCTCTTCCTTACTCTCAGGTTATTGTCCCTGCCTATGTTGTCTGTAGAGGATTTGCCCTAATGGATGTTACTCTCTGACAGTCCGTTCTGGACAGTGGCCGTGCTCTCCCTCCCTTGCTGCCCCCCACAACTCTCTGTGGCACTCGGCTTTCAGTAGCGCCGAGTCCGAGTTGCCTTTTCCGACGCCGAGTCCCGCTGTGCAGAGGTGAGGCTGCTGTTGCGATGCAGCGTTAGTGCACGGTGACGGGAAAGCAAGGCTGGCTGTGCTCTGTGACAGCTTTAATGCCTTGTTATGAGCCTGTTCATAGATGCAGAACCCCAGGGAATCCCATCAAAAGCATGAATGGAAAAGCCTGCCTGTCCCCTACTTTCTCTCTCTGCTGGTTTTTTCCCCTTATATTTCCATGTCTCTGAAAGGAGCCTTCATTTTGTAAGATGACTTCTGCATACATTTCCAGTTCCCCTTTTTAAAAGACAACGGTGGTTTGCACAAGCCTTCTCTTAGATTGCTTTGTATGTGGTGTTATGTCAGCTGCCAAACAAATAGATCCGGAGTGTTAAACCCAGATTTAGCTGTGAAGCCAAGGAGATCCTATACCCCAGAGCTCCTTACTAGCCCATGGCTCACTCTTAGCTTTTTTTATATTTTTATTAAACAAAACAGAGAGATGAACTATGGTGTGTTCCTCATCTGTGCTTATTCATCGTCTCTTGTAACTCCCCGACATCATTGTCTACTGAACTGCAGTGATGGATCACTTCCAGCAGCCCTGCCTGTGTGAGGAGGAAGCACATGAAGGGCACGATCTCCCATCTCTCTGCCTAAGATACTGTCACGTACAGATACTGAAGATCTGTGGTCTTCTGCAGATAGTTCCCATATCTAGCATCAAGTTCCCATATCTAGCACTAAGTCTCACACTTTGCTGCCCATTTACAGCAGCAGAAGTTTGGAATGATTAAGCTGTGTCTTATTTCTCGTGGCCCCAGTATGCGACCCCCATGCAGAATATGCAATTTCCTTCCTTGCTTGTGCTTCCGAAACACACAGTCCCACCAACAACACCTGTTTGTGTACAGCACCTTCGCTGCTGTGGAGTCATCATGTGGGAATATGTAGATGCCCAAGCAGAGGTTTGTAACTCAGGAGTTTCGGGAGATGTCCAGCCAGCATTTGTCTTGGAGAATTGCTTTCTATTCACCCGCTGTAAATACAGCCTCACAGCACTGCAAAAATCACTTCACCTCCCGCTTCATTTCCTGTCTCGCTGCGTGCTGGTGCTGTACGGAGGAGCTCACAAGGGAAAAGGGGAAGCCTGTGAATGCAACAGGCTATCGCAAATCACACAGCAATTACCTAAGAGATGTGGCAGATCACACAGGGCACGTGCTCTGAATCACTCAGTTTCTGACAAGGACCAACACTGCATGCTGTGGGCGCACTTCCTGACGTACAGTGATTTTCACTGTGCAATCTCGTCTTTGGGGTAGCAGTCCTCTCTTGACTTAAAGTGGTATTAGGTGGCTACTAACAATTATTACCCTTACAGGGGAAGATGTCGATGTACAGCAGAATCCTCCAATCCAGGTTGCACTGCTCAAGGAAGGGATATCCATCCCCTGTAAAGTCACCTTCCCTTACATACCGAAATACACCACATTTTCAATCACCTATTACTGGATAAATTCACTGGGCCAGAAAGCATCCATCTATAGTAGGTCAGAAAATGTAGCCATCCCTTCTGGAAAAGAGAATACGACTGCTACCGTATCTTACGACCACAGAATCATGCCACCCGGAAACACCTTTTCTACTGGTACATACTACTGCGAGGTCAAATGGAATCACATCCAGAAAATGGGAAAGGGAGTGTTTGTCCTTGCTAGAGGTAAGTGAACAACCAGAATGGAGGGACATGTAATTAAAAACCAGCTGGATCTGGCTATGAAAATATGATCTTTGCTCTTCTTCACCCAAATATACTATGAAGCCAGGTGGGAATAATATTTTATGCCCAATTCTTAATGCCATCAGAGTTGAAAGTGCTTTACACAGGTGACCTGTGCTGCTGTTTCTGATGCACAGATGAGGACATGAAGGTGCAGGAATTTTTATCTGCCCGGCTGCAGCTTCCTGGGAACAGCAGGATTAAAGTAGGGGTCTAACCAGGGACCCCAGGCACTGGCTCAGACAGTGCCTTTAGGTGTCAGTGTTCAGGGGGCAGTGTGGTTTGGCCTTCAGCAGTGTAACAGAGACAGCTGAACACAAGATCAGTGGTTAGGGTGCTCACTGTAGTCGGATGAACAGGTTAGGAGCTCACAAACAGGTTAGGGGCTCACTGGAATCTCCCCATTTTCCATATGGTATAAGGGATCGGTTGTGCATTAATGCACAGACTGGAAAGCGAGGGAGAGCTTAATGTCAAGGTAAGAGGAATGTTATAGAAAAGCGATAAGGACTTGCATTCTGGATTTGTATTACTGAATGCTGGGTGTGGAAAACTTCTTAGAAAGTGTAAATGCAAAGAGCTGTGGTGAAATAGCTTTGCTACACTGGTCAGAGGGTGCCCACAGCATCCACCTTGCTAGTTTGTGTAGCCTGCATGCTTTCCACCGTCTGCCTTTCTGCCCCTATCACTAAAGACCTTTGCCAGCCTTTACCTACCACCTTGCTTGGCTCTCATAGTCTTCTCACTTCTCTCTAATCTACACTAAGTGCAGCTGCTCATATCCTGCCTCTTTTGTGTGATTCTTTTGCTGCACCCTGCTTTCTGTTCAGTCAGACTAGCTTTTGAAGGGTGTGTGCCTCTGTGCCACCATATTCTGCACTGCTTCTGTGTTTTAGCCCTCTCAAGGCTCTTTCCAGGGTTAAAAATGCAGCAGGATTGTAACTTCCACTCACGCTGTGAATCTTTTGCATTCTTTCTTACAGATACAGGGTACGTAGAAACCTCTTATAGGTGGGAAATCCTTGTTACCGTTACCGTTCTTCTTGCTGCACTGAGCATCGCTGCAACAGCTCTGCTTCTGTGGAAAAGAAAGGCAAGTTATAACCAGATTCTAGGAATTTATTTCACTTGCTTCTAACTTGGCTGGATTGGAAGTCCCCATGCTGAAATTTTCCATGCTGAGTGTCTGCCTCAGGTTTATTAAGTTCAGTCTTTCTGAGAAAAAAGATTACAGGAAAGACAAAACGAGTTATTGATTTGTCCATTAAAGAAATTCTAGTAATCATTTTGACTCCAGCGTGCTCTCCTTTAGAGCAAGGATCTGACACAGGGCAAGAAGTCACACTAACAGTGTGCTGGCCCTGAGACTACTCAAGGAGATGTAGCCTTGTGATGAGTCTTTGGAAAATTGCAGCTTGTGCCTGCTCAGTCCTGGCTCTTGTCGATTTAGCCCCTCAGTTGTCTAAAGGAGCCCGTGTGAGGCTGCCTTTCCACGTGGTGCCGGGCAGACAAGTAACGTCCTGGGCACACAAGTGAGTCTGTTGCAGCCCTGATGGCAGGAGGAGGGCAAGACTTCCCCCATTTCTAATCCTCTTTCAAGATTGGTGCTGTGACCTCATTGCGGGGAGACTGTACAACTGCGTTCCTGAGCCATGTCTTGGCCACCATAGAAGAAGAACAATCTGCACTGTGGAGGGGATGGTGACCAGAGCCTTGGGCAGGTGTTTGGCAAAAAAAACATTGAAACAGAGTGAGAGGGGAAGGTCAGGACAAGGATCACAAGGAAGCCTCTATGGGAGTCCCAACTAACTGGAAAAAAAGAGAGAGACAAGGACCTGAGGAGCCACCTGCTTTAGTTGTTTCTGCTTTGAGCAGAAGGGGATTGGACTAGACAATCTCCAGAGGCAACTTCCAACAGCAGTGATTCTGTGAACCTGGAAGAATGAGCCTTGCAAGGGAAACTGGGACTGCAATCCAGAGTGAGGAAGCACTGGAGCTTGGAGGAGGGTGTTTAGACTGGACTGACGGGGCCCCTCAGGTGAGCAGACCAGGGGCACACGTTGGGACCAGATGGATGAGGAAGTAGAACCTGGGATGAGTAGCTGAGGACAGAAGGGAAACCAAGAGAGGGGAAGAAAGGACACAGCAGAAGAAAAGCCAAAAGTAGTGCTGAAAGATCTCGAGGTGACAGGCAGCCTGTGGAAAAAAGCTCTGGAGTCATGATACTGGAATCCCTGTTATTTGGGGAAAACCTACTGCTCCTAGTACTGCCACCCTCAAGCATTCAAATATCACCCTCTGCATTCTTCCAGAGATCTCAAGGCTGGCTTAAAAAAAAAAAAATTATGTCTTTTAGATCTGAATTTGGAGATTGTTGTCTTCTAGCTAGAGTATGCTCCATATTTACTCATTCAAGCTGCTCTCTGCCACCATGACAGCAGACTCTGTGCATGCATTTTTATGTGGAGTCCGTGCTGCTGGTACAGTGCTACGACTCCAAGGAGCATCAGGCTTCAGCACACCCTGTCAGAGATCGTCAGGTTGAAAACAGAATGGCGGAAGTTGGCAGACCTGCTAATCTCGTGAGATTTACCTTGCAGGCGGTCTGATGAGGGAGGAAGGAGTGTAACTAGCAGAGTGACCTGGCTGGAGACAGGCCCCCATGTCTGCTGGCCTAGACAGCATCTCCATAGGGATAAGGGGAGAGGCACTGTCATGACTTGCTGATGGGCATCTCTAGGTTTTGAGGTGGGCCAGCAAGTCTCAGACCCACGGCCTCTCCATGGGGCCCATGCAGTCATTACACGTGCCCTCCTGCAGAACACAGCCCGTATTTCTCACCACAGCTTGCTCAGACCTGCTGGTTTTAAAATGTTTATCTTTAAGAGAAGCTATTTAGCATCCTCCTTAGTTACTAATGGACTGGAAAGCAGTTCATCGTTTTCATGTGATGTGAATATAATCATCCCACTTCTTTCAGAATTAGAACAGAGATACTTAGCAAAACCTCCTGCCTTTTCTGCCTCCTCTCTTGCTTGCTGAGCAGGGCTAACCCTTATCTGTGCATGAATGGAATGTGTTCAAGGAGAAATCATCTGAAACAAGAAACATTTCAGAGGAAGAGACCTTCTTCCTTCAACTCCATGCCAGGCTTACACATTGGTGTGTGTCACTGACTATATGTTGTCATTAATGGTCACCTGGTGCTCTTCTCTAGACTCCACATATTAGCCAAAGCTTTCTGGCCAAATCCTGACAAAGGTCACTGTATTTTGCCGCTCTGAAATTTCACCACACACTTTGAACTGGGCCCTGCTTTACTCCCTGTCCTACAGCATTGTTGAGCATTGTTAGATATAATACTTACATCCTCTGTCCAGATAAGTTTCAGCAGTGGAAGTGATTTCTGTGTGCACACAGAGCCCAGTTCTTTTCACTGCTCCCGTGTTAAGTCAGCAGACTCCTCCATTTTACCCTGTGGTCAGGAAAGGGAGTAGCCCGTGTCATGCAGAGTGCCAGCAGTCTTTGCTGTGGAAGCACTCGGGGGATGTGCGAGCAGCTAGCTTTGACATGACATTGGTGCTCTCTTCATCTTTGGGGAGATGGTGTTTTCTCCAAATGTGCCATTGAGTGTCTTGTCCTGACCAGGTGTTGTGCCCCAGAAGGAACCAGCTGAACATCCTGAGACAGAAGGTGGAAACGCAGCCCCCTCCAGTCACCCCACCACCACCACCACCACCACCTTCTTCTGTCTATGACGTGAGTACCAGAATCACCCTCCATCCCATCTGCCCACATCACGGTGCAACCCTTCCTTTCCCTGCCCTGCCATGGTACAGACAGCACCAGCGTCATGATGTGAAACGTAAGCAATATGTGTGTACCAGTCTGGTACTGGTGACCTTGCTTCTGTGACTGTTGCGTGTATCCATCCTGGTCCCACTCGTGGCCTCCCCAGTGCGAAAGCCCTGCCAGGCAGCACCTTTGCCTCTGCCAGCACCATGGCAGCACAGAGCAGCACGTGTGGGGCCAGAGAGGGCTCCTGGTAGTAGAGGTAGATGGGTCTCCACAGGTTAGGAAGGAACGGGGGATCTCAGCCCCACTGTGTACTGTAGAGTGTCTCAAAGACATGCCCTTCCCAGCTGGAGAATGACGACTCAGTAAAGGGGCAGAGAGAAGTGGTCCTCCCAACAACCACAGCTGTTTAGAGCTCTTGCTGTGACACCTTCGCTGATGTCAGTGTCACAGTGGCACTGCAGTCCCGAGCAGGGTGACTAGCTCTTGAGGGGAAAAGGGAAGGAAGAAAGTGAAGGGAGTGTCTCTTTTGGACCATTTCCCCTTTCATTGCATAGGATCTCCATTTCCATTCCCCAAATGGGCAAACGCCGACTGCTCCCACTCTCTGAGCCCAGTAGCCACAGTGTCATAGGTAATAGGATTGGAGTGGCTCTTCTGAAGTATCAGGCCCAGACCTCAGCTACCTCAAGTAACCATGACCCCTAATCGCATTTACAACCCACCCAGCTCCATTTAAAATGGATTCCCTTTGCTCCTTTTATTCCCATGGGAGGGCTGCTCCTCTAAGGAGGGAAGGTTGGGTTTTTTACCCCATAATCTGTGGGACAAACAAGGAGGAATAAAATGAAAGTGAGTAGAGAAGGATGCTGCCTGGATATTAGGAAACCTTTCTGACTGTGAGGTCTATAAGAGCTGGAAAAGTCTCTCCGAGGAAAACCCGTAAGCACTGCTGCATTAATCATTTAAACTAAACAAAGCGAAGCTCTGGAGAATGTACTACAGAGAGGAGCAAAGCTCTGCCAAGGAGGCAGGAGACCTGATAGGGGGAAGATACAAACAAGAAGATGGGTCTGCCCCCTTCTCATTCTCACTTCACAGGGGAGGGCACCATTTTTTTGGCCCTTTAATTTTTGGAGTAGAGCTTTAAAATAAAGCTCTATGTATTGCATGTGATATGTTTATTCTGGGCAAAAAAAAGCAATGCTTTGGGTAAAGGAGGTTGCAGGTTATAAACCTTTTCATTTGTATCAAGTAATTTCTTTTTAATTCGGGCTTATAAAAATCCGAATGGGTAGTTTCCTGCTGAAGTGGATGATTTCTGCGAGGAGACAAAAAAAAAAGTCAAATCCATTTCTCGCTCAGTCGGCCTCGTCATGCATCCTTAGCTCCATCTTAATTACATGTTTCATCATGTTGCTCTGTTCAGGAGGCCCCGCTAAGGCTAATCTAGGAAGCCAGCAAAGCCAGCCTCAGGCACAGGCAGTCCTGGAGCAGGCTGGGCCCCTGTGCTTGCAGCCGCCCCATGGACTTGGCCCTGCCGGCCTTTCTCCAAACCCCCTGAATCACCCACCAGCTGTGTGGGGCTGGTGGCCAGCCCGGTGTGCAGGGCAGGTGGCTCCGCTCTCTTTGGCAGAGCCACAAGCAGCCTCAGACCATTTGCATGCTGGGGGATACCAGCCCACCCACCAGAGGGTGTTTCACGGTGGAGCAGCTGCTGTGGGTGGCTCGTTCAGGCACGAAGCAGCAGCTCCTGCTGCAGACATGGCACATGGGGAGAGAGCAGGGCAGCGAGCTGAGGAGGGGGCAGCGTGGGGTTCTGAGGTGTAGCAGGGAAGTTAATGGGGGAGACAGGGCAAGAGCTCTGGGATAGAAACCCTGCGTTGGATGGGCCCTCAGGACAAGTGAGGGGAGTGGTCAACAAACCTTATTTCCTTTGAAAGATGAATCTGGTATCCCACTGCTAAATTCTGTTGGGACTTTGCATGGTGTAAGCCCAGCCCTGCAAACCGCGTTTGAAACAAGGTATGTTGTGAAAACCTGTTAGTATTAAATTAAGTGTTGAACACTTAGTGCTTAATTCATGGAGAGGACAGAAATTGGGATAAGCTAAGGCAAGGAAAAGGAAAGGACAAGTGTGAAGTAATTCTAAGTGATGAGATAAAGAAGGTCAGAGATTAGGTGATGGGACGGGAGAGCAGCATGTGCCAGATGTGCTATTTGTGGGGGAAAGCAAGAGGACAGGGAACCACAGTGTCTTTGCAGGCTGGGAGCAGGAGCAACAGGAGGCAGCACTGGACATCGAATTAAGGGCTTGGGACTGCCTGGGGCAGCTCATTAAACACTCTGTGTCACCCTACACAGCAGCAAGGCTCACCCTGTCATGGGAAGAGTCCCAGAACACCTTCTGCAAAGCCATGCTGCTGAACATCCCTCAGAGCAGATGCCTTCCCCATCAGCTCTTCCAGGTGCCAGTTTACCTGCTGGTACCTGGGAGTGGATGTATGCAGTGAAAAGCAGCAGGCAGCAAAAAGCCCTGGGCACCCACTTTGTTCCTGCTGCGTTGCAAAGTGTTCCTAGACCTCTTTGTCCTCCTGCAGCCCCGGAGCTGCTCTACCCCATTGCATTGCCTGGACCCAAACCTGTATTTTACTCCATCTTCCAGCTTAGCTGCCTGGTTAATGAGCAGCTTGGAAACAACAATCTGAGGGACTCGCTTCATCCGCTTTACACTTCAAACAAGCTTTTTTGAGCAGCAAACAGAACTCCTGCGGTGCAGGCGGGTTCCAGAGCACAGGAGCTTTTCCCAATGCGAGAAAGACGAGGCTGCTCAGGAACGGGAAGGCATCTGCCAGCAGGGAGGAGAGAGGCCTGTGTGCCTCTGCTATGACAGTAGCAGGTGGTCAGTCACCAAATAAAAGTAATTAATTTGCAAATGGCGGTTGGAGACACCGGCTTTCCAGCTGGCTAGCAGAGGACCAGCATTGTCAACAGCCTCCACGGGAAGAGGGCTCGTGAAGGGAGGGAATTTTTTTTTTGGAGGTTAAATGCCAAAAGTATCCTTCTTTAGACTAGAGCAGTGGAGGAGGCTGCTGCCTGTCCTGTCAAGGCGACGCAGAGCCAGGCGGCTGGGAGTGCAGCACATGGGACGAGGTCCTCGCTGCGAGCATCACAAAGAGAACTGAAAATGAGGATCGGGAAATGGGATTTTTTGTGTGTGCACATGTGCACATATGAATAGTTGGGAACGGCTGCTGTAGGAAAGCAGGTTGTTGGGAGTGGGAAGCAGGCAGGTGAAATAATTCGACTGTTCCTGGAGGAAGCTTGGGAATGGGAGAGCTGTCTGGTGCACCGTTCAGCACAGGCCCCTCCTGTCTGAGTGCCTGTTTGTTCCAAGCCCTGATCCCAAATGCTGCTCCTCTGTCATCCTCTTCAAACCACCATCCTGCTGGCCACAATCCTGAAAGATGCTGCAACTCCCAGCAAAATGATGGGGGGGTCAGGCAATTGGCTGCCCCAGAATCAAGCCCCCATGTTTTGCTCATCCTCTTCAGTGTGTTGCAGAGCATCTCGATCCTTCGCAATCTCTCCACTAATACCATCTGCCCCTCTTGCGGATGAAGCTCCTCCCATCTTCCTGTTGCCAGAGAAACAGCCACCTTGGCAACCTGCTGTCATCCTTGAAACACACATGGAAAAGTCCTCCGGATTGTTATGTTTGATCCTCCAGGCAGATCTGGAGCATCACTCAAACTGACACACATCTCCTCTGACACAATTACCTGGGGGACCAGCGGGTGTATGTGTGTTTCTCTGTGTAGCTGTGTGGGACCACAGGTGTCTTTGAGGGCCTGGGAGTGTATTGATTTTTTTTTCTATTATTCTTTGCTCACTCTAAGAAGAAAGGGTAGTTCTGGTTTGGAAAAAGAAAAAAACCAAAACAAACATAGAAAATAAATAGAAATCATGCCCAATTTAGAGTTTCCCATTTTCAACACCCCCAGTGCTTCAGGACTTCAGCCTCACTTCTCTTCTCACCCTTGTGTGCCCAGAATAACCATGAGCAAGAGCTCAGGCACCTAGAGAGTCTTGGGCAATGCAGAACACTGTTGGTTACCTGTGGTCCCCATGGTGCACGATATCCTGTGGCAGAAGAGTCTTTATTCTGCATTCTGGGACAATTTGGAGCAAAGGCAGGGGCATTGGCATTGTTCTCCACTGCCTTACACAGGGTAGGTAACATCAAAGCCCACCTCTGTGAGCCTGAAAAAGGAAGATGATGCAGTTGCACTGTAAAGATTTCAGGGGAGAAGGATTTTCTTTTTGCCCAAGTTCAGGTCAGGAACTTAAACATTTTGGAAATGGCAGGGGTTCCTAAAAAATGTCAGGCACGAGATGTGGAACAAGCCAGTGGAAAATAAGTTGTCTTAAACCTAAGTAATTTGTTTGACCCCTGCTCTCTTCTCTCTTCCCTGTGCAGAGCCTGGATTTGCAGCACGTTGATGTCTATTCTGTCCTTGAGAACGACACAAACAACCTGTCACCCAGAAAGAGTCCTCCAGGGAAGGTAAGGGCTGGGGCCCTGTTTTTGGAGAGTTCTCTTCTGCACTGGGCACATGGGGAAAGAAAACCCACAGAGTCGCCATGGCCCTAGCAGGCAGTGTGTGTGTCTCCAGTCCCACCGAAGGGGGAAAACGGGACGTGGCCTCCACTCACCAGCTGGGCTGCACATGTGGCCTGTCATCCCTGTTGCGGCAGAACCCTTGCTCCTGCAGCCCTGTGTTCATGCAGATACTTTGCTGTGTGGCATACGCTGAAAGGCATTGAGGGGTTTGGTGTCGCTGCTCCCCCTGAATGAGATAGACATTCGTGGAGAGTTGGGCAGATGCTGGTCGCCACTGTTGCCCTTTCCAGATTATTTAGACAGCTGGGAAGTCCTCTGGGGTAGAGGAGTCTGTGCACCCAGGGCAGACCCTGGACACAGTTTGCTTTCACCAGCAGTAGCCACCTGAGAGTCCTTTCACGGTAGCAGACGGTAAGGTGGTCTGAATAGAGGTTGGGCTGAGACAGTCTCTGTCAGCTCTGGAGCTCAGGAAAAGGTGGTGTGGGTACGTTCTGGGCTTGGATCTTCTTGCTGGGCTGGGACTTATGAGCTTGAGATAAGGAACTAAATCCACTCAGTGAAAGTAGCTGCAACTTGGAACATGCAGATCAGTTGTGGGGGCCACATGAATCAGTCCAGAGGCCCATGCAGCCCTCTGCCCTGCCAGGCATCAGCTGATTCCTAGGGACAGAACTTGCATCAGGCAACCCAGGGAACATTTCCTTCCTGTCCTCAGAACTTTGTTGTTCTTTTTCCCATCCAGACCTCTTATCTGCTTAAAACTTATATTTACCCTTCTAATGTTGGAAAATGTTCCTGAAAAATGCCTCCTGCTTCCTGCCACTGGTGTCCTGTTGGGGAGAGCTCCCCATGTTTCCCATGCAGTGTGGACCATGGTGCGAGCTTCAGTTGGCACCATCCCTCTGTTTCAGGAAGGACAGTATTTTAGTGTCTCAGGCATTTTCACAGCTTCCACCTTTTAGGAAAAGGTGATCTAAAATCAAGCAGCCACCTCTGTGTAAGAGCTACTTGCCATGTGGTCTGGTCCCAAAGCCACTGGCCTCCTGCAGTGACTGCTGTGGCCCACAGTGGTTGGTGGTAGTAAAGGCAGCGGTAGGTATGAGGTTATTGATGGGAAGGGTGGGTTGTTTTATATAGGCTGTCTTATACTCCAGTGCATCATATGCTATGGAAAAGATAGCGTCCCCGGTTTTGTGTTCTTGCTGCAATTTGAATTAGTTGGTTAGGGAGAACAGTAGGTCCTGATCCCTTTTCCCTGTCTGATTTATTCTTCTGTATACCTTTATCAGCTGCCCCATTCACAATGATTCAGTCTGGATGATGAGATGCAGTAGGTGTGGGGTTTTTTTCCCTACTGTGGGACTGCCTGGACTGTGCTGAATTGCTTGTGTGTGGCCCACACCACTCAACTGCTGCTTCAGGAGGCAGCAGGTCTGTAAAACAGAGCAGGATCAAAGCAAGAGCAAAGGAGGATCTGTGTGTGAGTGGGTCTGGCGCTGGCAGTCTCAGCCAGGGCTGGGTAAGGGTCAAAGCAGAGATGGGAGAAACAAAGGAGAAGAAAGCAAAGAGAGAAGCTGGGATGAGCTCTCACACCAAGAGCGAACACCAACAAGTGTCCTCAGTTCTTGTGCTGGTCAGAAGGAAGCGTGAGTGGCAGGGCTGCGTTATTTCTGCACAGGAGAATTTGACTGCACTTTCCACTCCTGTTGCAAGCACCTTAATCAGCTTCCCTCTCAATCATCCTGGGCTGTGACTGTGTGGGACACTTGTCTTCCAGCTGGCTGTGCCAGAATATAACAGTGAGTTTTCTCTAAAAGTGAGACTTCTGGGCCAGTGGGTTTGGCCTGCGAGTGGGAGCTGGGATTGCTGAATGGTGGCTGATTCTGCTGCTGGTGTCCAGGCCAGCCCTGGCTTTGGGGAGCAGCGCATAGAGCGGGAGCCCTAGAAGGGAGCGGGACAGAGAGCCCCTGAAACGAGAGTATTTGCGCGCTGTCTCACCGGGCCGTCAGCCAGCCCGGGTGGCAAAGGGTTAATCCTGCATGTTTTGGAGGTGCCTGCACTCAGCACATTCGTAAAAAGTTTCCCTTTGGTGGTGGGACAGAGAAAATGCCAGTGTAGGTAGGGCTTCCTTCACCCGGTGGCATTTCAGCTGCTTGCTGTGTAACCTTGCTTACAGCAGGTCTGTGCCATGCAGCGCTTAAAATATCAGTCTGTCAGCGCCTTGTCTACACAAGGAACGGTTGTGAGGAATAGACTCAACTGTTGAAGAAACAGGATTGAGGAGGTCAGGGAATTCCTCCTTCACAGAATCCAAAGTGATTTATTTTTTTACCAAGTCCAATTTTCCCTCCCCTCCTTGTCTGACAGCTTTTTTTGGGGTAGAGTGACAAGTAGAGGAGGCATCTTTATCCCTTGGGCTGTATTAGTCACGTTCGTCTCTGGCGGAGCAACATTTCTCACTGTAGTGGCTTCCGTTTCCGTGGATCACTTATAGCCATCTCTAACAGAACAAATGTCAGTGTCTGCTTATTAAGAATCAATTCATCTTCTTTTGAATAATTTTCCTCCATTTCTTTTTTTCTCCTTTTCGTCATTCTGCAGACACCTAAGAAGCAAGCAACTCTAGATGAATCCTGTGATACATTGTATGAGAATATCTAGCAGGGAAAATCTGACCCTGTGAGGACCAGACATCTTTCTGTTCAGCAGAACTACTCACCTCCCCAGAGATCTACAGCGACTTCAGGGCACAACCACGAGGGACTTGTGAAACCCTGGCTCCTTCTAAACTGCCCTTCATTAACAACAGAATGTGTCTGTTTGACTCCTGCTGGGGCTCAGTCTGCACTGATGCTGTAAAGCTATTTTGCAGATGCAAAAGAGAAGCTGCTTTTGCCAAGCACTCACAAGTACCTTAGAAAAGGTGCAGATGGGATCTGTGGAGGCTTCTCTCACCTGGTTTGGCTGAAATACTTAAATCTCGATCTTCTGTAAATGAGAGGACAATCCAGAGACCTCCCTGCTTGCTGGATTGATCTTCCAATCCTGACCTGCAGCAGTTCGTCTGATCCCATGCCTACGGCTTTCCTGACATGGCCATCAGGCCTTCATGCATAGTTTAACTGAGATCCCAGCATCCACCTGCCCATTTTTCCCCTCTCAGGAACCCCACAGTGAAACATGCTTTCTCATAATCTGCTAATCCCATCAAGTAGTCACAGATGCCTGCTGTGACCATACTCAGCCGACTCAAATCAGTGCCTCCGAGTAAATGCTTTCCCTTCAGCGCTATCAGCAGTATACGGTGAGGAGTGGATGCATGGACAGAAATAAAGATGGAGGAAAGGAAAACAGAAAATATCCCTGCCCAGCACCATGTCTCAGTGGCAGTGCCCTCTCCAGAACAGGGAAGAAGAACCAGGAGGTGGGAACCTGAAGAAACTCATTTCCCGGGGCTGCATACGCCAAGCGGGTCTGGGGCCAGGTTCCTGTCCGGAGAAGTTCAAGCAGAACCCTCCAGTTTCCTGTTCTTCTTGGCAATGAGCATTAGTACCGCTTGGAATTTTGAGCCCCTGTGGGAGCAGGCACGGTACCTCTGCCCCACCAAAACCAGTAGGTTTGCCTTTGTTTCAGCTGGCCAGTATTTCCCACCCAGGGTATAAGGCTTCCTTCCCCCAACCCCATATGTTATTCGGCCAGGTAGGCCAGTTCTGAAACTCAGAACAACTGGAGGGAGGAAGGAAGGAGGCCCTAGAGGTGAAATTTTTATTCAAGCTCTTCTCTCTCCTGTCAGCTGGAACTTGCCTGCCATTTGTGCTGATGCATATTCTAGTTCTGGTAGGCAAGAGGTTACGTTAAATATCCATATAACACGATCAAACTAGTGGATCAAAAAGCTGAAGCTGTTTTATCTCAGATTAAAAAACAACAACAAAATAGCAACCAAACAAAACCAACCCAAAATAAGAATATGCAGCACAACTTGAGAGGAATCATAGAAACCTCTTTAAAGAAGAAGATCAAATTAAAATTGAGCTCCAGGGTCATAGGACCCTCTCTACTTGAAGATAATGTTGCTATGCATCAGAGATAGAGGCTATGGAAAATGTCTCCGGGGCCTCCAGCCTTCCTATACTATGTTTAAAGAGATAATCCGCTTATTGCTTTGCTCTTTTTATTAGAAGAGATTTCAAACATGCAATTTGGACTTTATTTAACCACAGGAAAATGCTTTTTCTCTTCCCAGTGTTGAGGAATTCATTTCAGAAAGAGCAACGAATAGACAGCATGGCTTATTAGACCTGTTTCCCATTTGTTAAATGATTGCAACAATTATAAATAAATATTTTTGAAGTCAACAATTTTAGTGTTCACCAGAAACCAATTGTTTTCATAGAAGAATTTACAGAGGATTGTACAGGTATGAAAATGCCTTTCCTTAGCAAATCTGAAGAAATTATGAGATGAATTATAAATATGTTGCAGTATGGCAATAAAATATTCAACAGAAGCTGGTGGATTAGATGAAAAGTGAAAACTTTCAAAATATTGCTTAGTTTTTGTGGTTTGCTCTTTAAATTTTATGAATGCTAAAAATACTGGGTGCTACTGGAAATTTCCTGGCAAGAATCTCACTTTGCAGTGAATTGATTTGTCTTGTCTTTCTGTTAACTCTTTAAATAGCGTGTTACTCACATTCATGCCTGAACAATTCTATATATTATATTAAGTAGCTGAAGCTGTTTAAAATGCAACATGAGAGGAAGAAAGGTATTTGGAATAGAAAAGGCTATTCCAGAACAGTCAGTGCTAAAGCATGGGAAGAATCGCACCAGGTTCTGATCAATTCAGTGAAAAAGTAAAAATGTCCAAGAAACAGCAGCAAGTCTGGGGATTTGGGCTGTGCGCCAAAGCTCCCGCAAGTCAGGGGGAGTCATCGTGTTAATTTCAATGGGTTTTGGATTGGCCCTGGAAGGGTAAAAGGCTGCTGCCCGAGATAAAGGAAGTTTTGAAGCCACGTAGCCACAAGCTAATATCGCTTCTTTGGCACCGTGCACCACAGGCAGCCACAGTAGCATCGGAGTGCGTGAGAGAGAGAAGTATAAAGCAGAAGACTATGAGAGCAGGGATGTTTGCAAATGATACGGAGTTGTCCAAGGAGGTATGAGGAAAGGCCTCCAGGCACAGGTAGGATTGACTAGGAAATATGATTTATATAATATGGGCATAGCTACTCTGTAGCAGAGATCCGTTCAGGAGAAAGGCAGTCATTTGGTCTTTTTGTCCTACCTGGCTGAATGGCCTGTAAGAACAGATGCAGAAAATGAGTATTCCTAGCAAAAGGAAAGGAGTTCATTTTTAAGTGTTGAAAAATAAAAAAACCCAAAACACAAAAAAACCCCACCCAAAAGATAAATTAAAGATCAGCTCCACAAAGCTGAGAAGGGATGACTGGCTTGTGTTTTCTCTGCACGTTTTGCTTTAAAAGGAATGTTGAGAACGGATTCCTCTTTAAAACTGTGCTCCTAAGGGCCTCAGCTCCACTTGCGTCCCCCAGCACGGTGCTCTTACGCACAGAGTATGCTCCCAGGTTATGGTGGTATAATCTTTGATTCCCAGGTGTTGAATTATCCCTTCGCACTGACAGGATTTCAGGGAAGTGGAGACCTGGTATCAAAGTAAGCTGTGGTCTAGGTGGAAGTACAGTGCCTGCCTTCTAAAGGAGGTGCCATGTTAGCACCAGGACCCTTTGCCCTCTCCACCAGGCATGAACCTTTGGTCCTGAGAGATGCAATCTCTCACCGTGATCATCTTGCCAAGTTGTCTGAGCTGGTATTGCTGCAGAAGGTGTTGGTGACACTGAGGTCATCTAGTCCCTTTAAAACAACCTCTTTGCAATGCTCTACGGCAAATCCTAGTTTGGGAAGGCAAGAAAATGGGTGCACTTGGTTGGTTTGTTGCTTTCCTCCTTTTCTGCAGAAATCTCTTGCGTGGGTACTGTTCTGTTGTATGAAACACGGCAACTATATTTTGCCTTTATCTATAGACAAGAAAGACCTTGTTGTGGTGGATAATGACAATGAAATGTATGTCCAAGGTGTAGTCCAATGTGTTCTTCTTCATCGCTTCTGTCTTCTTGTTCCTTCTCAGAGGTGACGCTACCATTCATCATCTGTATAGCAATAGTGTCTGAAGACCCAGCTGGGGCTGGTTCTTTATCAAGGGAGGTGCTTGGCTGAACAGCACCCAAATGAAATGGTTCTTACTGTTCTAGCTTGGACTCCTGTCCCATGCAGCAGTACCCTGAGGGTGTGCGAGTCTGGGCCAAGGGCAGAGGTCTCTTCTTCCTGCTGGGCTGTCTCTTGGGAAGACCTGATGTTTCTTCAGCCCTTGGCCATGCAAAACTCTGACCCTGTGAGAAGGGATTTAGGGAAGGCAGTGAGTGAAGCCACCAGATGGTGCCCTAGGTCCTCTCTGCTCCCTTTCCTGTGCCCTGCCTGCCCACATCCCCCTGGTAGTCCCTAGACCACAGACTACAAGAGGTGGGCACCTACAGCCATGTAGAACGTCACCAGCCATGACTGTCTTCTACCCCTGCAGCTGGCACCCCTCACAACTCTGTGCCATAGCCCAGGTGCCACCAGCACCTGTGAAGACTTGAGGACAGGACAGGTCCCCTTCCTGTGCATCCATGAAGTCTGGAGAAATAGCTTCATCAGATACCAGCATCTTGGCACAGGGCTGCCCATGTGAGGGACAGGAGGGTGGCTGCTGACACCATCATGGGGTCAGACTGGCATCTGAAATGCAAAATTGGCCAGATGTTGAGGGCTGCTTGGAGCTGCCACCACTTTCTTTCACTGTTAGAAAACTGCATCTTATCTTGAGTTTGGGAAAATTTACTGTGTATCAGTGGTGATAAAATCCTCTGCAGGATATGCTGCTCCTCTTCTTCGCTGTATCAGAAAGCTGATGAAGGCTCAGATACTGCCCTTTCTGTGTTTTGGGATTCTGTGGTGGTCAAGATTTGCTGTCCACAGTGAACGATCATTAAGAGCTAATAAATAAAAAAGGAAGAAGTCAGAGAGCACCAGTATCTACCTGATCTCCAATGGAAGAGGAGAATGTGAACCATTAATGTCTTCTCTTTCTTGATTCTAGGGCAAGCCAGCCTCCACTTACTGTCAGAGATAACATGTTTTTCTTAGTTAACAATAAAATAGAAATGCAGGTTACTATTAGTAACTAGTATGTTACTAGGTACTTTACTATTAATAACCAGGCCTTTAGCTGCCACCCTGCACTACCAGTTGTGGATACACAAGGTTCACAGCACCAACGCTGTGACGACACAGCCACCTGGGGACAAAGCGCCACGGCGCTTCAACAATGCCGGGCAAGTCCCATGAGAAGTGACACAGGAGGGCAAGTCCTCAGCTCCTGAGGTGAGGGACATTTAGGCAGGAGGGGGCTGCCACAGCCTGCACACCAGCACTGCCCCATTCTGGAGGAAGCCCATTAATGTCTCTTAGAGCTCCTCTCTTCCGTCAGCTCTTTGAAATCTGTGGGTCGTGTTGCATTGCTCTGGGCCACGTGAAGATTTGGATACACAGCTGGTAGGGCCAGGCAGGTCAGCCACCCTGCTTTAAGGAGTCAGAATGTAATTAACCAAATTGGAACAGGGTGAATGTGGAAAAGCTAACATATGGGCTTCTTCAAAATGTTATGTCTTTTAATAACTAGTCAGGGCCTCTGGTTTCTATTCCATCTGAAAGATTTGTCTGGCTACAATTTTATGCAATGATATCTGAGCACTTCCAGGGGTAATAATTGTACCCAAAATACCTGTGCCACAGTGAGCTTCCCTCCCCTGTGAGGGAATTAGTGTAATAATGCCACTAACAGTGTTTTTGGCGTGGACATGTGCCATTAAAATGAAATATTTCAAATGTCCTTGCAACGCTCAGTATGACATTTCAGCTTCATACATGGAGAAATGGTGACTCAGGAAGTTAAACAATTTTTCCAAAATAGCAGATAGTCAGAGATAAAGTTGGGAACAAAATTCAGGTTCCTGTGTTATTTGTATTAGGTTGTCCAGGTAGGAGCCAGTAGCTGGGTGAGTAGGAGCTGTTGAGCTCCTTATAGTTTAGGAAAAAAAACCAAAGAAGTTTCTTCCTGAGTCACCAGCACCAGTTTCTGCAGAACTTCGCTTTTAATTTTTGACTTCTCATGCAGGTTTCGATCAGGCTCACATATGCCTGGCTGAGGTCTATTTGTTGAGGTAGCAGAGCTGCAGGAGAAGTTACTGCCTCTCTTTTATGGAAGTATCCACCATTTTGGCAATAAGGAAATCTCATAAGAGCCAAATTACCATGGAAAGCTAAATTATGTATGCAGTTCCCCAAATAAATGTTTATGCAGGGAATGTGATGAGCTGCTGCCCATCCACTCTATAAAGTCTTCCTGACTGCTGAAAAAGTTCCTGAGCTTGTCAAGAGGGTTTAGACAAAGAAGAGCACGCAGCAGAGTTGCAATGTCACTTTCCGCTCACAAGGAAAGGAGGTTAGGGAAGTCCCAACAGCTGGATGCTGGAGAAGAAGGAGGTGTAAGGAGAGGTGATAATGCTGATAATTACGTGAATGGAAATACTTGCCATTCTTTTTAATGTTTAAAGGAAACCACAGCGTTGAGGTGATGTAATTCCTGCTCGGTTGGGTTGTTTATTCAAGCAGGGCTGTGCTGCGCTAGCACATGGGGAAGGGAAAGTAAAACTTCAGCTTGGCTTTTGCTCCCTGGGGCTTTCTCTGCACTTTCAGGCTCACTTGGGTCAAGGCAAGGTGTGAATTCAACGTACAGCAGCTCTTCCAGCATGGCCCTCTGTACAGACCAGCCCTTTGCTAAGCAACATGTGAAACGCAGATGTGGGTTTTGAAAAAAAAAACATATGCAACAGTATAATAGAAGGAGCTGTAGCTCTTCTTTTCCTCCCCAAAAGATTTGAAATAATCTTGCCGTCCATAAAAATCAGGTTAGCTATTTTTGGTTCTTGCAGAGCTATAATGAATGCAGCATCTCTCATTTCCAGTCATGATAAGTCACTAGATATCAATTCGTAATTGCTTGATTAATCTTGAATTTTCAGAGCTGACAGTGCCTGTCCTAGCACTTAGACAAGAGCCACATTTACGGAGAAAGGAGAAAACACTTCCTTTTAATTTTTAATTTTTTTTTAACATAGCCTGCAAGGTAAGAGCATGAAATTACAGCGGGGTTTGTAGCATATGTTGTCCTGAGGAATATGGGCCATTAGGCAGAGTGCAAGTGAAACAGTCAGAAGCTCGTGATAAACTAGGGGGGGTGCGATGAATTAATTTTATCACATGCTTCAGCAACTCATTACAAGAGTATCTCAAACCCAAATGTTAGTACGTTTACATTTGCTGTATGGTTATGCATGTTAGGCCATGTTTTTTCATTTCAATAAATAAGAAGTTTCCTTCATGAAGATCATGACATTTCTATGTAGAGAAAGGCCATTTAAGGTCAACGGTTGTGAGGGAATATACCTTGGTGTGCTTTGTGTATGGTTGAACTTATAATTATCACTGCACACACCTCCCTGAGGGGTGTTGTTAAAATAATATTACCCGAAGAAGAAAAGGCATTCAACCCCTTTGTAGAACATTCATTACATTCTTTGGGCTTTTTTTTTTTCTTCCCCCTCCTCCCCCACCCCGAACAATGTGTATGTGGCACATTCAAGATGAGCAGCAACGTGATATATCAGTCATTGCTTGGGAGAAACATATAGTACTGTCAGGTCTCCTTTTCTGTATGACAGGCAGGCCAGAATACATGATGGCACAGAGTGATGTAACGGTGTTATGGGTACAAGTTGAAGTTAGCTTTCTCACTATGTTAGAAAAAGGACTTGTGTTGATCTTGTCCCTCTAACTAAGGAGTAAGAAAGCCTGATTTTTTCATTCCAATTAACTGCTGTATCTGGATGCCACAGACTTCTTGGGAGAGGTGAGTGCTGTCCAGAACATCTACTCAAGGGTCTGAATGTTATGGTGACTATTAAAACACAGGAGTGCTATCACTGCTGTCCTTACCAGATGATGAGCCAGTGATCTCTCAAGAAAATCCCAGTGGTAAAAGTGCAAAATTCTGAAAATTCCCTCCACACCCCGCCCCCCCCCCCCCAGCCCCTCTGAATACAGCGCTCCTCCATGGTTACCTGCTGGAACTAAGCATGGTTATTTTGGTCTACAAGCATCTCCAGTAATGGTGTAGAAAAGGAAGAGTTTCCACCATGTACTGAGCGGAGACCTATTTCTCTGCAGGTGTCTCACTCAGTGGGCAGTTAAATGTCCCCAAAGGTGTATTGTCCTCATTGAATCCCTTCCTGCACTCAGGGTTTCTTATGTGGTTTTTTGTGTGCTTTGCTCCTTCTAGTCTTGTGCGAATCAGGTGATAGGAACTCCTCTGGGATGCCATCTTGCAGTCTTGTAGATTAACATTTCCTTTGCTTAATTTAATTTACATTTATACCATTTATACTCCCCCAGACAACCCTAAACAGTCTTTCTTGCTCCCTGGTGTTTCTGCACCCCTGAAGTTCTCATACACAATTCCCGTGATGTTCTTCACAGTTGTTATTTGGCCAACCTACACACGCTGTAATCCCTTCCAGCTTTTTTATCATTTTATGTTCCTCTTTTCTCTTTTTTTTTATTTCCCTCCAAGTTGTTGACATCTAGCTAGCACCGAGTTGTCCAGAACTGAACATGTCTTCAAACTGCGGTCTCATCACTATATTAAAAATTGGGACTATTGCCTATATCTCTCAGAAGAGGTCTCTGGCTTTACAACCCCAAATTAAATTAACTGCATGATTTTTGCTGCCATATCACATTGCAAAAACATATTAAATCTGCTGTCTACTGTCTCCCTGAGGTCTTCTGGTATTTCTGCTTTCAGTGCTTGAGCACAGATGATTCCTCTCTTCACCTCAGATTCTATCTTTCAGTAGCTTGTATGCTGTACCTACTGCCTTTTTAGACACGTGGGATTGTTCAGCGTTCCTCTCTGAGGAAGAGCAGTGCAATTCTTTACACATAAGTAAATTCTATTTTTAGCATGAAATAGTCTGTCTCCACCATTTCACCTCCAGGCTGTCCTATAATAATCTGCCTCAGTGCAATTAAAAGGCATGTTACTTTTCCTGGTTTCCAGATTTTCTTATTTATAACTGTATAGAATGCTGGCCTGTATGTTAATAATCTGCAACAATCTGTTTGAACGTCACATACCAAGGTTCATGGGTTGAAACTCTTTTTCTGGAGAAAGGGAAATGCCGTTCCTTCCCTAGGAAGTTTCTGTCCCAAATGTCAAGAATATGGATTAGCTTTTATTTGGTGGGGAATGATATATTAAAATGTTGCTTTGTGCAGGAGACATCTTTCTATGGGTGGCTCAACGCTCTGAAATTAACTTCCCTGGGAAATAAGGCTTATCACAGAAATTGCCGTCATCCTCATTTTCTCTCGTATAAACACAGAGCAACAAGAAAAGAAGAAAGAGAAAAAAAATCAAGAAACCAAAACACTTTGCTCCATGCATCATTTTCTTCTTGACGAGAGAAGAAGAAAAACAAACCCTCGTTGTGACAGATGTTAGTCAGATCAGCTAATACAGTCCTAGAAGATACTTGGATATTAAGTTTATGAAAACAGTGTAAGAATCGATACAGAACAGAATGTTTTTTATCATATTCCATTTCACAGATAAGAGAATCTAGAAAAATTGGTTAAAGCAAGCAAGACATTAAAAGCGGTGGTGTAGTCGTGACGATCTAAAAATCCTAGGGAAGCAAGGTTTGTGGTGAAAGGTAGTATCTTTTATTAGATCAACCGATAGAGCTGGAAAAAGCAAATAAGCCTTTGAGCTCAGGGTCTGTCTGTCAGCTCTGACAGAAAGCAGCAAAATTCAAGCTAACTACAGGTTAGATGCAATTGCTCTTAGTTTAATCTAATTATATTAATTAATTTGACTACTTAAAAAAAAAAAAAAATGAGCACCTATGGAGCAGCAAGGGGTGTGAGCAGAAGTGACTGACAGCCCACTGGTTCTCTGCTGGACCACTAGCAAAAAAGGGTTGTTTGTGCTGGTGACAAAGGGAGAAGTCAGCAAGGGAGGCTGTAATGGGCTAGGAAGGACACGTCTCTGTTAAATTCATGAGCTTTATTATCTGGGGATTATAAATTTTAATTCCAAACTTCATCTTTTGGGAACATTTTATAGGTCTCCTTTGGGATAAGGATTGAGGGGTTCGAGTTGTTGCTGTCTGACAAATACTCTCCTAATGACGAGTATGTGTTTCTGTCCTTTGTTGGCTGGCTGTACGTGCTCGTTCTGAGATAGCAATTATTTAGTTTCATTCAAATGGTTTCTGCGGGGGTATCTTGTGTGCTGGATGAAGTGATGAACTGTAGAGATTTGGGACGAGTACACGCAGGAACAAAGAATTTTGGTGGTTTTGCTGTGGGAGGAAGGGCATTGATTATGCTGTCTGTGGAGCAGGACTGGCGTATTTCATATTTGATGTTCTGGCTGTATCTGGTTCTATTTCATGTGTTTTCATCTGCGGATTTGCTTCCTGTAATGAGCTGGGAAAGAGAGAGCCTGAAGGTTAGGAGAAGAGGCACTGGGAAAAAAAATCTTTCGGAGACAGTAATTTAAAAGATTATTTTATGTGTGGATTTTAACGTGGAATATTATCGCTACCAGGGGCACGTGGTTTCAGGAGAGAAATGCTACAGTAGAGACTCTAAAATAAAAAGCAGAATAACAAATTTGCAGAAAGCTAATGGGGTCAGAGATTTTGCCAGTCCCTGTTAATTTTGATTGCACTAGACAAACACAAAATAAACCTTGATCCCTTGAAAAGTGATTTTTAAAAGTTGCTGTTGTTGCTGTCCTATCCTCATTGTAGTGAATTCGTATCTATTTTGCTGGAAGAATGACCTTGCAGGATAAAGCAGAGCACCCAGTGCTCTCCTCAGAGCAGGTGCAACAATATCTGCAGGGCTGGCTGAATCTCACAGCTTCTCAATGCGTTTTGGATGGCTGTTGGTCTTACTGCATCCGCTTTATAGAGGAAGTTTTATGGTCTGTAGGTTCTTGTGTATGTGCTATAATAGCTTGCAGGGTGGCATTTTTTAGTGTCAATTGTGGTGTCCACAAAGCCAATGCCAGTGTAGGAGCAATCTTGGGACTGACTAGAGCAGCAGTGAAGCTGCTCATTGAATTTGCGGTTGTATTTGATGAAGGAGTCCGAGGTTTTCTGAGCTGTCCGCATTTCTGATGGAAATGTCATCTGTGTTTCCTATATATGGCCTGGCTTGGTGGTGTAATGTTTTTCAGACTTGGCTTGTGAAGAAAAAATGGCCTATTGGGTCATTAAAGAGCTGCAGAAAGGTGGTCTCTCTTTGCCCTCCACTTGCAGCTTGGCAAACAAAAGGAGATGACTAAATGCTGTCTGAAGAAGTGAGCTGGATGCTTGCTACATGATGTAGAAAATTTCACATGGTTCAAAAGAAGAAGACAAAGCATTAAAGAAAACCCCTTTGGACTGGAGCTGTGGGTTGGGAAGTGCCCAACCACAGGACCACTAAGTCATGGAGGATCCTTCTGGGGCAGCAACACCGTCTGCTTGTTGGAGCCAACAGTCTGTCTTAGGGTTTGTCTGTTCAGCACTCTTGGAGGCAGGATGCTGATCTGACTCAGCACTGCTATTTCTCTCATCTCTTCTAGAGAAAACAAGGGGTTTTCCTCTCTTTTATTGCGAGTCCCAACTAGAATGCACATAATTACGTTTTTATTTACTTTCCAGACTGCTGCGGCAGGCCCAGGCCTATGCATCAGGGCCCCAAGTGCGGCAACACCAGCCTCAAGAGGGGAACAAACCCACTGCTCCTCTAAGCTAAAGGAGGCCGGTGAAGACCCTGCCGACCTGACCCCGCCGTGGCCGTGGGGCGGCGAGCAGCCGTTCGTCTAGGGAAGCCGGCGCCTGCCCCACGGCCCACAGCGGCTCCCTCTGCCCCGCCGCCGCGGCAGCCAGGCACCGGAGCGGGGCCTGCCGGGCCACGGCACAGGCCGGTCCCACCAAGGCCCCGGGGGAGGGCGGCCTCCCGGCGCCACCTCCTCTCAGGAAACAGGGGCGAGAGCGGGAGCCGGCGAGAGCGCACGGCACACGACGGGGCGCGGGGCAGCGCCCTCGCCCGCCACCTCCCCCTCCAGGCAGCGCTGTGAGATGCCAGAGCCCTCCTCCGCGCCCGGCCCTGCCGAGGGAGCCCGCCCCGCCGGCGGCTCCTCCTCCTCCCCCGCCGCTCTGCCAGCAGCCAGTCGGGCCTGAGACCCGCGCCCGGCTGCGGGGCCTGCCCTGAGCGCCGGCGGAGGGCGGGCAGGGGCGAGGGGGGGAAGAGGGGAGGAAAAAAACCAAGGAGAAGCCCCGGATACCGAGCTCTGCCGCGTCACATGAGCTGACGGGATCCGTACCCGCTCCCCTCCGCGCAACAAAGAACCGGGAGCCCCTCTGCCCGCCGCGGGACGGGGCGGGACGGGGCTGCCATGGGATGCTGAGGGCGGGCCCTCGCAGGTAAGCGGCGGCCGTTACGGCGGTTGCCCGCCGCCTCACCTGGCGCGCGGGGCGGGGGTCTCACCCTGCGGGGGTGGCCCGTCCCCGTGGCGTGGGGGGGACACACTCGCACCCTCCTTTTCCCCTTCCCCGTGTTTGTTCTGAGGTGACTTTTTAATCTCTTGGCGGTTTGTTCCCTCCCCCCCCAGCGTGTGCGGTGTTTGCTGGGGGGTTTGTTTGTTTTAAGGGGGCCGTAACCCGAGCTCTGCCCGCGCCCCCTGGGGACGGGGCGCCGCGGGAGGCAGACCCAGCGTTCCTCCTCCTGTGAAGGGCAGGAGGGGCGCGGGGGCTCCGGTCCGGCAGCCGGGCCTGTCGGCGGCGGGGGAGCGCCGGTGCTTCCCGCAGGCTGCGGCTGCCCCCTCGCCTGGGTGTCCGTCCTGCGCCTTGTGCAGCTGTCCTTCATCTCCGATTCCTTCACGTTGTTTTGTTTTTGTGGTGAACGAACAGTTAAGGCCCTGCGGTTTTGTGTATTGCCTCTACCCTCTTCCTCCCCTCCACCCATCTTGCCCCTATCCATAGGAACCAACACGTCGTGACCTTTCTGGCTGTTAAAAAGAATATTAAGGTGATCTTTATTTTTGTCAAAGCGCCATCCAGTTTATGAGCTGCCTTTCCCCATCCGGATTACTGCTGGCGGTGCTGGCAGCCCCTTGCCCACCCGGGACTTGCCCACCGGGACCGTGGTTGGAAGTTGTTGACAGCGGCGGGGACAGCACGTGTGTCACACGCCCCTGGAGCCAGCGGCCTCACAGCCACCGAGGTTCATGGCTGGATACTCCCGGTGGGAGCCCGGGCAGCGGCGTGGAGAGACCCGCCACCTGGTGAAAAACACCCCAGCAAGGCTGGTGTCTGCAGCCTCTTCTGGTCCGGGAAGCGCTCTGCCGCCGTTTTGCTGCGTGTGGGTGCTGAGAGTGGCACAGTGAAGGGTGCCAGGGGGTCGAAGGTTAAGAGAAGTTCGTGGGTAGGAGAAGGGGGCACTGGGGGGGTGGGCTGGGGGCAAGAGGGGCAGGCAGGGAGCTAGGCTGGCCCCGGGGAAGGCTGGAGGTCAGGGAAGAGTGAGCAAGAGAGCACAGGTGATGGGAGCAGGGGGCTTGGCCCTGCAAGTGAGCGTTATCCCATCCTTGTGTGTACGTCACAGTGCGATGCTGCTGAAGGGAGCAGTTTTATGTGTGAAGAGTGGGTTTTTTTATTTTTAATTTTTATTTTTGGCCTGCAACCCTCTCTGTTGTGATATGAAAATAATTACTCCTGGGCACAGCTAGCATCTTCCTTCAAATGCCAAGCAGCTGCCTGGCTTGAGTCTTAACGCAGGCACCCGTTAACCCTGGGTCTGTCCAGCTGGGAGTGTCCCTGGGAAGGAGTCTTCCCCTGCATGGTTATCTTGGCTTGTGGGGACAGAGAAGAAACCACAGCTCCCTTTCAGAGGAAGATGCTAGGCTGGCCTTTATAAATGTGTCCAATCTTTTCTCTTTAAGTCAAAATTAAAAATCAGTAATGCTGCAAAGTGGGGAGGAACAAGCCACCCACTGCCCTCTGGCTGTCCAGTGCCTGTGAGGGTAATAACAGCCCATGTGGAGTCATCTGTGTTCAGATGGTGGGGCAGGACTGTGGTTCAATCAGCAGGAAGCGGATTGCATGCCAGGGAAGGCACTGAGGAGGGGGAAGCTGAGGGTGTGCAGCACCTTCCAGCTAAGCTAATGTATCCTGAGATGTTTCACAGGTCCTCTTGCTGCAGGCTTTGGTAAGGAAAGGGGTGCCTGAGCAAAGAGGTTGGGCAAATATTGCTGCAGCCTCAGCTGTTCAAAGATGATGAACTAGCCCACTCGTTCCACCCCCACCCCACCGTATTTAAGGAGTGGCATTGGGGTCCTCGTTGGTGTCCTTCAGGGTGAACCAGATTTGCAAGTTTATGCATATCTTCATGCAGACGTGGACCTGGAGTTTATTTTAATGAAAGCCATGAATTTTAGGTAGTGTGACTTCAGTTAAAGCAGTAGATGTTCCAAAATACGGGGCAAAACTGTGAAAGGAGGCAGTACTGATTTTAATTGCTCATTTTTTCCCAGCCCCTCTTTTTTTCCTAAGATTTCTGTCCTGACTCCTCTCCCTTTACGGAGTGTTTCTTGGTTTTGGTGGGGAATAGAAGAGAACTTGTTAATAGCCAGCTCACATTCTGTTGATTAGTGCTGAAAATATGACTGATTTTTTATGTAACTGGCTGTGTCATGAGGGCCTGGACTGGGACCCTGACAGTTTGTTTTGTGTGGGTCATTAGCTCCAGTGGAAGACTAATGACTGTGGCTGACAACTTGTATCTTCACAAAATAGGAGAAAAGGTTGGCTTTTCCCTGAGAGCGGACGGGAGGTTTGAAGTGAAAGTTAGTTAATCTGTCCCTTCCCTCCAAAAAAATGTACAGCACATTTTTGAAACTGAGTCATCAGGTACAATTTATGTCAAGTATTTTTAAGCTATGATGAATTTGATGCACTTTGGCCACATGCTCACTGGAAATCGTAAGACAAGTCTAGCTTAGATTTGCCCTGGCTGAGCTTGAGAAGGCAATGAGGGAGTTTCCTTGCTGTGGCTCTTTTAGATCCGAGCAGAGCACAAGCGTCTTAAAAGGGCCAGGACAACTGCTGTACAACACCCTCTCTGCAGAGGTGGTGTAGGAGTGACATAAACTGTCCAGCCCCATGTCTCTGAGCAGCCTTTGCTGATGGATGAGCTGGAAGCAGGAAGGGGTGGAATACTTTGATGGCTTGTGCTCTGGACAAACTGGGAAGAGAGCTTGCAAGGCTCTTGTGCATCAGCCAAGCTTGTGCCGAAGGCCGTGGCATCTCCTCCTGACAGACAGTGTTGTTTTTTGGCTCTCTCTGAGCTGTGCTTCTTGAGGGGTGTGCCACATGATTGGTGTGTGGGGGACAAATTCCCTTCGAAGTCATGGGAGTCATGACAGCGATGCATGGATTCAGGAATGATTATTAGTGTCTGATCACCTGGCCAGGACTGTGTAATGACGCTGAGTAAGAGATAAAAGGTTTTATATCCCGTATACTTGGTTCTTGCTTCAGAGTGAACCGCAAGGCTTTTGAAAACGTGTGCGTTTGAAGGCTCTCTGGTAACTGCAAATAGGTGCAAATGTTAATCACTTGAAACAAGTCCTTAAAAATAAGAACTGAGAGAGATGCAGGCCATAGGCAGGAAACTGAAAGAAGAGCTAATTGCTGAGTTTTTTGGTATATTTTTTAAATTGTGTTTAATCCTGCACGTATGATTTTGCAACTGACCCAGCAGCTCTAGCAGTTTATTCATTTATTTAAAACAGCTTTGTAGTTCACCTTGAAAACCACTTCCTGCCATATGGTTATATTATTTCCCTGTGCCACGTTTTTTGCTAATTATCAAGACCATTTGCTTTAAAATAGGTGTTTTTAATTTCACAGCCTTGCCTGCCTCTCCTGCTTGATCCTGCCCTGGAGTCAAGAGGCTATGTCTGTTCATTCTCCATGGCAACAGGCTGTGATTTACTTATTCCAATTTAATTAAAAAGCAGCTATCAAATTCTAGGCATCTTATATGTTCGTTATATTAGAAAAATATCAGTGGATCAGTCTCCACAACAGATCTGCCAGCCTCAAAAAGAAAATTCTCAGCCTGAGCCACTGGTTTCTTCCCATTTGGAAGAGTTCAGGGGAGGGAGGAGAGCTGTGGCCTGTCCTCAGGTGGAGCAGGTGGAGGTTGCTGGACTGGGGGTTTGGTTGGAGTTCAGTTCTAGACTCCTGTAGCATTGCTGACAACATTGGGGTGCCAGTTTAAACCACAGGACTACCTGTTCAAGCTCATTAGGTCGCCTTTCCCTTCCTGCTATTGTTGTGCAGCTTTTGGGAGGTTTCAGGGCTTGATGGTTTGGCATGAACACCCCAAATCTTGCCGGGAAAGGGGAGCGTGGGTTGTGTGCTCTGGGCATGGACACCTGCTTGCTGGGGCAGGCGTTTGCTGCAGTGGCTACATCTGCTGAGCCATTTTTGGGGCTAGCGGAAGGTTGCGATGCCATTGCAGGTTTGGGTGAACAGGGCACAAGTACCAGTGGCACAAACATCTGTACTTGCTGCAGTGGAAACGCAGAAAATCACAGTTCTGCTGGAAGTGTTGTTCTGTTTATCAGCTCTCCCCATGTGAGAGATTTTACAAGTCGAAATCCTTTGTATTGTGTTCGGTTTTTTGGTCCATCTTGAAGCCTGTGTGTTTGTTGATGCGTGCATGATACGGCTTTTGGTTTTAAGCTAGTTGCAGTGCAGAAGCCCACAACACCCTGTTGGTTTAAGCATGCCTGGTATTTGTATGCAGGCTAGAAATGAAGGCCTTAATCCTAAATTAGTTTTCCAAGCGCTGTGGTTGTACAAATACTAGTTTGTGTTAGTCAGGGGTAAGGGAATGTATGGGCAGTGACAGGTGGTTGTTGGCTGAAGAGGGGATGGTGCCAGGAGAGGATCTTGGGGATGGATGGAGGAACGTGGTGAATTTAGTGACCTACAGGTGTTAGGTTTGGTAGTAAATGGACAGAGTGGAACTAGTGTAATTAAGGAGCGCCAAAATGAACACTTCTTTTTGTCTTCATTAGCAACACCCCAATTCTTAATAGGATTATTTTTCCTTGAAGGGACTGCTCAGATGACTGAGCCTTTGGAGTACCTGTGTGCTGATGGTATTTTTTTCCTGGGAGAAGCTGGGCCTACTGAGTTGTGTAACTAGACTCAGGTGCTATTTCTGAGCTCTACTAATGTGTGGAAGAAGAAAAGTTGGCCGTGCATTTTTATTAAGCCTTAAGGAGCAGTTATCCTCAGAAGAGTGCCTGTACAAAACTGCACTTTTTTTTTTTTTTTTTTTTCCCCTTTAATGTTGCTACTCCTGCTGCTTTTTCAAAGTCACCGCTGGCAATTTTAACAACATATGTAGGTTTTTGCTCCTCCTAGCCAAGCCAAAGCCAGCGAGGCTGTGGCAGAAAACGTTGGACTCTCTCCTGACTTACTTAGCTTCATTGATTTAAATTATGTACAGGCTTTCTAGCTGCAGGTTCCTGGTGATCATGTAGCAAGTGGGAAGAGCCAGGCACCTCTGAGTCTGTGAGGTTAGCAGTTAAGCGTGGGTTTACTAGTAAAGTGAACATGTTTGGTCTATGGGATGCTGAGCTGTAAATCTGAAATCTTATTATGTTGTTCCTAATAAAAATAGAATAAACCCAAACAAAACCTCAAAGCAAACTTTTGTTTTTTACTGTATTTGAGCAGATACATTCAAGGAATTTATAACCAACTGGTAGTATCCTTAATTCTTTATTACTGGTTTTACTAGAGTACAGGCATGATCTGTATTCTTCAAGAGTTCATCTGTTCCTCTTGCTTATCCAGCTTTGAAGTAGACCTTGCTGATATTAATTTCTGTATAGCCTGTAACCTCATCTATAAAATGAAGGGAATACTTCATACAGGCAGCTGTGAAGTTACATTTATTGTCTGTAAATTGCTTTTAGTAATTGAGCAGAGGAGGTGGAGAGGAATAAAGACACTGGAGTAATATGGGCTTTTTTTTTTTTTTTTTTTTTGGTCGAAAATAACTGCAGTATTTTTGCTCATCTGATGATGTAGAAGCTTATGGGGAAAAGAAAAATGCTTTATCAAGACGCCCTGAAACTAGTTGTTAAATTTGTAATGAAAACAGACATTTCTGAGCATAGTGATGAAGGCAGCCATCTTGTTTGATAGTAAGAGAGTCTAATTTAGAAATAGGCACAATTATTATTGTAGGTCCTGCAGTACTTCTCATCTTTCTCTCTAGTTTGGGTCTACTTAATTTTAGTGTCAGCTTTTATGTACATGGCTGCATTCATCATCCAGTTCAGAAATGCTGTTGGTTCATAGAGTCTAATAATAGGTAAAACTCCCTGTTTTAAGATTATTAGCAAACACCTCTCTTGCAGGCTTTTCAGCTAGGCCCCTTCTTTTGTGCTGACTGGTGTAGTTAATTGTTGGGTGAAACTGCAGTTTCCCGTGGGTAAGGATGGGTTTTCGTGGTGTAGCTGAACCAATCTAACCAACTGCTCTTTCTAAGAGGGGTGGCCATGCCTTGTGGTATTCCCTGCCTTGTGCCTGCTCTGGTGCTACATGGATCCAGCTTGTTCAGCTTTCGGAAAGCTGACTTGCCCCAAAATATAGAAAAGTGAATAGTTTTCTCCTGGGACAGAGAGCTGAATCTGCTCACCAGGTTCAGGCTCGTATCAGATCTTCCATGCAGGAGGGGTGAGAATTGTTTTGCCAGGACTGAAAGGTAGGGAATGAAAGAAAGGTGGAAATGGGGCCCCCCCTTTTTTTGGCAGCAGTGAACTATTAGCCTGGTTCAGCTGTAATGTGAAACCTCGCCCTCAGCCTTCATTTTCAGGTCCCTCCCTTCCCCTCTGCTCGTCTCCTCTCATTCTTTCCCTGGGATATACTTGTGTGCCTCCAGATGCTGACGCCATTCCCAAACAGTGATTTCAAAAGGGGAAAAAAAGGGAAAGTGTTGGTTTTTTTTTCCCCACCACTTTTGCGATGAGATGGACCGTAGTTCCCGAGAGCCCATTGCTATAAGGGTATCTGCTCAGAGACATAGACTAAGGGTATTACAGGGCTCAAAAAATAGTAGCAATAACCCTCCCTTAGGAGAGGGCAAAAGGGGACTGCCTGAGGAGAGAGCTGGCGGCTGAGCTCATGAAAAAGCTTCCCTAATGTGGCGATGGCAGCTGTTTGGACTAAGGCCTTGGAGTTAGTGGAACCAGGTGGTCCCTATGGCCTGGGATAAATGGCAAGGGCAGGGAAATGTTGGGAGAATTTTCTGCATGCCCATAGTGAGCCAGGCCTCAAGTTGGGTACCACACCATCTCTCCATCTCTGAAATGTGACTGACTAATTTTCAGGCACCAGCAGAAACTTGGAAGGCCTTGTGGGACACGACTGTGGTGGTGCAGAACGGTGCAGTTCTGCTCCGGGGATGCAATGAAGCCAGGGGTGTGCTGAAGCTCAGGCTCCATGGGGGCTGACCAAAGTGAACTTTGCTTCTTGCTGAGCGGCATGAACAGTGTTTCTTTCCCTGATGGATCGGCGTATGTGCATTAGCCTCTGCTGAGTGCAGGGAAGGAGGGATGTGTCACCTAACGAGATGCGTGCCCCAGCATCTACTTAGCAGGGGCACGGTGCAGGTCAGAGTGTGCGTTTGGGAGACTGGATGGAGGCGTCTGTTGGCCTGCGGTGATTGCTTTATGGCTAAAGGAGCAGATACGGTGTCTGACTGGTGAATTTTATTCAGCATGAAGGTGAAGATGATGTCAGTGAAGAGCCGTGTGCCAGAGGCAGGAGGATACAGTGAGCCCATGCATGTGTGGACTGACCGAGTGGCTGTACAGGGCGGGAGGGGCAGGTTGTAATCAGCGTGGTACATGAATTAGAAATGTTTGTGCAGCCATTTTCAAATAAGGAAAGTAGTAGAGAGGGATGAGACAATTTGTTTCAGCTTGAGAGTTGTTAGAGATTTGTTTCAGGCTGTGCTGCAGGTGGTTGGGCTTTTTTTTAAAGCATTTAAGCCTAAATTCTTGTTGGCACGTGGAGACATGGCAAGAGAAAGATTATTGTAGGGTTGTGTTGCTTTGCATGGTAAGATTATACACTGGGTGGCTGTTACAGTGGATTTGTGTTCCAAGGATGGAGTGAATAAAGGAAAGAACCAGTGTATTGGTATTAAATAATTGTGCCACTAGATATGCTGGGCACAAAGTGTCTTTGTTTTCAAGGATATGGTGGGTTTTTTTCTTTTTTTTAAATCAGACACATTTATAAGCCAGCTGCAATATTTTTTGAAAAAAAGACACATTTATAAAAGAGGGGGCAATATAGAAAATGCTATAAGTAATCTCATTGTGAAGTATGTTTTTCTTCCATCCCCTTGCACATGTGTGCAGCCTCTGGGGAAGATGTTAGTGAAGGAGCTGGATAATCGGGGTCTTCTCTGGAGCTGCCATTGTTCTGATTGATGTAGTGGGTATTAGCAGGGGGATGTGTACAGATGCGGGGGCTGTCTGGGGTTTCATCTCTACAGTCTCCCTTTTTTATTCCTTCTGGATAGAGATATGTATCCTAGCACTTTTGTCTTCCGCCTACATCTCCTTCTCATTTCCTGTAAATACTTGCTGATTTTTGTTGTTGTTGTTGTTCTTCTGGCAAATCTTCAATCGTGCTTGTAATGGGTGACTCTCCTCCTGCGCTGCTTAACCTGGCTCATGATGATGGGTATTCCCATAAGCCCGTCTTTTCCTGGATCTCTCTGTTGAATTTTCATGCAATCTGCCCAGTCTGTGGGATTCTGTGCTGTCGTGTTGGTCGTTCTAGTGAAGATCCAGGGATCATAGCTGACTATAGCAATGTTCCAGCTGCCCTGTGGAGTGCGAAGGGATGCGGTGAAAGAAGCAGCTATTCCAGGGCCCTGTTTGTCCTCAGGCTGGAAATGCTGATGGCACCTTAGAGTTCCCATGTAGGATTGCAATAATGAAATAGTGTTGGGGGGAGAGCGAGGAGTAGGGCATGTGCTGGTCACTACGGATAGATTAACAAAGAGGAGTTCTTACGGTGCCAGCAGAATATATCCTGTGGATGTTCCTAGCCAGGAAATATTTTGAAAAGCTGTCCCAGAGAGTAAGAGGCAAGCCTCATAGATCTGTGCTATAACTAATTGCCCAGATACCACTGGAGGAGCAGTTTGGAGAAGGGAACTCACACATGAACCGGGTGTGGTGTAGAGAGGGAAACGGGAATTTCCTGACTTTTGTTTGTAAAGCTCAAGTGTAGAAGGAATTTTAGACATAATAGGTGGAAAGAAGGACTGAAATTAATAGGTAGTTCATTTTTTTCCCTTTTTTTTGCTCTGTGTGCTCCTGGCTAGTGTTAGCTGAACATTGGTTGAAGCAGTACAGAGCATGCTTGGGAACTGGAGACATTAAGCAGAAAGAGAGCGTGAATCTGATTAGCTCTGCTTTTCGTGCATTAAGCAGAAAGATGGGCTGAAATGTGATTGCAAAGAGATAATAGCAGCAGGCTCCTGAGGCACCACCACCACCCAGCATATGGGGTGATGGATCTAACCATGCCATGGAACTGTTTCTTGTAATAGAAGCCGCTTGTTTTTACGTTGCGGTTTCTGTTGTACTTTCTAATTATCCTATTCATCGCTGTCTGCCATTTTGAGCCTGGCCACGAGGGATGGCTCAGTCCCCTGGAATGTGTACCCTGTTGAGCACTCCTGCCCTGAATAGTAACCGTAGCTCTGGTAGGCAAACGGCAGGAGGGAAGAGGTGCCAAGGCTCGAGAGTCCTAGCTATTTTCCCCCCTGTTTCCAAGAATAATGGAAGTGACAGCTGCTGCTTTTGCCATGCTGGGAGAAGTGAGTGCTGGTGTTGTGTGTGAAGCTCTTAACTTCCTTCTGAAAGCACAAGTATTGGGTTTTGCCGGGAGAAGGTTCCTAGTGACCTGAAAAAAGGGGCATCTATCTGGACTACTTATAAATAATAAATGAGAGCTGGCTTTGCTACACCAGCCACTTTCTCAGCACAGTAGCAGAGATCCTGGAGCCAGTTCCAGTTTGTGGCCTCCCCTGCACAGGCAGCAGACGGGCTGGCAGAGGCTTGGCCAGTGCAGGCTGGAATTGGCACTGCCAGTAGAGCATCTGACCTCCGTGTGTGCTGCTGGGGGAGTTTTCTGTGTCTGTGGTGACTCCTTCCCTGAAAAACACTGCTTTCCTTTCTCTCCACCTGAGGTTTTCATTGGTGGAAGCCCTAAAGAACCAGTTCCCAGAACTGGTGTGGATTGGGGGAATGCAAAGGGACTTGGAAGAGCAGAGCTCTCCTTAAAAGGTCTGAACAAAGCAGGGTAGTAAGAAGCTCGTGTGTGTGTGTGTGTGTGTGTGTGTGTGTGTGTGTGTGTGTGTGTGTGTGTGTGTGTGTGTGTGTATGTATTTTAAGGCCAGAAGGGGTGGATCAGACTAGTGTTTCTGTGACCTTTTCTCAACTGTGTCTTGCCTTCCCTGCCTGCTCTCTCTCCATCAAGGGACTTCCACTTCCTTCCCGGTGACCTGCCGGTCTGCAGGCAGCCTGCCTGCCCTGTGGCAGCTCCCAGCGCTGGCTCCAAGCCCAAGCTAATAATCCCGACAGATTTTACTGGCTTATGCTCTGCGCCTTACTGTAAGGGAGACAGTGTGTGAGGTTGTGGTTTGCATGACTTTCAGCGTCATTCTGGCCCTGGGATTCCACCCAGTGGCATCTGTGTGAAACCCAAACCTCGTAATAAACATTGGCTGAGCCTCTGGCAGAGCCTGGCTTTGCTCAGCCTGGCTTAGCTTCCTTGCCTACAGGTGACCAGCTAGCACAGATTTCGTCCAAACACACCTCCTAATTGTCTCTGACTGTCCGGATGATTGCCAGCAGTATGGGGTTCAGGTGGAAGCAGGGAGGTGTTGATAGCCAGGAAAGGAAAAATTCATCAGGTACCAGAGAGGGTAATGAAGATCTCCTCTCACCGCTCTCCGCATGCATCAAAGCACACTTAAAAAAAATAGAGTGTTCATCTTTGACCCCCCCATTAATGGCTGGCTTGGTCTATGTAAGAGTTTTGTGAGTCTGCTGCTGCTCCCCAGGAGTTTAATTATTTAGAGTGCGAGGTGGAGGTTTGTGCATTCACTGTGGATGGAGCAGGGTCCATGCGCTCCTGACGAGCCAGGGGGCTGGTTACAAGGGCAGTCTGGCTGTTGTGTAACCGCTTGCTCTGGGGAGCCTGATGGAGGTGCAACCTGCAGCTGTGTGGTCCTTGTCAGGGCCAGGAGTCTGTCCTTCTCGTTGTGCGAGCTCAAGGTGACCGTATCACATTGAATTTGAGGTCTGTGTCCTTGTCTTCAGGGTACTTAATGGTTTGGATGTGAGATGCCTGAAACGACCACCTGAAGCTGCTGCACAGGCACGCTTGTGTCAGATCCTGGTTGTTGCTGAGCCTGGAGCCCCCCAGGTCAGTGGTAGAGGTTTTAGGGGCTGGTGTAGGAGTCTGGCAGTGATACCTGATTTATCAGACCTGGGCTATGCACCCTTCCAGCTCCCTGTGGTGGCATGCCTTCCTCTGCCTGCTTTCTGCCAACAGCCCCCTCCTGTTTCTCCCAGCTCCCCTCTGCACTGTAGCAACCATTTTTCTTCCTGTAAGATCCCATCTTCCAGCCTGCTGCTCCCTTCCCTTTGCAGGATGTCAGCTTGTTCTTGCATTCCCTACTTCTGCCCATCCAGCTCTTCTCTGCTGTTAATCGTTCCAAGCCTTGGGAACACAGAACAGTTGTGAGGAGCAAGCAGGCGAATGACGGATGTGCCTGGAGACCTTTGTGCAGCTCATGTTCCCAAGTGGGCAGCTGTCCACCTCAACCAGGAGTGTTTCCCAGCTGTCCTGCTGACCATTCAGCCAGGCATCCACCTCCAGTGGGAAGGTGTCCAGCTCCAGGTTGGTTAACTGGGATGTAGGCTGGTCTGACGTATCAGTTGGCCATCTGGAAGGGTCAGGCTGACAACGCTGGCCTTCTGGCTGCTGCTGGAATGGCTCAATTCCTCTTGGGGTTGTGCTGCCTCTTACCTTGGCTCCTGAGAGCTTGCAGGGCTGATTGGCACTGAAATGAATCAGTGGCAGCTGGTTGGTGGAAGACTGTAAGTGGAGGCTTATTTCAGGGAAAAATACTTGATATTGGGGGATCTGGGTTTGGCCAGTAATAAAATGAATTTATGGGTGGACTGGGAAGCCTGGTTTAATGTGGAAGGTTCACACTGCATTTCTCACACCATGCCCATCGATAATGCAAATGCAGCAGACACCAAGCTAGCGGGTCGCCTGGTGCGTTGCTGCTTCTGAAGGCCGAGCTCGTTGTGCATGCTGGGGCTTGCTTCTGTGCTCTGCCTGCTGCCATTTCTTACCCCCTGAGCTCAGGGACCACTTGAACCTTCACCTTCTTGCATCTGCTCTCCTGCCATCTCCTCGTACATCCCTCATCTCCTTTTTTTTTGCTGTAGCAAGGGCCTGTGTGGACTCTTGGTTGCATGCCAATGGGCTCTTCATGTTATCCCTGTTTAATCTCTTCCCTCTCCTTTCCCTGTTCTTACTTGATTTCCTTTGGTATGGAACTAATGTTCCAGGTTGTGTTGGGAGACTGGGTTGAACTGAGATGGCAGAAGGAAGGTGGAGGGAAGGAAGGGGCTGGTGCTGGTAGAAGTGAGTTTCTGCTGTCAACTTTGGTCTTAATCTGTTGATTATTATGAATCTAGCTAAATCAGCTGGATCTACCAGACAAATGCCAGCTGTTCTGTGTCCTGCCTCCATATTCTACTCTGTTTTTCTATTTTTTTTTTTCCTGAAAATTAATAGGATTCTGCCCATTGATGGTTAAAACATCGCCTGGAGTTTTGGAATGGATCAGATGCGTCAATCAAATGCTACCACATTGCATCCAAGGAGAGGAATGCCATCCAGCTGGGGGTAGGGTCTGTTTTTTCTTTGCCCCCATCAGTGTTTAAAGTTATTGGAAATGTTTTTTTTTAATGCAAGAATTTTTAATAGAAAGTACTAGTTTTCAAAATTAATTATGTTGTGTGAAAATTTGACTGCTTTCTTTTTTTTATTTTATTTGTATGGAGCAATGTTGTGCCTCTTTATATTCAAAATGTTATTAATAATCTTGAGGCTTTGCAGGGCTTTGGTAAAGAAAACATTTCAGTAACTACTTCAAATATTTTGGGAGGGAAATTTGGTGTTTTAAATGAAAAGTAAATCTATTCTGATTACCAAGAAAGATGAAAATAATTTAACTTGTTTCAGAAATGTCAAAGTTCAGGTCAGTTGTCCCAGTTCTAGAAATAATGTGAAACAGACTAATACCCTGGTAAACTGTTCCCCTTGCAAAAGGCGAGAGGAGGCAAATAGATCAGTAGGAAGCCACATCTCTCTGTGTGCTGCTCACGGGTACTTGGCTGCTGTGGCAGCAGGTGTAGCGTGAGACCTGGAATGAAATAAAAGGTCAGGAAGAATGTGAATCGGGAGCCTCGCATGGGCTTAAAGCCCAGGTTGCGGCCCGAGCGGCGAACTGAAGTGGCTTTTTGGCTCCCTTCCACTCGCTAGTGCGCGGCTGCCCATTATCCTGGCGCTGGTATGCCACTTGGCTGCTTCAGCAGAGAGGCCACAGAGACAAAACACTTATCTGGCTCTCAGAAATGGGGTGGACTTTCCAGGTCAGGCGTGAGGAGATGTGTGTTAGGGTTCGTGTCCGGAAGTAATGCCGTTCCAGTGTTGCTCACTTGAAATCCGAAGCTCCTTATGCTTTGCGTTGATTTCCTGTTCTTGTTAAAATTGGTTTTGCTTTAGAAGCGAAGGGTCTTAAAGCTGAGGGGTTTGACAGAGCATGCTGCAGAATGATTCTTTTCTCCTCAGTATGTAAGTTTCCTGAATGAATGATTTTGAAATAAAGTAATATTTCCCTGCAGAGCCTGCCTCTGTTAAGTCTTTCGACTGCCACAGCAACAGTGAGACTACTAGTGCAATATTAATAATTTATATGTGCCCTTCATTTTGGACCTTTGTCAGTCATTTCAGCCTCGGCAGGCTGGGAGAGATGAGAAAAACACGTATGTTTTGCTGCTGTTCTCTCTGCACATCTTCTCAGGGTAGGCAAAGGATTTCATTCTCTGGAGAATGTCTATCTGGAACCTTTTAGCAGTGCTAAATTTACAGAAATAATACTAGAAAATAGCTTAACGGTGTCTCATTTCAGTCATCTCTGCACAGGGTTGTACTGCTTTCGTTGGGCGTCTGCAACAAGTGCGGTTCAGATGTTCGTGAGCTTTGCCTGGTTGCAGTAGGTGAGGGAGAGGTGAAGCTTTTATGGGTCCCTTCTGTGGGATGAGCCCAGCCAGGGTTTTGCTGTGTGTGCAATAATCAGCCCCAAATGTTTCTGTGCAGCTGTGCATAGCTTTCTTCAAATCTGGGCTTCATGCCCTTGATTCTTTCTCTTACCCGCTTCTAAAGGGAGGGAGATGGTCAGGTAGTCCGTGTGTTTCCTGAGCAGGTCTTGCTTGAGGTGAGGAGCGGAAGACTCTGAGCCAAACAGAAACAAGCCGTCCGAAACAAGGCTGATAAGAGGATGCCACCAGAGAATTCAGCTGCTTTAAATACAAGGTGTAAGTGTGCCTGTGCTTGTGCTGAATTCTGGAGTTAACTGTTGCAGGCTTGCGCTTGGTGTTAGTAATCATCTGAACACCTTCCAGCTTGGCTGTCTGCTAGGTACTTCTCCTTCAAATCCTGTTGGAACCGCATTTCAGGGAGTTTGGAAGTGCTGCTGGTGTAGTGTGCATGAACTGGTGGACGTGTTCCAGCGAGTCTGTGTTCTTGCAGGCAGGTAGTGAATGGTTTGAGTCAGATCAGTCTTCTTCGAGTCGTATTTAGCAAGCAGGTAAGTCTGCAAGAAGCTGGAGAGTTCACTCCAGTCTGTTGCTGGTGGTCTGAAGTGGTTGGTTCACCCCAGGCAATGGAGGACCCATGGGGTTTGTGTTACTGGGTCAAGGATGGATGGATGGATGGATGGGACTGTCACGGAGAGAACAATGTTCTGCAAAGAATTTAATCAGTATCTTAAGTCCGACGTAGTTTTACTGAGGAAAGACAGATTTCTAGAATAATTGTTGGGGAAAAAATTACGTTTCTTTAAAACTGGATTACATTACTTCAAATTCTGTTTTTGAACTTCTCGGCTTGGAAAAAATGTTTGGCTCAAAAATTGCTGTGTGTGTGCAGAAGGATCTGCAGAAAGATTAATGGATAAGAAGAAACTTGGTCTGATTGTTTTGTGTTGCACTCGTTAAAAGATCTTTTCATTTGAGATGAATTTTTTTGCCATGGTTTGTATCTTTGTAGTTCAAACATATTCTCCTCCTGGATTGTTAAGTTTCCCTGAGAGCTTGTATGTACAGTTTGAAGAAGACAAGATGTAAGTGAGTTAAGATTTTTTTGAACTTAATTTTTAATACTTAAATTGCATAGCCAAATGGCTTGGCTGCTGGTGAATGGTTATAGTTCAGAAAGAAACTAAGATGTCTTGTTGGACTTCAGATGTCTTGGTTGCAGCAATGAGGTTTTCTTTTTTTCTTTTGGACTGATAAGGGGCTAGAGCCTTACTCCTGGCTCTGCACTTTTGTGCTTTGTCTAATACACATATGCATTTGTAACAAAAGACTTTATGCGAAGCAGCACTGACTTCTGCAAAACGAAGAGAACTGGGAAGCTGAGTTAGAAGACACTCTTTCCTTATCTTTTTCCCCCTTTTTTTTATTTTCCCTCTCCCTTCTCTTTACAAGAAGTTACTTTAAATAGGGAACTGTTCAGCAGGTTGCAACCAGAGTTCTATAATAAGATCTCTGTTCCCTCTCCCTACTTTTTCACATGCAAAGTTGTGGCTGTAATTATATGACAGCTGCCCTCTTGGCTGACATGCAACAGATTGAACTGGGGATCTCCAGAGCTAAAAGTGTGAGCTGCTACTCTGTGAGCTAAAGCTCTATAGCTGGAGGCTGTAATGATCTATATCCTTCATGACTGAGTGTAGAAGAGAGCTGCAAAAAGCACTTGCTGAGTTATGGTGTGTACGGGGTACTCGCTGTGTACACAGTTACTTCCCGAGTGTACTGTGAGCGTTGAGTGGTTTGTGTTAATTGTACAAACTGTTGTCGACTCATGGGTGCTTTAAAATGACAGTCCATTTTGAAGTCTTTGTACCTTAAATGAAATAACTTTACTAGCCTGTTAGTCAGGCACAGACGTTTGTTGCTGTATGTGCATGTTGCGAGTATAAGGGACCCTTATGCTACTGAGGTCCTTGAGCTCTAATGCAATGTAAGTAATCGTTAACAATACTAAGCGCAGTGTGAAAAATTCTACAGCATCAGTGACGTTCAGGCAAATTTGCCTTTGTGCTTTGCCATAACAATAGGTTTTTTGTAGATGGCACCGTGGGAGATCTGTAAAAGCAAAGGAAGGAGAAGCTGGAATTGTTGGAATCTCTCCTGTTTCCTAAGGACCAGGGAAACCTGAGCAGTGCCAAAGTTTGTCAGGCTGAGGAAAAATGAAAGGAAGCAGAACCATATGGAGCTTCATGAGTAGTGTCAGCTGTGGGTAGCTTCTGCAACCAGTGTTGTGGGAGAGAGGGAAGTGTGTTACAAGTTGAGACATTAATTTTGAACTTTGTGATGTTCTTAACACCCCCATTCTCCCCCAAACAAAAAAAAATAATAAAAGGAGGTGGGCATCTGCTCGCTTTAAATGGGGCAAAATACACGTTCCTGTCAATCTGCACAGTTCAAAACCAAGCTTATCTTGACAGCCCAGTGTGTCAGAAACTTACTTACTTGGTACTATATATATTATTAACAGGGACATTCGCTGTTGTAGATTAAGATGATTTCCATATATGTTAGGTCATGTCCAATTACACAAGTCTGACCATACTAAATCATGGGTTAGTTAACACCCTGCACCCTAGTTCCATCCTCCACTGTCTTCATTTGCAGGAATTCATACATACCGGCTTGTATAAAGACACCTGTAGTATGGCCTAAGAAATTCCTATTTCCTTTCCCCTCTCACATTCCTGACCTGTACCACTACTGTTATCCCGTGGATTGTGCTAATGTAACCATTGGTAGGACCATGGTGTAAAATACACCAGTGACCTGATGTGGGTCAAAAGCCCCATCCCTCCCAATAAGTGAAATGACCCAGGCTACTATGATCTAGTCCGCAGTGCTGCTTTGCAAGCAGCAGTGTTGGCAGAACTGGGGGGAGATGTTGCAAAGAGGGGTGGAGTGAATTTTTTAAGTTGGTTTTACTCCTGAAAGGCACATCTTGTGGTACTGGCCCCATCAGGCCATCTTGTCAGTCCTGGACTCAATTCTCCCCTGCCTGCCCTGTCAGTCCTTACAGAGAGAGTGGGATGAGGCTTTCCATGCTTCCCGTGGGAGTCTGTTCCACAGCCTAATAGACTTCACTGTCAGGAAGCGTTTTTTGATTATGCTTTAATCATGGGTGTCAAATTCCTGTCCCTGGGATGACCTGAGCCTGCATCAGTACAGGTGCCTTCCTTGCATACGCTGCCTGCAGCCTGCCGCCTTCTCCTCTGGTGTTTCTGCAGGCCTGTTTCAGCTGCAGGCAGCTGGACCTTGTCCTTAGTGCCATTCTTGGAGGCTGCTGCAGAAGTGTGGAGCTGGCATCGCACATCAAGGGCCTGAGTTGTCATCTAAGATGGAGTAGGTTGTCATCTGTCACCTGGAGTAGGTTTTCAAGAATCCAGTGAGTGGATACAAGCTGAAGCAGCGTTCATGTGTGACTCTACCTTGGGTAGAGCCAAGCCAAAGAAACCTGTTACAGCACAGCTATCCACTGCCATAATTAGGTTGCTGTCAAACTTGGGAGTCCAGGTAAGACTCCAGTATATTCCTGCAGTTTAAAGCAGGGCTCTCGATTTCTTTTACATGACAGAACTTGGGCCATATATGTTGAAGTGCCTAGGAAGAGCAACCCAGCCAAGCTTCTTGTCTGCGAGGCTGTGGAAAATACCAACCGTGATGCACCTCAGTGGAGATTCTGTGCCGTGTATCCCGTTGGGCAGGCACAGGGAGGGAGCCCGCCTTGCTGTCCCTTCAGGGGATGGCTCTCCTATGGCTGATGGCAGCTGCTGCCAGGCTGCGGCGTCTGGCTGTAAGAGGTGGATGGGTTTCCTGGTGAGTAGAGTGTGCACCCACTGTGTTGCAGTCCTGCTATGCAGTATAATCTGGTTGCACTAGAAGACTTCTTTTTTTTTTTTTTTTTTTTTTGTTCTTCTAGCACATAGCAGTTGTTTTGCACGTGTGGGCTGCATGTAAGCATTTTCCGTCTTCCAAGTCTCTTATCTTTGTTGCCATTTGCTGAACCCCCTCTGTTCTTTGTATTCCCTTTCTAAGGTGGGAATGAATAGAGCAGCTTTTGGTGGTGCAGAGGCAAATATATCTTTGTCTTGTGTCACATCATTATGAAATCAGTGCTATTTTTCGGTCTGTTCCTAGTACAGTCAGACATTTTGCTTACTCTCCTGTCTGCTTCTGTGATATCCATAGACCTCATTGTATGATGTCTTTTTACAGAATGGATGTAATTACTCCAGAACCAGAGGGTGTATGAGCTGTTCAGATAATGACCTGCTACCCTGTTCACAGCTGGAATGGTTGTGACACCAGTGTTCTGAAGCAGCTTCCTTGCTGTTTCCCCCGATTCGTTCTTCCGCCCCCAGGCTGGACCTCTCTGCATCCCCATCCCTGCCTGTGTCATCCAGTTTGTGTCCTCGTTCCCTTCTGCTCCTTGTGGCTCTGCCAGGGAATTATTTATGTGGTGTCCCTGCACAGTCCCTGGGTCCTCATCCTCCTCATTGCTCCTCAGGGGTCCTTGTCTGACTTTCACCAGTGCTTTACCATCATTTGGCTCTTCTGTGTAGCCTTTCCTGACTGTACTGCCTGCTTTGCCTCCTCTGTTCCCAAGGGAGAAATAAAGCTTATGCCTCATTTAGAGATGCATAAAACATGGCCACACTGTCATCATTTTTTTGGGGTTTTTTTACCTCCTGTTTGGCTTGGGTCATCCCTTTCCAGTTAGTCGTGCATGAAGCATCCCTCTTCCCTTATCTTTGTTTTCCTGGGGTTTGCATACAGCGGCTTGCTCTCCTGGGGCTAAGTGCCATCCATGCCTGTTGAATTCAAGGGTGTAGTTTTACAAGTGTTGTCTTGGGCAGCCCCTTCTGCTGCTGCTCCCGAGCTGCTTGTTCAGCTGTGCCAGTGCAGCTGAACGTGCTGCTGCACACTGAACTGGATCAGGGAATTGATCTGGATTAAAGTTGCCAGGGTGGAGAGGAAAGCTGCTTAACCTAGCGATCTGCCCAAAGAAATACTTGAGAAACTACAGTTTAAGGGCACTTTGACTTGATAGCCCTTTGACTAACAACCCCCTAGTATAGAAATCCCTTGTTTACAGGTAGAGTTGCTGCCTCCCATCTTTGTGATTCTCCTCCCACACTAGTAACACCAGCAGCCACCTGCGTCAGGTGTGGAGCAGCTGCTGCAGGTTAAGATGTGCTGTGCAGCTGCTCTGGGAAGCGTGGGCCACGACGCTCTTTGGAAGGGTCGAGGACCCCAGAGTAAAAATTGAAGTGTGTCACAGAGTGTGCAAAATCATCGTTGTTGTGCAGCATCTCAGACTCGTGCTAATTGCTGGTCTGGTTTTACCCAAAGCCTTATTAATGTTCCAGGATGTTGCTGTGTCACTAAGTTTCTGGGAAATATAGTGTACCTCTGGATACCGGCTTGAAACTTTGAAAATGCTTGTCTCTACCGTGCTCTGCGGGACACGTTTAACCTGCCCCATCCCTCCCGAGCCCCTGTCTGGTGGCTCTGCTCCTGCTCTGCCACTTGGCTTTCACACACCCTTCCCTGCCTGATCCATTCATGTGCTCCCATCTTCATGCTGTCATGAGTTTAATTTTTGTTTAAGATCTTCGTTCCTTTAATGACAGCGGGAACCGAAGGCTGTTCTCTGTGGGGGCTGTGGTGCACGGCTGTGCTTGAGGTAATGAGACTTGATGAAAACCTCTTGTTACTGTGGCAAGATTTCTTCTTTCTCTGTGTTTAAGAAAAGGGGAGGGGGGGGGAAGAAAAGAAAAAGTGACAGACCCTGCTGGGTATGTTAATATATTTTTAATGGCTTGCATGTGGCTAGCTGAAGACTTATTTGTCCAGCCTGGGAGAAAAGTGGAGCAGCGTGTTATTCTTGTGCACCTTTAAGCTTAGCCAGGAGTTGAAATGGGAGAGAGGGAGGGTTGGGTAGAAATTTCACAGAAATCTTGATGATACAAATGAAAACTGCTAGAGATGGAGGGGGGCTGGCAGGGAGAGGAAGAAGATTGGATCCCAGATACCTCCTCCCCTCCCCCTCCCCAAATCTTCCTCTTTTTCTGGAATATTCCACTGTCTGCGATCATCAAGCGAGCTACTGTCTCAGACTGTGATATTTCTGCCAGTGGTGAGGGGAGAGATTTTTCTGAAATAATTGCTGTATTTCTGATGAGAAACAAAAGGATTTACGCTACTGAGGCGAGCTGGGGGGAGGGAGCTGACGGGACTGCAGAGGGAGGTGCAGGGGGGGGGAGTTGCTGGGCATTTTTCCCTTCCAACCTTAATGTGCTAGTTAAGCTGCAGGCAGGATGAGGCTGGTGGTCCCAGCCGGCCCCTCAGGGTGATGGGGGTTTTGCTGTTTTCCTGTTCCAAATGCACGCCGAACGCTGCCGGGGCTGGGGGTCGGTCCTGGGGGTCAGGAGCCTGGTGGCTGGGGCTGCGGTGTGGGGTGGTGCGTCGGAGCAGAGGTGAGGTCAATGGTGCTGCGAGGAGGAACACGCACAAGGAGAGCGAGAGCTGCCAGCGAAGAATTAATGCTGCATAGCCCCAGTGAGAGGGGGAGAGAGCAAGTAGCGATGAGCCCTGATGCTGGTGTGTGCTGATTAGAGCAGCCAGGAGAGGATGGCCCTGGTGACACACTGACAGGTGGGCTGGAAGGGGTTATAGTATGGACAGGTAAGACGGGCTGAGCCAGCCCCCTGCAGCTCTCACCACAGGGTTAGGGGAGCAGTGGCATCGCTCTTCCAATCTTGCACTTTCATTCTTAGAAAATCCCAGTTGAGAGCGATATAAGCCTGGGGCAGGGAGCACAGAAAATCAGGTAGACTCTAAAACAGAGTTTTCCCTGATGCCAGCAACTTGTTGTTCCTCAGGGAACAGCTACTGTGCCAGCTCTATCTCCTCTCTGTTCAGTGACAAGTTCAGCTTTCCCTGTCCAGTCGCAAGAGGTCTGTCCACCCAGTGTTGAGCCTGCCTGGTTTGGGGGGGCCTTCTCCAAGTGAGGAAGCCAACATGCGAGAAACCTCTTTTCCTCAAGGCCATAAAGACATGCCAGCATCTGTTGGGGCACGTGCGTGGTTGGGGTCACGGTTGGGAGAAGATTGGGAAGTAATTTTCTTGAGTACCTGCCCAGTCCTGGAGTAGCGTGTGTGAGAGTTGCCAACAGTCCTTGCCTGGCTTCTTGTTTCTGTCAAGTAACTGCGCTGCTGGAAAATGTCCTGCTGCAGGTGAATGCCCCTTCTTGGTGGCAACATCTCTGGGTATTCCTGAGGCAACCTCCCAGCAGAGTAAAAGCTGTATTTCTGTCTTTTTTTTGGAAAATTAAATGTTTGACTGTCTGTTTAATTTTAGAGCCAAGGAACGGTGCTAGACTGGCAACTCTAGGGACATCCTTTGTAGCCTGCCCCTGCCAACGTACCAGATTGCTGACTCCCAGCCAGACTGTCCCCTCTGATTTTTAAGTAGCACAAAAACAGTTTGTGGGAGATTTCTCTGAGGATACTGTAAGTTTCTTCACATTACAGAAGACTGGAAGCACATATGGTGAGCTACTGATATATAACTGAAAGGACGGCAACTTGTTAGCCCTCACTGACTGGATTGCCTAGCTGATCTGACCATACCCTTATTTAGATATAAATTAACTTCCAGCTGATTTAGTAAAATCGGTTTAGTAGTGAAGCAGGCAAATCAGGGACAACACATTTGCGTTCTGTATACGTCTGTTCACACAGGGGTTTAATGCCATTTTACCCATCTGCTTGAAGTACTTCTGTTTGCCTCTCCTGTGTGTCCCTGTGCAGGCAAGCCCGAGTTTTCGGTGAGTGTCCACAATTTTCCAGCTGGGCTGAAGTTGCTGATGGCATCATGACTTAGCCAAGAGCATGAGTGAATGTGAGTTGGCACAAAATCAAAGCCAGAGCCCCACCAGGCTCCCAGTCCTGTAAATTCTGGGTTGTTGAAGCCCTACTTTGCTTGAGTAGCCAACAATAACAGTCAGCTAGTACAGTCATGTAGTATTATTTTTACTCAGGCCTCTTCCACTGATAGTATAGTTATAAAACAATTGGAAGGTTTTTTGTTTGTCTCCTTAAGCGTGCTTTCTAGTGCCCTGTCCAGGTTAATTTAAAGATGACCGAAAGGGAATGTTGGTTTTACACTAGACTTGTACCAATTTATCTCCCCCTTCTACCTCACCATGATGGATTTTTAAAATGGTGCTGTCATCAAACCTGAAATATCTAAGGCTACAATAGGGAGTAATGTGTGCTCTCTGTTTTAATTTTTGAGGGGCTTAGTTCGAGAACTGCTGCTGAGGTATAATGAGGTTTCTATGAGCTCTAATACTTTAATTGTAGGCAAGAGAGTTGTGAGTTTACTGGCTATCTTCAGCTTGAAACAACTGAATAAATACAAGTCTTGATACAGATGGTAGCAAAAGCAAGTGAAGACCAAACAGAATTTTATGTGAGCTGAGTTTAACGTCACAGCTTTCGGTTTCTCACTGTTGAGGAGGAGATAATTTTCTGGGTCCACTAAGGTTGTCTTAGTCTTTCAGCCTAGAAAAAACTTTCATTGCTAGATGGGAAAGAGTGGGGAGGTAAAGGAAACAGCCAAAATTTTTGTTTTGATGTTCTTTATGTGGTACGTTTTTAAAAATAAAATCAAATCCACAAACTAAAACAAAAAACCCCAAACTATAAAGTCACATGCGCCCATCTATTTTTAAAGATTATTTTAAGGTCATCTCTAGCAATCTCATACCACAAGCCACTTGCTGTACTGTCCCCTCTGCTGAGATGTGTTGCCGTAGCTCTGCTTTTCTGTAAGCACAAGGCTGCGCAACACAGTTTTCTTGCTTTCTGGTTGTTTACTAAGGCAGAGCTGAAGGCACTGGTTTGATTTCGTAAAATGAAGCCATTGGGGAGGGTCTCTGAAGACCACACAGTATCTTGCTGCTGTTGCATGCAGGTAAAACATGGGCATGTTATTTCAGGGAGGGGAAAGGAGTCTCCTGACCACGGTGTTTAATCCCCTCGCGCAGGCGGGGAAGCACACAAGGCTGGGGGAAGGCAGCTGATGTGGGTGCCCATCGGGGTCCAACAAGGGTGTCCCAATGAAGTGGCAGTGAGGTTTGTTAATTAATTTAATAATCTTTCACCTGAAGCTTGCCCCTACGACTCTTCTCTTGCTCCTGTTACCCCTTCCCCCTCCTTGGGACTTGGTGGTCCCGTTCTGGGAGTCGGGAATCGCAGCCTGTGAACTACTGCACCCAGCAGCTTGTGGTGGCTGCGGCTGCTGCTAAATCAGCCAGCTGAGCACCTGCTGTCTCCTTGCCAAGGGAGCTGAGCAGCCAGCCATTTGTTGTTAAAGTGACATTGTCAAAATAAAAATCCTGTTTTAAGCAGGCTCTTCCTTGCATTCCTGAATAATGCACTGGGCTATTAAACTAAATGAAATTTAAGAAATTGCATTCGTCTCCCATTAGTAGCCAGAGGGGATGGCCTTGAGCATCAGGTATGAATTACCTACGCGCCCTGCAACCACAACTTTGAATCCCAGCAGGCTTGACTTAGCCCCGTGCGCTGGGGTCGATAAATTGACTTCCATGCAGCTTATTATGTGGGGCTCTTTCAGATGTGACCTTATTAAAACCAGGAGTCCTCTCTGGATGTTAACAATCCCACAGCTATTTCCCTAAGTATAGAGGAGGGTGTTGCTGAAGTGTCCTTGAAAAAATCTCTTCCTTCCCCAAAATCTCCACTGAGAGGGGCACATGGGGTTGGTTCATGAACATCAGACATGGCTGCAGCATGTTGCTGAGAGAACAGATTCTTCTGTGAGGGGCATCAAAAGCAGGTATCAGCCTCATACTTGTGTAAGGGCTAAGGCTACTTGAAGGGAGGCTCTTCCTTGAACAAGTAGTTGCTTACTACATGTGATTACATTGTATTGTTGGTGGGATTCTTGTTTGTCACTAAAAAAAAAATTAAAAAAATCCCAGCACTATCTAGCCAGCTGTTGTATCATTTCATAACATCAGACTGTTTCCTTCCCTCCTCCTGCCCTATCAGTTTGTTTTTTGTAGTGCCCTCAGAGCTGCTGCTGTCTCTATCTCCTGTTGGACTCCCTACCCCCATTCTTCATATGCTTGGCCACAAGTCAACATAGAAACGTGTTCATGCTCAGGTGGGAGGTTAAAACTGCTATGAGATATTTACTATGTAGAAGACAAAACTGACTTGCCACAGACATTCGGGAAAGAAGGGAGCAACTCAACATCCTGGGCTGAGGCTTGAGCTAGTGCCTGCCCTTTTCTCTGCTGCCTGCCAGCTTCCTGAGAAAGTCGGACGTTTCTGCCAGTGTCACATCTCTGCTCCTGCTTATCTTCCAACCCTCTTTTTTCCTGGCCCTTTTCATCCTCACTCAGAGCGTCTTAGGTGGCACGCATGTAGAGAAATGAGCCTTTGAACCTGACACTGGCTCTTGTGTGAGGAGGGAAAGAAGAGCACTGTGGTTAGGGCACTGTCCCTGGCTTTGGTTCCCCCATTCAGATGCTCTGCTGGCTGCAAAATGGGGCTGTTGCAGCCCACAGGGCTGGAGGACACGTGCTCACAGGCTGCGAAGCGCTTGGCCACGGGAGAGGGGAGGGCTGGGGGTCGACAGATGCAGAGCTGCCCCTACCCCGCAGTAGCAAAGTGGAATTGGCACCTAGGGCTTCGCTGGGAAACAGAGGGCGAGAGCTAATAAAAGATCAGTTTCTAATCTTCTGTTTTAGGGGAAATGCTGAGCAGCAGCAGAAGTGCTGGAGCCGCTGATCTACAGATTGCTGTGGCTTGGCTTAGTCTTGTTTCACATTATAATGATTTTCTACGAGCTTGTGTGTGTGTTAATGAAGGCTTTGGTTCAGTACAAGCTGTTATTACTGGACCACGATTTCTTGGTCTCTTTCACAAGCAAGTGAATTTCCCCAGTGTTCTCCCTCTCTGTATGCACATGCATGCACATGTGTGTGCACTTGGGGATCTTTCAAGATGGAAAGTGCAGTGGAAATGTAAAATACTATAATTATGTGCAGTGTTCATTTCTATTTTTGCTCTGCAGTCAGCTTGGCAAGTGGAACTCTGTGTCTGGGCAGTCTCATATCTGATCTGATCTATTTGTCTGTGCTTTTTTGCATTGTGGTTTGCAGCCCTGCAATTGAAACCTCTAAGATTACTTAAAGATGGGATGAGAGTGTGCTTCCATTGAGCTTTGTAAAGACCATTTCTTCTAGTGCAAAATAATGGGCCTAAATGACTTGACAGTGCTCCTTTTAAATCCACCACTTGGTTCCTGAGAGGGCGGGGGTGAGGAGGTAATGTATAGGTCTTACAGGAATAAAGGCGGTGTTTTGTGCTCCCCCGCGGCTCTGTAGCAGTAGCTCACTGACTGACCCTGTTAGCAGGGTCCTGCTGTCATCGCGGGTGAGTCTGGAGCGCGGACGGGCAGCTGAACTAAAGAAACTGTGTGAAGGTGGGGGATACGGGGAGGCTACGGCAGCGACTGCCAAATGGGGGAAAAATTAAATGCTGGCAGGGAGAAAGGGATACTCCCTTCTAGCTCAGTGGTAAAAAAAATCTCCGAGTCTTTCCTTCTCTTCAGTTTCCTTTGGGAATGACAGGTCTGAGGAGCTCCAACGTGGACAATGCCACACAGTGCTGTAGAAAGGCAAGTGGGAGTACCAGACGGTGCATTTCTCTCTTGACCGCTCCTGAGCCCGTGCACCAGCATCACTCTTGGAGAAGCTGCAACTACTGCTGGAACCTCTTATGGAGGAGAGGTAGAGCCAAGGCCTTGATCAATCGATTGTTAAAGATCCCACTGCACTTTCCATGAGATGAGGGGACAATAACCTCGGTGTCCTGGCCAGATTCCACTTCATTACTTTCTGCCCATCTAAAATTTCCCTCTCCCCTCCCCCTGCCGTTTACCCTGGAGATGTTATCATTTGTTTCCTCTCCTAATGACTCACGAGTAATGCTGCTGGCACAAAACTGATGCTTTATTTCATCCTGGTGATGAGGGAAGGATCCCTGTGATTTGGGGTCTTTGGGGTGAAAAAGGTGCTATGGAAACACAAAGACGTTTGGAGTGTACACGGATATACAAAAGCGCTATTGGTTACTGTTCTCTTCAGCTGCTGTTTCGGAACAGGTAAACAGGTTTTCCCGCTGCATCTTCCAGCCAAATCCAGATCATAAATGCGCGTGTGTGTCTTCAGTGTGTGTGTGCGCAAGCCTGTCTCTTTCCCCCCTTGCTGTCTTGGAACAAGAAGAATGTGTCAAGCCCTCTGGCTGCAATCCAGGACTCTCCGTGGAACTATAAATCGACCCGTCAGGGAGGGGGAAAGAGATTAACGTTGGCCGTCTTCATTAGTGAGTCCCCAGAGGAAACCGGGTCTGCCGTGAGCCGTGAATGAGACCAGCTGAGAGAGGAGGGGGGAGAGTTTGCGGTTTTTATCACTGCCTCCAGAGACCCCGGAGGAGTGGAGGAAAAGAGTGTGATAGGGATGGGAGGATGTAAAATGAAGGAAGCCGGAGCTTTCCAGCACGTCGCTCGCCTCCTCATTGGAGAGCAGGTAGCTGGTTGCTGCTCCTCCGCGCCAATCCCTGACCCGTGAGCCCATGTGTGTGGCTGGAGTACTTGGCATGCTAATTGGGAGCAGAGAGGAGTGAGCCCAGTGGCAGCGCAGTGCCCTGCCATGCTAAACAAGTGCCGGTAATTGCATTCAGGGTACTTTCATTATGTCAGATTTTACACAGAACCAGGAAAGTGCATTTATCACAAGCAGCGTAATTCTTCTTGGGCATTGCTCGAGGTGTGTGTGCTTAATTCCCTGCCCCCCCCCCCTTCCCAGAAAGATGAAAGTAATTCTTGCCTATGTTTCATTCTCCCTTGCCCGCTGATTTTTACAAATAGCTTCTTTGAGCTTCAAACAACGATCTCTTTCTTCCTCACTCTGTTTTTTGTGTATGTTTGCACTGCAGGCTCATGCAAACACATGCATGCACTAGCGCACACGTGTACTAATTGTTGTTTTTCCAGGCTGAAGGAGGGTATGGAGACTGCAACTGCAGCTGGTAATGTTTCAGGTTCCCTTGTAAAGTCCCTGATAGCCTGGATTGTGGTGGTGCTCCTACCAGTAAAATCTGGTTTAAGCTGGTAGTTGTCTTTCCCCCCCCCCCGTTTCTTGCAGTGAGTGACGCAGGCTCGACAGCTCCAGATAGTGATGCTCTTTATTCACGGAGCAAGCATCACACACATCGTGGCCATACCAGCTATGCACGCACGCCGTTCCTACCAGGGCACCTTGCCATGACCTGAGGGGACCGGGAAGAGTATGTCTTCTCATTTGTGCCCATGTGGTCCTTGTCACCTCTGCAGCATGACAACAAGAGAACCAATTAGTGTCAGTTGTGGTGGCGGTTCTTACTGATGGGGACACAGACCTGGCTAAGGTGTGAACTGAGACATCATATGTCTTCTCACTCTGCCTCCTCAAGGGTCTCTGGGGTGGAGGAGTCACATTTGGGAGCAAGGGAGCTCCTGGGAAATACAGCCAGAGCCGGCAGCTGCTCCGGTTGCTGGAGGTGTGAGACGTTTGCAGGCAGTTGCAGTTACTGATCTGCCTGGCACAGATCTCTGCTAAAACTTCTTGTCCTCTTCTCCCTCCTGTCCTAAGTGCTGCATTTTTGTTCTCTTGCTGATTTCCCCTTAGATGACTTACTGCCCTCAATACATGCACAGCTTCCCGTGTCTGCTTTATCTTGATATCTATGGTCCTTTGTAAAATACAGTGCAAGGCTTTGCCTTTGCTTCTGCGTGCTCCACCAGTGCATAGACACCTCTGCTGTGGAATTCGTCAGGTTATTGAAATTGTTTTTTAAATAGCCCTTGCAGCACAGCTGTGACTTATACTGATAGGCAGTTAGTATTTACTAAGTTAAATTTTGCTCCTTGGTAGTAAGTTAAATAATAATCTATTTTTCTGATATTGATAAACTTTAAAAAAAATGTTTTGTTTTGTAAAGACCAGCCCATAGCTTATAGTCCCTAGCTTCAGGTGTTTGCAGGCAGAACTGGATGAACAAGTAATAATATTTGGAGTAGAAATACGGGCAGGAATGAGACTAGAAAGCTGGGGCAAAGGAGCTGCTGTTCAGGTGGAAGGAGAGCACTAGTGGTACTGAGTAAAAAGTGGCATTTCAGGTGAGTCAGCCCCAGAGCTGACCTAAAAGCCAGGAATCCTCCTGCTTCCTAGTTCCCCTTTACACCTCTTGCTGTTGCCAGCTGGAGAGCATGCACTGATATTTTGTCATACCTTGAATGGAGAAGAAATAAATGATGATGAGTAGAAGGATAACTGCACTGTGGTGTGTCATAATGCAACACCAGGTACGGTGTCACTAATGAATGAGCTAGTGGATGAGTTATTTACTCCGCGGTCCAGAGGGAAGAGGTCACCTTTGCTGACACCCACCTCTGAGCAGCATGAGGGCTCTGCGCTGCGAGCAGCATGTCATCTGCAGCGACAAATCCCCTTTTTCCTCTCACAGCTGAATGCCCTTTGGAAACCTCCCGTTCAAGCCCAGTCCAACTTAACTTGTGGTGTGGCCTGAGGTGGTTTGGTCTGCGAGGTGACCCTCTGCCACCCAGGTTGGAGGTCTCTGTTCTTGGGGGACCCCTGTCCTGGTGGAAGAGTGGAGGAGGGACGGGGGGAATGCAGCCTGCGGTCGGGGAGAGGTGCCGCGGTAGATTAAAGCAGCTGCTGAGGGACTACTCCAGTGAAGCTTGAAATCAGATTGTTTGACAAACATCATGTTAGAAGCACCTGGCTGGTTCTGTTTGCCCCACAGCTCCCTACCTCAGAGAGAAAACAAGGATTTTCACTGCTCCAGAAGCGCTTTACTCTTCCCTCGCTATGCCCCAGAGGGCAGGTTGCCTGCCTGCAGCGAGCCACGGGTGTCTGCTGGAGATTGAGTGTGGTAGAAGGTTTTGGGAACCCCTCACTCCGATGACATCCCACCGTCTGAGAGACAGAGAGGTTATAGAGAGGTGGGTTTCTTTGGTGTGATTTTATTATTTTCCAGCTCTGATTTTTGTTCTGCCTCATTTGCATATTGTGTTTTTTTCCAAGCCTCTGCATCTCCTTTCTTCCTCCCTTTTTTTTTTTAAATTCTCTTCTCTCTGCTAAAGATTGCTCCCTAACTCTCAAATGTCCCTCCCCCGCTTCACTCCCCCCCACCGCATTTTTCTTTCATCCTTTGTTCTTGATTGCTTGTGCCCGGGAGCAAAGAAAGGAAGAGGAAAGGATACCATCTCTCTGTGAAATCCAGGAGAGAGAAAGGCAGGCAGGCAGGCAAAGTTGTCAGCCTGGCAGAGTGAGGCTGAATCCATCTCAGGGACGCGCCGCACGCCTCGAGCACAGGGGGTTCGCCTTCTCCATGACACTTGCTGTGCCACACAATGTGGCTCTGGTCCTGCCAGCCCTGGATGTGGCTCCCCTGCAGAAATGTTGCTTTGGGCATCTGCTGCCCCAGGGGAATGAAATGGGGGTCAGGGATGGACCAAACCGCCTGCCACGCCAGCCCAGTTTACTGACGAGGTCCCATGCACAGTCCCCTCCCGATCCTGGTCCCACTGTGAATCTGGCGTGTCTCTCTTGCACAGGAGTGTAGGTAATCACCTGAAATGTGTGCGCATGCTGGCTGATAGATCACATCTTCTCTTTCCTTCCATCTCCTCTCGCACTGCATCAGCAGCGCTGCCATAATCTCTCAAAATCAACAGGCCATTACGGTCTGATGTAACTCAATGAGTACTCTGAGACAGAAATCCTGCAGTGTACTTAAAAATCGTAATGTAGAAACACAGCGCTGTCCTGCATTCTTCCTCCACCTTGTTTCCTGGTTTCTAGTGTAAAATCAGCTTTGTTCTGTGTCTGCACATAGGTGTTTTAGCAGAGTGCACTGCTAGGCTTCAACTAGTCTTTTATTCTCTTTTCAGAATCCCAAATACAGAATCTGATGTCTTCCCCCCACCCCAACCTTCTCCCTTTTTTCCATTAGCTTTTTGGAGTGATGACTTTCAGCTGGTGGCTTGGGAGAGCGGAGGTCACAGAGACCTTGCAGAGGCCCCTCTGTTGCACCCGCCTTTACCGGCCTGGCCTGTCCCTCACAGGTGGAACATGTGCTTTTGTTGATTAGACCCAGTGGGTGGGCAGTTCAGGTGAAGATAGGCCATGCTGGGTTTTGCACAGCACAAATGTCTTTCTGCTGTTTGCCATGTTTCCCTAGAGCTTTATCTTAGATGTAGCTTTACATTTCAATCCTCCTTCTTAGTCCTCTCCCCTGAGTTTTTGTTGTAAGCCACGTTTCTGCCTGAGAGGACTCTGATCTCTAAGCCTTATTAGAAAGGGGCATCTACTCCCCTGATATTTGCAGGTTATTCCTATTTCTCATAGGACTCTTCTTCAGCTGAAACTTAGTTTGCAGGTAAATGCAATGGAGTAGCCCAGACTTCTATGTCATGTGCTACAGAACTGGATATTTCATTATTTTGGCTACATAAGGTAAACATGTATGATGGACAGAATTGAGTGAGATGCTTACTGTATGAGTTACATCTACTGTCAATGGTTCTTTCAAGCCTCTTGCCATGGTATATTGCTGGAAGGACTGGGGTGTCACGGTTTGTCTGTCTCTGCTCTATTGGTGATGAGGTGCTGTTAGTTCTCCTTTCTGACCTGGCCGGAGAAGGAACATAAATGAGTTGCTTGAGGTGGAATTCCAAAACTGGATGCCAGGAGATACTGTACCCCATAGCTCCTCTCCAGCCTGCATGAGGTCTGAGGACGGGCATTGAACTGCTTACCAAAACCTGTAATGTGAAGTACGTCTGGAGATGTAGAGAGAACAGTTGGTTTTGCTGCCTGCGGTCCTGGCCCTGATGATGGTGATATGGTCCCCTTCAAGAGCAGTCTCTCTTTTGCTTCTGTGGTCCACTGATGTTGACTAATTGCAGGCAGATCGCCAATACAAAAGAGTTAGCATAGATGCATGATTGTCATTAACTGTCAAAAAGAGATGAGCAATTAGCAGAGTCACCTCTTCTGCCTCCAGGCCTAATCCAAAACTCAATGGCAAGAGTAAAAATGGCTGATTAGCAATGAAATCTCTTGTTCAAAGGAACTATTTGGGGTGCTTGCCAGTGGCAAAACCATCTCTTCCAACTAGGTAGTTCATCACTCAAAAATTTCCTGTGATGGGGTGGCTCCTTGGGTATCTCAGCAGAACTGAAGAAGCGTGGTCTTTGCTTCATGCCCATGGAAGCGTAAGGTGCCAGAGGCACACCCACACGCTGCTTGGACCGCCGACCTCTTTGATCTGATATGTCCTCTTGCACACTGGAGCTGGCTGTGATGCTGGAGCTGAGTCCAAGTGTTGGTTGGAATGTGAAGGATTGCTCCACTGTGGATAGTTTGGAGCAATGACCCTGAGAGAGAAGCTGCTTCTTTATGTCTCTGTCAGTTGGCTTTCATGTACTTCGAAATGTGAGGGTCTGTACTATTTTATGACTGATTTCCTATCTGATACCACTGTGGGTGTTTTTGTTGTCCTTAGAAAAGTTTAATTCAATTAAGATAACTGGCCAGTTTTTATCTGGAGTGTCAAAGCAACTCCATGTGCTTCTATCCTCCTGTAGAATTTCTTTAAGAATCTTGCTGCAGAGGCTGTGATTTGGAAGGCCTCCTCTTGGGTGGTGCCTCCATCTAAGAAGCTTTACTTGTCCTCCATGTCCAAGTATCTGGGGAGCCCCTTGCCAGAACTGCGGGCACTGGAGATGGAAATGAAGGACCCCTCTGTTCATACTTACCTGTACGTCCAGCCAACATGTTTTATAGCTTATCATCCACTGGTCCCAGTCACAGCATTACAGCTGCTAGAGCAGCTTGAGCTTCCCTTTTCCTTTACTTTCCCTTCTCTTCATCCTCTACCTTGCAGTGCTTTGGAGAGAGCAGCTTCTTCTCTGGCTTGCTCTAAAGTCTGTCCTCTTGTACAAAAAGCTTCTGTACAACTGTGTGATTCTGGAAGAGACTTGCTGACCATCTCTGTTTTGTTGGTTCTCTCTCACATCTTTCATTTCATCTGAAAACACCTTCTTTTCCTTCTCGTGTCCCTCTTAGCATTTATCTTCTCCTTCTGTTGTAGATATGAGCACTTGAGCCAGTTGGGAATATTGATTATTTATTTATTTTTTTTTAATCTTTTGGGAACTGTTGGTTTCAACAGTAATAAGTGTCTGTCTAAGATGCAGCATTTCATACAAGTTTCACTGGGAAAGGAATGTGGTGTTGTCCGCCTGCCCAGAATATCCCCATCCCTGCCAGCTTAAAGGCCTCCTCTGAGCTAGGACAACACTTTGTGCTTGGGGCGGTGGGCAGAGCATTTTTTTGGTGGTTGTCCTTACCGAAACAGATCCTGCTTCCCAGTCACACCTGGGGAAGGAGTGAGCACCAGTGGCTTTGGAAACCGGCTTTGTCACCAACAGCCAGGATCCAGCTGTGCCTTCGGGCCCTTCCGCGAGGAGGGGGAGGAAGCGGCTTGTTTTGGTTTGTGTTTTGTTCCCTTAAAGCTTTGAAAAGGCGTGTGATCTGTTGAAGCGTAATTAAGGCATTTTTACATCTGTTTGACTTTGGAAGCTGGTGTGCAGTAAGTTTTTTTTCCTGGAAAATGCTTTCAAAAGGTGTTGGAGAGTGAAAGGGCAGAGCTGCGTGGCAAGTTATGGTCCAGGTACTTGTTGATGTGATGCGCTGAGTAATTGCTCGTCAAGCTGCAGGTTTGTGTTAAGTGGAACTGGCAGTGCAGTGGATGTGGTGTCATTTACAACACGTGCAACTCAGGGAGAGGTGAGAAGGTATTGCCAGAACACAGGAGGGAAGGTGCTGGATGAGGACTCAACAAGCTGTGCTTCAAACCCAAGCCTGCCTCTGCTGACAGCGTTGTTTAGCATCTCTGCATCTCCAGAGGAGGATGTGCCAGAGGGCTCCCCTTTGTAAGCTCTGGCTGTGGGGATCTGAGGAGGAAAGCGGGAACTGGGCTTGAGCCCCTTCTGACGGAGCTGGGGGAAGGGAAGCGGAGGGAAGAACCTGAATGGAAGCAGGCGTGCGCTTTGTCTGTGCCGTTCATGACTTGGAGTTGAAATCTACGGCTCAGAGATGAAGCAGTGTTGCGGTTTGGGTTGCAGGTTTCAGGGTGTTGGTAAGGGCATGGCTTTTTAGTGGCTTGAAGTAGATACAGATCAGCACAGTTGCCCAATAGAATGGACCCACTTGCCTCCCACGTTCCCTGTTGCTGCTGCAAGTGTGGCATGATAAACCAACCCAGTAAAAATACGATTTTTCAGCCGGATCTGGTCAGGGAAATGTGCTGAGGGAGGGAGGGAGGGAAGAGGCAGGAGGGGCTTGTTTGTCCTTCTCAGCAGAAGTAAGAACTTGGGGTTGTCTAGATGTTTTATCCAACAACTTTTGGTTTTGGCTTATTTAGCTAACTCACCTGCCTCCACCCTTTGCCATCTTCTATTATCCCCATTTAATAGTATTTCCCAGCTTCATGAGGGTGCGATAAGGGTATCGCAGGCTATGAGGCAATCAGATGCAACATGCACATGTGTGTGTATACGTGTGCGAGAGGGACAGACACCCAAGAGAGTCATCTCTGCTGGCAAAACCTCCGTGGGGCTAGAAATGGCCTTGGCAGGGGCTGTTGGCGGGAGGGAGCGGGCTGCCGCGGCACAGTCGGGTCCGCGCAGGCCATCCCAATGCGCTGCTGGTCCCGGCTGTGTTGTGCTGTGACCGTGTGTGACTCAGCCCACATCTACAGTGGCATTTTGCAGTTTGTCTGTCACACAATAGGGCACGAGCGCCGATGCTCATCAATTCTAAAACCAAAGGGGTTGGCAGCCGTGGACAGAAACCTATTGATTGTGCTGTAAATCAGAAGGCTTAAGGGAAAAAGCCCAGTTCCCAGGAAAATTGCAGGTCTGTCTCTCACCTGCTGCAGGCAGAAGAGTCTTTCTGCCACCTCCTCTGGGCAAGCACAACATATTTTGTGTGCAGGGATAATTGGCAGTCTGGGGTCTAAGATCAGTGCTAATTCTTTCTGTATTTTGTGCAGGTAAATGATGGGATTTCAGCAAGGCTGAATTAGGTCCGATAACGATGCCAGAAGGTTCAGGCTTGCTTGAAAAGTAACCTGGAACAGAAATGGGACAATGGAGCTACTGGAGCTTGTGTGAGCCAGTGTAAAAGGGAGGCAAAACTTGATGCTTCTGCTTTTGGGATGGATGGCTGTTTTTGCAGCAGAAGACAAAGATCTGTGCCATAGGATTACAACAGGACAAGGGGTAATGGTTTTAAGCTAAAAGAGGAGACATTCAGGCTGGACATGAAGAAGAAATTTTTTACAATGCGGATGGTGAAACACTGGCACAGGTTGCCCTGAGAGGTGGTAGGTGCCCCATCCCTGGAGACATTCAAGGCCAGGCTGGACGGGGCTCTGAGCAACCTGATATAGTTGAAGATGTCCCTGGTTATTGCAAGGGGTTGGACTAGATGACCTTTGAAGGTCCCTTCCAACCCAAAGGCATTGCCCCCTCCTTTTTGCAAGCAGTGGGCTCTGTCCCTTTGTGCCCCAGGGACCACCTGGCTTTGGGAATGGAAAACTAGAGAATTTCCCTGGTGTCAGTATATGAAAGGACACAGAGAAATCCACAAAGAGCAGAGGTGTTGCTGTGGGGTAGAATGTGACTGGATTAATGTGGGACAGAGTTTGGAGCTGGAGAACGTAGTGGAGCTAGAGATTTGGGGGACACAATGAATTGCTGGGCAGGACATGGACAGATGGAGAGAGATCTTGGAGGAGGTCCCAAAATTTCCCTATTTTAGTACATTTGGGAGAGTCGTCACTCTTGTTATCATGCATATGTTTTGGGAGTGGGCCAGGGGAGGTTTCAACAGAATCAGAATCACAATCTTGTTGTATTTGTTGTTGTTGGTTTTTTGTTTGTTTGTTTTTTCAGACTCATTATTTTGGGGTCATTTTTATATGCATTGAGAAGCTTTTGTGTTGTGTGTGTGTGTGTTTGTTTGTTTTTAATGTTAACTGTTAATACCTCTTGGTTTTCTTTCCATTCTAAGCGGGAATTTTTGCCAGGCTCTGGATCAAGTATAAACAGGAGTTTCACGTAGATTCAGGCCAGATGTAGAGGCAACCTGGGAAAAGCTGAATGGCAGGAAATTATGTTGGTCACAACTGAAATGCTCAGCAGAGCCAAAGCACTTGAGCTTTGAGCGAACCTTTTTTACAGCATGTGTTGCCCCTGTGCCATAGATTGTTAATTTTATTTTTTTTTTTACTGAGAGCGGATGGAGAAAACCCCTGGGGATGGGATATTTCTCCTGTGACTGGCGATGAGCCTACATGTGCTCTGGAGAGAGTCACCCCTCTTGCTTTGCCATGTCTGGGTTTGCAGGAAAGCTCCGTGAGGACCGTGGCTGAACTGGATCCGTGTTTGCTTAAGGTGCTGAGGGATGCTGAGGTCAGACGAGCTTCCTCTGCTGCAGTGGGAAACTGTTATAATAACTGCTGTTTCTGCTGTTACAGGCCACACAAGGATGAGATATTTATTAGGCTAATGAGCAAATTATAATTCAAAGCTTCAGGATGAACAAAAAAAGAAATGTATGTTAGCTCCCAACTGGTAGTGGTTGTAGGATCAGAGTCGCAGAATTCTTGAATTTCAAAGTTTTCCCAAGTGGCTGGAGCTTGGATGAGATGCAGCTACATACGAGTATGCGGTTATAGTCTTAAACTGAGAAATGTATGTGTGCGCTGCGGTCACAATATCGAGAATGAGGGGAAAAAGCAACCTTACTTCATTTCCTGCCTTTTTCCATGTGAATTCTCATTCATAAAGCACAGAAGAGGGATATTTCTGCACAGTGTTTCCTAGGGGATTCATTTTTTTTTTCCTCTTACTAAAAGAAAATGCGGAAAACTTTACTCATGCATTCAAATACAGCTGTGTTTGGTTTGTGGTGTAGAGGTCTAAGTGTGCATTAGGACATGACATGCCCAGTGTACCTGCTTTGTATCTCCTCCGTACACACACGGCTTTTTTCTGTAAACTCTATTGACCTGCTGTCCAAAGGCAGTTTTGGATTACAGTTTATGTGGTCTGGATTGAGCTGGATGCTGCCTGAGTTTTGGAATCTTGCAAATATGTTGGCATTTGTGTAATAAATACAAACTTTTAAGAGTGTTTCTTTTGCTTGAGGAGCTCTTGACTTCATAAGCTTTTATTGTGAGCTGGTTGTTAGGGCTGAGAATTTGCCACTGACTCCCTCTCCCCACCCCAAAACAAACAAATAAATAGAACCATATGCAGTTGACTTCATCCTCCAAACAGCCTCTTAGGCTACTTCCCTATGAAATCAGCAGCTTTTTTTTGTTTTTCTTTCAAGTTTTGAGACATGCCAGACCACTGTAGGCTGCACGAAGAAGGAAGATGTTAGCCTCAGCCGTGACTCTTAAGTCAGCTGTCAGCTTGATCCAAGGGATCATTCTCCCATAGCTAAAGTCACTGCAACGTGTTTTTCTTGCCTCGTTCCCTGTGTGAAATGAGCTGCTGTAGTGAAGGGGTTTTAAAGACATTCTTTGTTGTTTGGGGTTTTTTTTCCCCCCAAAATAGAAACATTTAATAATCTTTTTAATCATACTGTTCAATGTACAGCCAAGAGACATTCTTTTCAGTGGCTGTTTCTAGTTTAGACTCGGCATAAATCTATTTCGGTTTGTCAATGGCGTGATCCAGTTCTAGACGATGAAGTGACCCGAGTACATATCAGCCCGATCCTGCGTTTTATTCCAGCCAATACTACTGACTTCCCACTTGGTCTTTGCTCAGTCACTTATGAATTTATATTTTATTTCTCTTAGCTTTGAAATCAGGGTGGCTCCTGGTAAACTCCGAAAGGTTTTGTGGCTGTTTACGTTAGTTGATATTGGTGGAGAGTGCACCAAATCCTAATATTAGAGGAGGAGGGATGCACCCTGTGACCCAGCAGAGTTAAGGTGAGAGCATGAAGGGACAGAAAAGGGACCAGTGGTGGAAATAAAGGGAAGTTCAGGCCAAGGGGAGAGGCTGGTGTTGAGCTGCAGGGAATGTGGAAGATTATGCAAAAGGGTGAGAGGAAAGGAGACGCTTCAGCTCAAAGCAAAGGAAGCAGAGTACAAATGAAAGCAGTGGTTTGGAGAAAGGTGGGTTGAGTCAAAGAATTGGAAGAAAGAACAGGGAGGAAATAAGGGAGAAGGTTTGTTCATGGCAATTTGCTTTATAGATTACATTCATCTGATTTTTAGTTTTGAGGCATTACCCTGTGTTTCTAAACTTGGAGTGAAATTATGCTGCCTTTTTTTTTTTTTTTTTTTTTTAAGCAGCTGACCACTCTAAATTATCACATTATATATTTTGGAGTAGGAAGGCCTCTAAAATTTGCTCCTGAGATCATACTGTGTCTGATAGCACTCGCTCTAGAAAATAGCTCCTTGAACTCTTGAAAGTTTGAATGGCTTGGCATTATTCCCTGCCAGTCTTCCTGGTGTCTTTCAAATTGTTGTCCTGTGTTGTAGATGAGAACTTCCTAACATGTAAAGCATTTAAGAACATGAAGAAAAAGTAACTGCGGAAAGATTCTTGTCTATGGATTTTTTTTTTTTTTTTTTTGCCTTTTACTCTTTAGGGAATAATGCGCCTGATTTAAAATTTTGCCTGATAACACCTCTGGTTTTGTTTGTTTGGGTCTCGGTGGTTGTCCTCTTTTCTCCATTGCCAGCTCTGTGTGTGAGGAAGGAGTGGTGAGGAGAAGGGGTGCAGCTGGGGTGGTTTGTGATGACTTGTTTTGGGAAATAGGAGGGAGGTGGCTGATGTTGGTCTGAAATGGGGGGCTGGGGGTGGTGCTGTTCCTGTTGTTCTGCCACACAGTGTGGTTCGGCCACAGATCAGCTGGCTTTCAAAATTAATGCTTAAAACTTCCCATTTTGGAAGATACCAATTTAAAAAAACAAAAATGAAGCACAATAAGAAACACTAAGACCAGCACTTCAAAACTTCAAAACTGAAGGTAGATCAATCACCTGAAAATTCTCCCAGTAAAAATATTTGTATTTTCTCTCACCAGACCAGTATGTTGAAGTGTAACGCTTGGGTCTCACACAAGCTTCTGCAGTGACTAATTAGGCAATGGAAAAGCAGAGAAATCACCTCACCTCTGGCTGCACACAGCACTTGTTTAAAAAGTTGTGGAAAATATAGGCAGCTGCTGCAATCCTGGGCTACAAGAGGGGGGTGGAGATGGAGGGGCTGCCTTCCCCAGGGCTTGGGCTGGTGTCGCACTGACTAGCAGCACTGGTAACTGCTGCTTCCAAGGTTAATTAGGAGGAGACACTTGTTCCTTAACACATGATGGTCATCTGGAGGAGCCAAAGGAGACTTTTTGGGGTCCTGCTGCTGCCTGTCGCCAGTGGTGCAGGATGGGGTGGGTGCCTTGTGCTGGCGTTGGGACATGATGGGACCTGGTGTCCTGGGCAGGACAAACCAAAGGCCCCGCTGGACACAGCAGCTCCTGCATTGGGCTTTTATCTGCTCTTTTGCCATCGGCTTGTCTCCTTCAGGTGGTGACAGCCCTGTGAAATCTTCCAGGAGCCACAGTGTTTGTCTCCCTTGAAACTTGGGAGGGCAGGGCACAGCAGGCGGGAGAGGATTGACGCTTTTTTTTTTTCCTTGTTTAAAGCTTTTATTTACCTGTTCTGGTGTTGTTGTTTTATTGTTTTGTGGTTTGGTGTTTTTTTTCCCCCCTTTCTTGTTTTTCCCCTCGGAGAGCGCACAGCTCAGTATTTCAGGCGCCTTTTTTTTGCCTTCAAGAAATTCCTATGAAACTATCAGAGGATTCGAAGGTCCGTGAGATGCTTCTGTATTTTTGAGTCCTAATCACTTAGGTGAAAAAAGAATAAGTAAATTATATATTGAACCACTAACTGGTGCTGAGGCCTGGTGGTTTCCATGGCAACCGGGCTGGAAATAGCAGCCTGCGACGTCACCAGCACGGCACAGGTAGAGTCGGATCCCGCCGCCGTTTTCCCCCGAAGAAGTGAGGGTGGCAGCTGCAAACACCTTGACATTGCAATTACTGTATGCAAATACCGCAGCCACCCTGGGGTACCTGCCCATCGCCGGGGCACACCGAGGTCACCGCACACTCAGCAGAAATGTCTGGACCCTCTTGCAGGTGCTGAGGGAGGCCGGACCCCCTGCCCCACACCTGCGCTCGTTGCGGGGCAGAGCCACAGGGTGAGGCCTTTCTGCCCACGCCAGCAGCCCCTTGTCTGGGTTGGGGGGCTCAGGTCTTTTCTCCGGTGCCCAGTGATGCCCCAGTTGCCCGAGTTGCTCCACTGATTCATCTTACAGCTGCAATATTGCACATCAGAGGGGAGAGATTTCTAAAGAGCTCGTCTTGGACACCATTTCTTCTTTCTGGCGATGGATAAAACACCTGGTAGGTTTGGTTTTGGTCTATTTAAAAAAAAAAAAATCATTGGTGTATTATTTTGTTGTTGTTTTGTTGCTTTCTGGAGGGTTTGGTTTTGTTTTCCCTTTCTCTTTTATCTTTGGGGCGCCAAGAATGTAAACTCTGGTCTTTTCTGGCATTGCTGAAGGACAAATGGGAGGTGTAAATGAATCTATGAATGTGATCATTTAAAACCTTAATTGAAGGGGTGAATGAGGTGAATCTTTAACAAAGGCCTTCTCTACTCAAAATATTAATTACGTGTTGGAGTAAACACATTTTGAGAAAACAACCAACCAGCCTGGTTCAGGATGGTTATTTGATTATTCTTGTGGAGCCAAGAATGGAGGTTCTGCCTCTTGCACTGTACTGGACTGTAGGTACAGGTGTGTCACACTCTGTGACAGGGACTGTCCCCCACTGGAGCCCTGGTACACAGTGGCAAGGGGGAATTGAAGAGTAAGTGGCTGTTCAGCTGTGGAATTGAATATCCTTTAGCCAGCAACAACAAAAAAACCCACACCACTGATCTGATTACTTAGCTGTGTGCATGATCAAAACACGGTAGATGTGATACTTCCTTCCATGCATTTTCTGGTGTTTGCGTTCAATTTAGTTTTAGCTGTCCTGAGTGATTGCATTTCCAATGTTTTCCTGAGAAGACGAGACCATATGTCTCCCAGTTAAGGTGATTTGTCCTTTTTCCCCATGTAGCAACAAGCCTGTGTTTTTTCTTTTTTGGCTTCCTTTGGACCTAAGCATAGTCCAGGTAGCACTGAACAATCCCGCTTTTTTGTTCGTGCCTGTCAGGGGTTTGTAGACAGTTCAGTTCTCATCTCACTGGCCATTGCTTAGCAAGCTCTTATATTTAGTCCTTGTGTTTGTAAATTGATTTCTGGTTCTTGGTAATGTGCTTGTTGCTCTTCTGCAACCTTCGGTTTTGTCGTGAGCTTTTTGAGCAGGTTTAGCCCAGCATTAAATATCAGCTTTCAGGTATGGTTACAACCAAAACAAATCAAGGGTCGTCAGCTCTAGAGACTGCAAATAATAACTGCAGGCATGTGCAGCAAAGGCAGCTGTTTGCTTGCAGCAGTGCCCACCTGTACACAGAAGTAGCTCTGTTACAAGTGTCTTCTCCAGGAGACCAACGTATCCTACATCTCCTCTGCCTGCATCATTGCAATGACTGTGAATAGAAAATGCTGATGTTATAGTTGTGCTGGCTGGCTCTCTCAGGATGCGTCTCATACTGCCTGTTCCCTTTGGTCAAAATAGATGCACGCTGGACAATGTTTTACGTTTAGATGCAAAAGCTTATCTGTCATATAGGCATAAAAACATTCAGTGTTTATGAGAAAAGTGACACAGGGCAATGGATGGGAGGTTTTATTAGGTGCTGTGGCTCACTGAGTGTTTTTTGCAGATAGCATGCTGCTTGGACCACCTGTTCTGCTTCACAGGCCAGCAGTGACCTGTGGACCAGTCTGGGTGATGCTGTTCTAGGGCCTTATCTATACTAGGAAAACGAAAACAAATAATGCATAGTTTATTGTCTTGTAGTAAAGCTAAATGACATGGTGTTTTGTTTTTAATATCAGGAGTTGATTCTTGACAGTGCTGCAGCTGCGTGAGAAATAACTGTCCTGATTTTGCCAGTGTAGATGCAGATAAATGTACTTGGAACTACAGAAGACTCCTACCTTTATCATGTACCTGCTTTTGGAAGCATCTCCAAGTATTAGTAGCTCTTATTACCTTCTTTGGCTGGACTACTTTAAATCATTATTATTGTTGTGGCTTCCAAGGGTTTTTTTTCTTCCTCAAATACTTGGCTTGTAGTCAGTGCCACCAAGAAGTGAATAGATATGAATGTGAAAAAGATTAAGATCTCCAAAACCTTACTGACAAAAGGTAAACCTTGCCATGCACTTCTCTCTGTTGCTAGTAAGCTGTGCTACCACTAGTGATGCAGCAGAGGATTCTGAGATCATCTGGGGCTTGTTAGAAGCAATGTCAGAATTTTGAAGAACTGAACACCTACTGCTCCTTAGTAGTTGTGGAAGTGTGGTCTTTGTTTAGACACTTTAGTGTTTAGCTGAGCTTTTAGAGGATGCTTTCCCTCTTTAGACCTGCAGTGATCAGGTATGGTACGATGCATGAAGGCCTAGAATTAGCAGTTCTGTCTTAAGGTACCTACTGCTATTAACACTTGTAGTGTTCCTCAGGGTTTTCTAACACCTCCTATTTTTTATGCCTCTGTCTTTCAGAACATGAAATATTTGGGCCAAAAGTCGACACAGTTTTGTCATATGGGCATATTGATAAGGACGAGAAAGAATGGCACTGCTGAATGTTCCCATCAGAGTCATTGGCAAGTGCATCTGGCAGGAAGGATTCGGTGATGGGAATTAAGATAATGAGCCACGTGGAGGTGGACTATGACTTTTCACTCCTTGTCCCTTCCACTTTTCTCCCAGTTCACGGGGTCTTCACAGAAAGGAGAAGCTGTTACTAGTGCTGGCTGTGCAAGGTGTAGTTCTTGGTCTCTGCAGGTGCTGTGTTATTGTGCCTGCACAGAGCATTACCTGATGTGGCTTGGGAAGGGTGGAAGCCGAGAGGATAGGGATTTCTTGTCTTCTGTGACGGGGTTTGCTCAGGTCTCGATGGCTGCGATCTCCAGAGTTAGATGCTTTGCGTTTGGAGGTGGGATATCATCAATGGCACCTACTGGGGTGGCCCAGCTGTTTATTCACCCTAAAAATACCACTTTGTCTTTTCCTCCACCATAGGGCAGGTGGGAGGGGGAATAGGATGAAGTGTGGGGCTCACAGTGGGTGGGTGGGGAACAAACTTCAGGGAATGAGTCCGGTGGCTGGAAGGAGTTGGGCCCCATTTAAAATGGCTGCCGCCGTGTTCGAGGGGCCATTTTAAGTGCCTGTTATCCTTCTCTTGCTTAAGGGTGTAATTTGAATGAATGTGAAGCCAACAAAAATGTGAGATTCCAGGACAAATCTGTTCTGATTTGGGGATTCATCCGAGTCCCAACAATGCGTAAAGTACTGCAGGATGAGAGGTGATATATTGTGGAAATGTAAGATATGAATTTTATATTTATTACTGACTTGGCAGGGTGCTTTTCACATCACCATTCTGGTACAATTTTGATTAGATTTTTATGCTGAGCATCGGAGAAACACTGCTCGTGTGTACGTAATTCTCTCTCTCTTGTGCTTCTCTTCTCTGATAAGGAGAACTCTGTGCTGATGAAAGACACAGGGTTGACAGTCCTTGCACTGTAACGATATAGTTTAGACAATGCCAGTAAAAACTTCCTCTGCCAGCGTGGAGGACGTGTGTTGACACGGAGCAGAGTGCCGCTGGCAGCGCGAGGACGGGTAAGTTTCTACGTCTCGCCCAATTCCCGACCTCTGCGAGAGTTCGGAAGGGCGATGGTAGTTTCTGTGATCTTGGCGCGTATGGAGGCTGGTTCAGTGGTCCTCAGTGCATGTGTTGCTCTCATTTGTCACAAATTGTTGTCTCGTAAGGGATTTTGTTTACTCCCAGCATGTGCTGGCTCGGAACTAGCATTGAAAGCAGATAAAATTCATCTGCAGATGGAGCGCTGTCTGTTCTCTCACAGGTACTTGTTTTCATTAAATGGGTAAGTATCAGGAAAATACCCTTCTTTATAGAGTTACCTTACAAAGGTTCTGGGGCAGTGCTAAATCTGTGGAATATATTTATATTTGGTTATTTATACAACCCATGTCTTTTGTATGGAGCTTTTTACAAGCAGTGATGCATGTATTTTACCTTGCTTTGTGTCAAAACTAGTAGCTTCCCCGTTTTATACCTTCACAAGGATTTGTGCCATGTGGTTCACGATAATGCAGAAGGTCTGCATCAAAACTGGGAACTGAATCCAGACTTCTGGGATTCAGTGTCCGGTACCCAGGAAGAATGAGGGAGAAGCTAGGATGATTTTGTGCTTATTTAAAGGTATATTTACATATGTTTGTGTTGAATCTGCTTCTGGATATGAACAACTTTGATGTGGCACTTTAGAATGTGGCACATTAGAATAATTGTCTTGAGATGGGACTTAAAGAGATAAAAATGTAGTAGTCATTTGCATCTTCACCACGAACAGCATTGCAATTGTACTGCAGAAATGTGTTTGGCTTGTGGCATTTGGTAGAACCAAAAGGTTTGACTCAATCTGATATTGGCAGAGCAAAATGTATGAACAGACGATTGCCAGCAAGTTGATTTACCACGATCAGATTGTAAGTTGTCATCTGGGCTGTAGTAGTTGACTCTCTTTGTGATCCTTCTTCATTGCAATGAGAAGCGAAATATTTGCTTAAACCATCAGGAGGTTGGTTGGTTCAGTGTTACTGAGACTCAGCTGGCAAATGGTAACTCGTTAGCTGTGCTAACTTGGTTGCTTACTTCTGTGTTTGCATCTCTTGGCCTCATTTTGGTGGGCAGATGATGTCAATGGAAGGCAAGTGAAAGGAAAAGCCTGGGGCTTCACTGGTTGTAATCACTCTTCTCACCCCTAGCCTAGGTAGAAGCAAATCTGCCTGCAGAGCTGCTGGCTGGTGGGAGGAAAGAAACTGAAAAAGATTTGTTAGCATCTAAGTTTCTGGCCTACTAAAGTAAATTTATCACCCTGAGCAGAGCTGTGAATTCTTATATTTAAAATTTTGGCAGTAAATGGACAAGGCTTAAGGTGGTGGTATGTGGGTTAGTAGTTCAGTCCCTACCCTCCCGCAGCTGGAAGACACTCTTTGCAGCAAAGGTGGAGAACCTTTCCCTTGTTGAGAGCCAAGCTGGGCTTTTGGGCAGCCACACATTAGCCCAGACTTTCACAAATCCAGCAGTGATGTGTGAAGTCAGGTGGCTCCAGCCTACACAAAATGAACCTGTGGACTGTGCTCAGCCCTCTGGGTTGCAGATCTACCTGAGGTCTAAAACCTCACATAGCCCACATTTGGGGCCTGCCTCTCCAGGAGGAAACCTTGCTTGCGGTGTAGAATCACTATGCACTTAAGCTTGTTTATGCAGGGAAGTTAGCACGCTGTAAGCTTGGGGTGTGAGTTTAACTCCCCAGCTGTTCTGGGCTATTTTGTGGGGGCATTTTTCTTCTGCAATTAAGGACTGAGCTGCTTGCTCCAGTGGTGTTGAGTAACAGAGGCTGTGACACGCTGTCCATTCAGGGCCTGGCTCATTGCCTCCTTCCCAGGGAGAAGAAGACCTCTGATAGCATTTGGATTTTGCAGGAGGGCGCACGGGATTGAGCAGCAGTGAGGTGATGGGGGGTGGGAGTTAGGGGCTGTGAGGCCAGCAGGGCTGCGTGCCCTGTGCCAGGCACAGCTGGGACATGGCTGGCTTAAGTGTGCCCTGGAGAAGGCAGGAACAGCGGTAACACAAGTGTATGGGGAAGGAGAGCAGAAGCAAGGGGAGCCCCTGGCTGCCGCGGGCTGCGGGTCAGACCGTGGCTCTCCCCAGGCACGGGCTGCCGGTGCTGGGCAGAGGCCGGAGGGGAGCAAATGCTTCCCGCCGGGGAGCCCGGGCTGGCATGTGAGCAGCCTCACCTCTGCCCGCCGGCTCTCGGCAGCCCTTCCTGGCTGCCTGCCGCCTCTCCTCCGCTGCCAGCCCCTGCCCGCCCGCAGGCAGCCCGTCCTGCCGGGGCTGGGAGCAGCGGGGTGGGCTGCAGGGAGGACCAGCTCCCGTGGGCCGCCAGCCACCCCGGCAGAGCAGCCGGCCTCCCCCCGGCTCCCCGTGTCAAGCGCGTGTTGGAGCTTGTGCTTGTCTCCTGGACACCTTCCCGGTGAGTTTTCCAGAGAATGACTACAGATGAAATGCAATTAGACACAGATGGACGGGGGGGGGGTGGGGGAGGGGTGGGAGACGAGCCGAGTTTGAAAATGGGGGGATGGGAGCGATTAATTGCGAGGCCGTGAGGCAGAGCGGTGAGTGCGAGAGAGATGTGTGTGAGGACCAGAGGTCCCCGCGGGGAGATGCTCGCTGGGCCGGGGCCGGGAACCTGAGGAGGTCTCTCTGCTCTCCACTGCTGCTGCCGTCGCTGTTGTGGTTGTTGGAGAGCCAGAGGGAAGCAGCAGGCGTGTCTCAGGGATGATTAATCATGTATGGCAGCAGCGAGGAAGGAGGACGCGGTGCGCACATGGAGACCAGCACCTCCCTTACCCCTGCACGCCTTGGGCTTGCTGGCAGCGATCTCTTCTGCTGTGAAATCCAGCCCCGGAGGAGGGCAGGCCGAGGGGGCGGTCTGTGTTTCGCCTGAGCCAAGAGACGGCTCCATACCCACCCCGTCCGCTGGGAGCTCTGAGACACAAGAAACTTAAATCCCCACTGTCTGGGGAAGAATGAAAAAAATGTGAAAGCAGGGAGTTGAGCTAGTCCAGGTGGGAGGAGAGGCAGACCTGACTGAAGGTTTAATTAGCGAGGAACATGTAAAAAATAAAAGTGGGTTTGGCAACAGCAGGCTGCGAGCGCTTCCCAGTTGGAGAGGTGGGGACAGGGCACAGAGCAGCCCAGATTGGTGCAGATGTCCCTTTGCCTCAGGACTTGTCAGCCTCCGCTCTCTCCACACCCTGTCACTACCTGAAAAAAAAAAAAAAAAAAAAAAAAGATTTAAACATAAATTGGTTTCTGTTTTGGGGAAGGAGTTTGGTTTTAAGTCTCCAGGATTCGACTTCAAATTGCTTTGAAGAAAAGCTTAAGAACTAGAAACCTGCTTTTTTTTTCTTTTATGTGTGTGTATGTGTCTTGCACGAGAAGAGAACCGTAAAATGAGAATATCAGAAACCTCCAAAGTAGGAGCCCTGTGGTTAAACCAGGACCACTGGCAGGCCTGCAACTTTTAACCAGGCTTGCCAGTCCAATGGCCACTACCTGTGGGGATCTGCATGCACATCTTCCCCTTGCAATTTCTCCTGCAAGTAGCTGAAAGCATCCCCTTTTGTCTTCATCCCCACCAAAGCTAGGGCAATATTCTTCCCACTGTCACTATAATTTAGGGTGGATGATGTCAAAGTGTCCGTATGTTTTCCCCTTATCATCAAAGACTCCCCTGTCCCAGTCTGTAAAAGTTTTTTGGGGGAGTTCTGGACTGAAGGAAGGTGTTTGATTATATTTTCTTGCTCCTTATTTCCCTGTGCTCAAGATTTGCTCAGACATCCTTAACTACAGTGCTGTCTTCTGTCACTGAGGTGGGATCCCTGGGCTAATTTTTGTAAGGTTGCTTTGATGTGCTGCCTTTACGTTTGTCCCTACAAGATTGCTAGAGAGTCTTATTTAATGCTTATAAATAGCTCCACATTTTCCATGTGCCACTTCTTCATGCAGTGTAGTGGCCAGAATCTGGAATGTACTAATTTCTTTATTTTCCTCTTCCTTCCCCACAACCTCCCAATTCTGGTAAATGTAACTAAGTAGTATTTCACAAGCTAAGTATTGCCACAAAATAAGAGTAGGGCATATGGATTGTTCAGAGGTGGGACTGGAGTGGGTTTCTCCAGACAGAGTTAAGTTTGTTGCTTTGTGGGGTTGTTTTGGGATCCCCAGATTTAAAAAAAAAAAAAAAGCCATGCAGTTTTCCAAGCGGAATCAAAACACGTTGGTGGCATCAGAAGCTGAGAAAACCGAGAGCTGGAATAAATACTTAATGCTCCTCCCTGTGAGACCTCTGCTTGCAGCCAGTAGTCATGGAAAACAGGACAAAACAGATGTGGATGCCCAAGCCAGTGAACAGTGCTGCTTTATTCATCACCGTTGTGGAGCGAGGTGTTTTCCTGTCCTCACCAGTTTGGTGAGCCCCCTTTGTCAGTGCCCTGGGGTGGTGACGGGAGGAAGGTCCTGGAAGCATCTGGCACACTGCACCTGTGCCAGCCCAGTGGATCTGATTTTTGGGATTTGGGCAGCGTAACGAGCTCCTCCGCTGAGGCGGTGTGGAGGGATGTCTGTGCCGTATCTGAAAGAACTGTCTACTTGTTTTGAACAGGGACTGTTTTCATTTGCGATGTTTTCATTCGGAGCTCTTCCTGAGATGGCTTTCTCCAAGGATGGGGCAGCTTGTCCTCTGTCACCTCTTTGGCATCCACCAAGGGGAGCAGGGGCTTCGCGCTAAGTCATACCTTGCAGCTTATATGATTTAAGACAAAGGAAGAAAACCGGAGACAAGAGCACATAATTTGCTCACTCAGCTGGCGGACGGGCAGCAAGAGGAGTGTGTTGCTAATTAATGTGAACTGTTGGTCTCGTTTGGATAGGGGTGATGCCGTGATGGGGAGTAGCGTCGGCCTTTGCGCTGTTGGACCATCTCGGGGGTCATTTAGTCCACTTCCAGCCCAGGGATTGCTTTGACAAGCCCTCCAGCTTTGTGTTGCCCTCCAGCCCCAGCGGTGGGATCCCTGGGGACCGCAGCTTGCCAGAAAGCGGGCAGACAGGGCTCTTCCCATCTCAGGTGTCACCTTGGGGGCTGCCCAGTCCCTTCTTATGCCCGGGGATGATTTCTGACAGCTTAAGGGAGCTTTTGGAGGAACCAGGGGCTGGCTGCCAGGCTGCCTTTAATTCCCCCAGCTGGCAAACAGGAGGCCTGTGCCGGTTGCCGGGGCAATGGCGGGAAGCTGTGTTAGTTTAATGAAGCATTGGGAAGGCTGCTGTTTATTTCAGGGCAGCGGGGGCTCTCTCACCTGCCAGGATGCTCCCCCGGGGCCGAGGAGCGGCTGCCAAAGGGCTCCTGGGCTGCTGTGCTGTGCTCTCCCCCTCAGCTGCTGTCCTGGGCCCTTCCTGGGGTGCAGAGGCCACCGTTGTGCTGTCCCTCGGCACAACACGTCTGTCTGCTCCCCTTCCACCTAAGCCCAGCGTGTTTGGTGCTGTGCCCTCGGAGTTGTCCTCCTCCCAAAGCTCCTGCCCCTTCCCAGGGTGGTCCCCCCATCCCCTCTCACAGCAGTGAATCTGGTCCTCACCCCAGTGCTGGGATGCTGGGATGGATGCCCTTTCCCCTTCATCTCCCGCCTGGGGCATGGCAGATACCTGCTTGGGGTGCTGAACTTACTCCCTTGATTTAAGCAAATTAAGTCTCGAAGCATCAATGTCTTCATAGGAAAGGTGACCCACAAAGTGGGGAAAGGAGGAGAAGAAGAGGAGGGGAAAGGAAAAAAAAAAAAAAGCCTTGCGTTTATGCCCCTTTCCCAGTGTCTCTTTATGATTTAAAAAGGACTGAATATGGGGCTTGGGCTTTTTTATCCTTCTTTGCCTCTTTTCTTCCCAGTGTGTTATTTCAAGTACAAAAGGATTTTTGGTCTTGTTTAACCTCTGTGGGGGGGAGGGGAGATTCGATGGACAACTCAAACAGTAATAGGCTTATGACTGTTCTGATAAAACTTCATTAACTGATTATTTAAAAAAATAAGCATTATTCAGACCAGTTAAAAATCAAGGGAGTGTTAAGTGCGTTTGAACAAACAAATATTCGGTGGAGAGCTTATTTGAAAGTTCAGTAATCCATGTCCATTTAATGCAAGGCTCAGAAAAGCCTCTCAGGCCACAGACCCATGAATTTTTAGCAAAAAATGGCAAAAATTGGACTATTGTCTTGCAAAGACAAAAAAAAAAGGCCTTTTCACATGTGAAAATATAGATGTATTTGGTAAAGATGTACAAACAGAAATGCACCTGATTTTTTTTTTTTTCCCTCTCTCCCTTCCCCCCCTTTTTTTCTGGTTCCCATTTAAAATGCCATATAAACAAACACTGCCCTGGATGGTGTAGCAGGGCCTCCCCTTGTCCTGCAGGAGCAGTTTCCCGCATCAAACCTGGCAGGACCAAATCCACCCTCCCTCCCCAAATTCAGCAGCACGTTACCCACCCCACACCTGCTGCTGGGGTGGCAGCATCCCTCCCACGGGGCTGTGCAGGTTCCCTGTGCATGGATGCTGCTCCATGTGGATGGGGGACAAGGAGCCCATCAGCCCAAACTCTCCGACCCCCTGTTGCTAACCTCCCTCTCTGGCCCGTTTCTCTCCGTACGTGTGAGTCTCGCGCCCTGCGCGTGGCTGGTAATTAAAAAAAACCTTGGAGGGGGATATTATCGAGTTAACAGTAGTTATTTGTCAGGCTGCTGGAGCGGGGGGGGGAGAGTGATCTATCCCCAGGGAAAGCGGCACTGACGAGGGGTGGGGGGGAGCAGGGGGGAGGAGGAAGTGGGGGCGAGATTGGCAGGTGACTGCCAGCTCCGAGGAGATGACAGCGGCAGCAGCTCCGCCAGTCCCACTTGAACACTGCACTGCAGGTACTGGGTTAATGGGTGGGAAGTGGTGAAGAAGAATATCAGGGTGGGTGGCTGGAGGGGAGGGTGTTGGCGTGGGGGAGTTGATTTCTGCTGAACGCCAGGATTGAGATGACACTCTCTATAGACATGTAATCATTAGACTTTTCATTCCCAAGAATATTTGCCTTCATATAATTTTTAAAAATGCAGAGAAAGCTTTCCCCAAACCTGACAGTATTCTACCTACAATCACTTCCCCCTTGCCAATATTACCGTGTTCTGCAAAACCGGTGTGAAATGCTGTACTATTTTTGACCATTTCTTTAGGATATTTGTAGCGAAATTTTAATTTTTAAGGTGCTAGGAATAGGCTCCTCAGTCCCACATCATCTCCATGTAGCAAGGCCTTTTTACTGAACGTGAGACTGCATTACAATCTAAACCTCACAATTTTCTTGTTTGATGATACTGACTATCCAACTAGAAAATTCATGTATCCTCCTTTTGCAGGACTGGCAGGTTAGACCTAGACTGAAGTCCTGATTGACATCTGCAGACAGCAGTCTTGCTCGTGCTCTCTCTCTCCCCCCTGTGCTTGCGCTCTGTCTCCTTTTTCTTTTTTTTTCCCTCTCCTCTTTTCCCTTTTCAGAGGGCAAAACATCTGTTTGCAAAGGGCTGAGGACATGCGCTGCACAGGGAGATAAAAGCAAAGAGCCCTCATCCCGTGTAAGAGTTCACAGATCTGTAACTCAGGGGGCTGGCAACAGGGTTTGGCAAGGGTTGAAATCCTTCTGTCTTTCTCCCTTCTCACATGTTTGAGTTTGAAAAACAAAAAACCACCGGGGTTATCTCAGACGTGCAATAGTGAGGATTTAGATGTCAGCTTCGCTATCAGCTTCATTCTTTGTGTACAAAGAGAGAAAGAGGATCACAGATTTGCACCTAAGCTGTACAGAGCGATGCCTGGGTTTGTCACAGCGAAGGGGAGACGGTGTCTCTTCCCTCTGCTCCAGCAGAGTGGAGCCCCAAGAGCCTTACGCAGCCTGGGTTGGGGTCCTGTCCTCCTCCCTCCTGCAGCAAGAGCCAAGTTCAAGGAACCGGCTGAGAGTTCAAGGCGCACGTGTGATTATAGACCTGCATGATCTGTAGCAAACAGAGGAAGCTCAGAAAAATGTCTCTGTTCTCATGTGCCTCCCTCTCACCACCACCACCAACCCCCTGTAAAGTGTTCAGCCATAAAAACGTTGCCTCTTCTCTTCAACCTGTTGTGATTGTGGAGAGGGTCACCACCTGTGCTTGTACACCCATGGTGTTGCAGGTTTTAGTCCAGAAACTAGGCAAGATGTTCTGAGCTGTGAAAACAGCTGATGAGATGGTCTATACATCCAAATTAACCTATGGCTCGGGTACCATACTGGTGCATTTATCAGAAATGCCTGCAACAAAAGGGACAAACTGCCTTTTATTTTCTAGCGCTGACATAGGCATGCTGATTTATATTACACGGAGATACATATTTTGACTGCTTGACAAAGAAAATCATACTGACGACAGCTTCTTGTCATGCAAGTAATCCTACCAAATGGAAGCACGATCAGTGCCATCCGTTTTGAGGTGTCTTCTGGGTGGTGGTTTCTCAAGTCCTGGTGCGGCTGGTTTTGGGGAACTGAGCCCTGTGTTTTAACCTGGTGACTGCTTGCAGTCTTCACTGAAGAGCACTGGGAGCTTTGGGCATTTAGCAGCTTTGAAAATTACATCATAGGCATCTTAAATGGTACTTTTCAAGTGTGCATTTGTTTTAAAGCCTACCAGCTGGCCTTTTGGCCATATATATAGATCACACACTCGTTGAAATACTTACTAGGAATGGCAGTTATTTGAATTCAAAGAAAAATTGCACGTTTCTCTCCTGCCTTCCTCCTCCCCTTTTTGTGTGGAACAAGAATCCCAGAGATGCACCTTCTGGTCCCTGAAATGCAGTGAGACCTTGAGCTGGACCGTGAACCTACTGGCCTGTCAGTTTTGCTTGGGGTAGAAAGGGCTCACTGTTTAAAGTGCTACCTGCTTTTTGGGTGTTTGTGCTACAACCTGCTAACATTTTCACTGTTACTAACACAGGGCAGCAAGAGTTAGATGCGTGCAGCCTTGCTTGGGGGTAAACAGGGCTGGGGGAAGACACCAGCAGGAGACACAAAGAAAACCCCTTGGTTCAGAGCTCACAATTAATAGAACTGAAATTTTGGGCGAGTCTCAGGATAGCAGGAGCAGGTAATGCAAAGCCAGCACTGGGAGCTCATTTTCATTTCAACCATCTTGTGCATGTGTAGTTGGCTGTCTTTGTTTAAAGAACTTGGCCTTCAGGTAGATTTTATTTGGATGGCTTGCTTATCCAAAGAACATTAATGACTTTCCTTGAGGAGTTCCAGCCAGTACCTTTGCACCCCGGTTCTCCTCTAGCCCTGTTTTCTCTTTTCCATAATCTCCCAGTGCCCGGCAGCAAGCCTGTAGGGTACATGCGCAAGCGAAAGGAGCTTGAGTTGGGGAATTAATATTCCTGGAACATAACACCAGCAGCATGCACACGCTGAGGAGAATATTAGAGCTATTAGCGGTGGGAGTTTGGAGTGCATGCAATATCTAGATGGAGAATTCAGTGTGATTAATCTGCCTCTAAGCAGCAGCCTCCAGGCTCTGGGAATTCTGTGGCACGTTTGAAATCAGAACTTTTTTTAATTACCTTTCCGCATCAACAAAACAATCGCAGTTGTGTGAAAATAAGCCCATTCAGTCCCTGCCCTGTCTCTTTTTTTTCTTCCCCCCCTTCCTTTTTCTCCTTTTTGGATGAGACATGCTGTCGAAGCCCTGACTATTCGTGGTCCCAGCAGCCCCGACAGCACTTTGCACAAGTGCAGAGGGACTCGGCCTGGAGCCTTGGCCAGCCTCCAACTCAGGTAATTGCCTCGTGGGCCAAGTTGGAGCAAGCCCCTGCTAGTCGGTGTACATGTGCTAGATTCCTTCCTCTTCCCCTCTTCTTTATTCCGCTTCCCAACAAGCGCCCAGGCCTCCCGCTCTCCCCCATCACCTCCTGGCCTCGCTGGCATCCTGGCTCGCTGGCAGCCGTGTTGCTCCCCCCCCAGGCAGGTTCAGGGAGAATCCCTGAGGGAGAAGGAACGGCATAAACATGGAGCTTTCTCTCATAGAGACAGAAGGGTGGAAAAAAATAAATTAAAAATATCAAAGGAGATTCATTCAGTATAAAAATGGTAGCAAAGTTGTGGCCAAACAAGGCTAAAGACTTGCTGAAGGGTATGAGATTGGGACCTCCCTGCTTGCAAATCGTACCTTTTCTCTCCCTCTCACAAGGGGAGGCAGAAGGAGCGTTTCTTCCTTCCATTGCAGCCTGGTTTGTTGCTGTACTGGCACAGAGAAGCTGTAAACCGACTGGGAAGATCTTCCCTGGTGCTGCAGTGGTGCCAGGGCTGAGGCGATGCCCCAAGGCGCTGGGATTCAGCATTGGTGTGGGAACGGAGGCTCCAGCCATAGAGGAGCTTCCACCTGGAAGAGTGTCTTCTGGCCACCTGGCTTTTGGGCTGGAAGCATGTAGAGCTGCCAGGGTGCAAAAATTTCTGACAAGCTCCTCTTGCCCCTGCCCGCTGCTGGGCTCTCAGCGCCGCCGGCCCTGGTGCTCGCCCTCCGGGGCACCTCGGGTGCTCGTGGGGCGCTCCCGCCGACCGGCAGCGGCAAGCCGGGAACGCACCTGCCAGCCGATGCGTGGCAGGGATCTGGATTGTTTCCTGCTCGCTCCATGTGCGTGTTTCACTCCTGCAGCACTGGCAGGTTGCAAGAAGGGCAGGCTGCGATGGCAGCGCCATTTTCTTCTCCCTTCCAGGTCTGCGCAGTGGCATGGAATGTGTTGCAGGTCTCGGCGAGGGCAGGGATGGAGGCTGGAGGGAGGAGTGGGCACACAAGTTGTCTCCCCTTTGGCTCGGCAGTTCAGATGACTTTAATATATAACGTTTGCAATTAGCACTGGTTAATTTTTTTCTTTTTCTTTTTTTTTTTTTTAATTTCACTTGGCTGTGGCTGTGCCCTTGGCTTATCCCTCTGAATTCCTGGCCTTCAGGCATGATTATCACAGTGCAAGTTTGAGCTGCCTTGCTTCAAAAGGAGAAAAAAAAAAATCCATTTTAAACACAAATAACAGATTTTTCTTTTTTTGGCCTATTTACCAACATGTTTGAGGTTGTGTTAAATTTTGAGAAATTAATATTAAAAAAAGTCCTCAAGCTGAATAAACAAAAAACCCCCAAACATTACAACTTTCCAGGTTGCATTAAGCCAATAGCCCCTTAATAACCCTTTGTTTTCTTTTAGGGTTTATTTCAGAAGTGACCACAGAAGTCTCTATCATCAGCTTTTACTCCCACATCAACATCTAAGCATTGCCTTGTATTGGGAGTACATCAAAGCCTCCTGGCCTTTCTTTCACGTACCCCAGCCTCCCTGCTTCTCCCCAGGACACCTAAAACCTAAAAATACGATGGGAAACAAAAAAATCTCACTCTTTAACCCCGTTGCCTTGCTTAGGCCTCACGTACAACTCTGTTACCTTAAGCCTGACCGTTAATATCTTTTTTACTCCAATTAGAGTTTAAAACTGGTTTTGGATCCTCAAGTGGGGAAAAAAACCCCAAGGACATGCTGGTGAGCGTTAGCTCATTCTGGCCCACGGCTCCCAGACCTGAGCTTCGGTTCCACCGCTCACCCAGCGGCTCTCAGCCCCTGCCTTCCCAGTGCAACCTGGAGCCTCCGCCTGTTTCAGCCTTTTCCCCTCAATCCCCCTTTGCCTTTCCCCCCCGAGCCTCCCCCATGGCCGCTGATGCCCCTCGGTTGTCACCCCAGCCCCTCGTCCTGCTCCAGCCCTGGCGGGTCTGTCCCAAAAGGGCTGCGGTAACCTGTGCCGTGCCGGAGGACGGCGCCTGGGCTCACGCTTGCTGTCTGTCCTGCCCAGACCACTTCTGAAAGGTATTTCCATTGTGGTCACAAACTTTATTTGTGGGGAAAAAACCTCAACAAACAAAACACAAAAAAACCCACAACATTAAAAGAGAGTATGTTTTGTACCAAAAAAAAAAAAAAAAAAAAAGGGGAAAAAAGCCATTTTCTTGGCCAGCCATTTCCTGAGTTCCCTTTGTTACTACTGCAGATATGTGTTTGAATAAGAGCCTTTTCCCCTCCCCTCTCCTATTCCTCCCTGTTCTACCCTGCAGTGAAGTCACAATCCGGCGTTTGTGGGCTCTGTGTGATGTCAGAGACTCAGCCTTGTGACTTCACCGGCGGGCTCAGGCAGAAGGTGCAGACGGGGCTGAGAGAGGAGAGGAGAGAGGGAAAAAAAGAAAAAGAAAAAGAAAAAGAAAAAAAAAAGCCCCCTCCTCTTCCCTTCCCCCCCCTTCCCCCCCCCCTCGGTTTATAAAACCAGTAGCTGAGATAAATCGGAAGGGGGTGGGGAGAAGCAGCGGGGAAAGCTGCGAAAGATGCCAGAAAGGTACAGTAAATGGGCTTTATCTCTCCCTTCCCTCTCCCTCAAAGTTGAGAGTGGAGAATTGCCCTGCAGAGGCCACCTCTCGCCCACCCCGCGCGCGTTGGCGGCGGTCGCGGCCGCGTGTCTGCGGCGCCCCGTGCGTGTCACCCGCCCCCGCGACGCCGCCGTGCCCGCGGGTGGGTTTGGGGGGAGTGCTGGTGTTGCGGGGGGTGGGCGGGCGGCGAGGGGCAGCGCGGCGGCGGCGGCGGGGGGGCGGCCGGAGCCCGGCGTGGCCGAGCGCCGGGAGCCGCTCGCCTTGTCCCTTTTCAAAGGCCCCAGCTGTTGGCTGCTCGCTGCAGTCTGGCTCCTGCTCCCAGACCGACAGAAATGGGTTATGAGGTGTGTGCGGGGGACTCCCCCCCCGCCCCGTCCTTCCTTCCCCCTGTATCTCTCCTTGACGATGGGTTTTATTTTGTTTTGGTCTCGGATGCGTTTTTATTTTTTTTCTCGCTCTGCAGGTTGAGAGGAGCACGGGGGTGGCTGGGGTGGGGGCCTGCCATTTCACCGTCACGGGTGGGTACAGCGGGAGGGAGAAGGGCAGGGCCTCAGGGTCACATTCTCAAGGGCTGGCAGATACGATTTATTTAATTAATCTCCATCTTTTCTGTTTTTTGTTGTTGTTTTCTTTTTTTTTTTTTTTTTAACTGGCAATCACACAATAGCGATGTGGGTGCACCAGCAAAGAGCAACCTCAAAAAAAGGGGGGGGGGGGGTGAAAAAAGGGGGAGAGGAGGAAAAGGGGGCGTTAGTTTGCCCCTCCCTTCTTCTTCAGCATTTTTTTTTCCCTGTGTCCAATTTACCATTCACTTGAGATTTTGGACAAAGACGGGGGCAGTGGGTGGGCTGCTTTGAGTTTTGTGATATAATATGACTGGAGCGAGAGAGTAAAGCGCAGACAATTAAGGATCAGCGCGAGGGCTTTGCTCATTCAGTCTGTTGAAGAAGCCGTCATTTTGTGTTAGCGCGTGTGTCTGGAGGAGGAAGGATAGTGGAGAGTGACAGTGGAAGGATGCCTAACGTTGTGGTGTATTTGTACTTGCTAAACACCGTCTTCAGGAGAGGGAGGGCTTCAAAAGACAGGGATGAGGGAAAGGGGGTCCTTCTGAATTTGCCCCTGTGGTGGAGCCACTTCAGACTGGACCCTGGCTGCTGGGAACATGATGTTTTGTTGCCTCCTCAAACGAGGAGGGCTGAGGAAGGAAGAGTGCATGCAGGTGTCAGGCTCCCTGCCGCCGCTGCTCTGCTCATGCCCCTCACCCCGATGACCGGTGGCTCCTCCGGTGCTCCAGTTCACCAAGCTCCTGGGCAAAGCATCTCATCGTGACCAGCTGCGATCCCAGGCTCTTCTCTGCTCCTGGGTCACTTGAGTCCCGCTGCTGCACTTGGCTCCTAACGACCCAGAGCGCATCCTGCTTTTGTAGTTATTTATTTCTTTATTTCAACTACTGGACCCTGGCTGTCCTCTGCCAACGCGTTTCAAGGCTGATGAATAGCACCCCCTGCAGTTAAAGAGCCGATCTTTTGTAGCACAGATGTATAATTAATTGTGCAGCGCTTTTGCAGTCTGAACAGGCGAGTGGATTCTTGGAAGACACCCATGTACTGCTGCCTGCTTCTCAGACCCCCAGCTCCACAGCCCTGAAAGCCTCCATCCTACCACAGTGTGTGTAGTGATCTGAAATAGAATCCCAGTCCAGGTCTTTGGTGTAAAAGCCAAAAACACTATAAAAAATCCAACCCCAAAGCACAGCTGCACAGCAGGACTCTCCTGCCCTGCTCTGACATGAAAGGACTTTTGGGGTTATTTGCATCTCTGCTCCATCAAGGTGGTGATGTTTAGGGATTTCTTTTTTTTTTTTTTTTTCTTTCCCTTCTTCTCTCAGAGGGGAAGTAAGGATTTGTTAGTTTGTAAAGCTCTTTGAAGATAAAAATCACTGTGGTGAGTGCTGCCTGTTGGCTTGTTTGAGTCACAGCTTGTGCTCGGTGGGGAAGTGAAGCCTGGAATCGCCCTGCAGTCCCCTTGGAGGATTAAGTCAAATGACCCATATTGGGGGTCCTCCTTTGGGCCTCTGGCCCCAGGGAGGGCAGAAGTGGGGGTGACCAGGTGGGACTGGTCACTGCGTGTGAGCCTGGGACGTGGGGGGCGATGAGCAAAATGCACCCTGCAAAACAGAGGGCAGAGTACGTGGGGGATGTGATTTAGCTAAGATTAGATATGGAAGAGATTTTAAGCCTCCTCATCTTGTCTGGGTACGGCAGGATTGTCCCCTATGGGGTTTTCCTCAGTTCTTTATCTACACCTGCTTCTAAATGACTCCTGAAAGAGTAGAAAACAGTGGAGAAAACCCTTTGCTTTGATGTATCTTCAGCTGGGGACATCCATCACCCAGGACTGTAACCATAGGTGTTTGGGGAGGGGGGAGGCATGCATCACTTCAGCCCCATGTTAGGATATTAAAGGATAAAATCTTTTTCCTAAGCAAAGTGGAAGGTCCCCAGGTGTCTTCTCTCAAGCTTAGAGATTGCAGTGGGAGAAGGAGGCAGGATCCAGCTGGGTAAAGAGACCTCATCAAGAGGATAAAAGCATTTAGGGTAAAGGACAGTCTGTCTCCCTGAGTAGGGGAAGTAATCAGTGAGGATGTGCAAGGGTCTCTCAAAAAGCCCTAGGCAGGCGATGCTTATATCAGAGTAGAATTTCCTGGCAGTGGTGAAGGGGAATGAGCTGAAAGCGTTAATTGGTTCCCCCCACCCTCTTTTCTGTTAAGATATTCCCTTTCTTGTAACCACCACTGCTTTTTTTCTTCTTCCTTTTTTTTTTTTTTTAACTTCAGTCTCAATGAAGAGAAGTGTTAAGGAAACCCCCTACTTACCACCTAAGGCTAGCTGCTGACTTACTGTTTCTTGAGATGAGATAATGTTAGCTGATTATAAATAGGATGACTACCCTTTTTCATCAATGTTAGGAGTAAGCCAGCACCTTGATCTTCAGCCCGTGGAATGAATCACACTGTAAGAGTTGAAGCTGTGCTGGTTTCAGAGAAGAGTAGTGATCCGTTCTCTCAGCCCACACTCCCTGCTGTGCAAAGGCTTGGCCCTGACTGGGGATCCCTGTGCTGTGGGCAAGTACCCCAGGGAATGTGAAATTTCACCCTGGTGAAATGCTTTTTCTGATGTGAGCAGCATCTCTTCATTAGACCTGGGTTCAGCTAGGGCTTTTAGGGGACCGGCTTGAGGACTACGGCCCCCCCGAACACTGCTGCTCCTCGTGAAACTGTTTGTGTTGGGACACCTTTTTTCTTATTTGTGGATTTGGGCTATTTCTGAAATTGGCTAAAACCAGCAGAGGCTTGTCGAGTTGGTAAGTTGACACAAATCGTGCTTACTTAGGCTTCTGATCTTGCTTCTGTGCTCACTGGTGATGCCCTAAGAAGTGCCTGCCTTATTTTCAGAATGAACAGTATTTTATTTAGGTCTAATTACTCTGAGGATGTTTACAGAAAAGTTAAATTGGGGGCATTTAGTCCTAATCACCTCTCAGGACAAATGTGAGTACCAGCATGTTTCCCAGCTGCAGAACATAATCTCTTCAAGAGGGATGATGAAAGCCATGAAATACAAGCAGAGGCTTTGTTAGTTTGAACCTGAACTTCGGTAGGCAACTAGAAGAGTCCCTTGAATCCTGAAGTAGAAACAAGTTACTTGGGATTTTACTGCATTCCTTGGACTCTGTAAAGATGGGTCTGTATAGACTTTACAAAACTAAATGCTGATTTTCTTAACCTGGGATGGTTACCTCCGTTACCTGGTAGCTTTTAAGGCATTGTCATCACTTGGTTTAGGTGACTTGAATGAACGTATGCTTCTTTCCCCCACCTCCAAATGTGTAGGTAGTGCTTATAAATAGCTGAATATGTTGTGTTTAATGTCAAGTTCTGTGTGTTCTCATGTGCCCTATCCTGATGTGGATTTGAGCACAACTTTAAAGTAATGCGGGGCACTAAAATAAGACATTAATGTAATTGGAAATTTAGAATTAGAGGGTTTGAGCATTGAATGTACTTTTATGAGTCTCGAGATGGAAAGTAATTAAAGTAGTTGTGTTTGAAGAAGTTTTTTTCTTCGTGTTTTGTTAGCATTAGGAAATACATAAGTAAACCACGGTGGAACTTTAAAAATATTTTTAATAAACCAATCTCTCTGGTGAATCGGGACCAGAGAGCATCGCTATACATCACAGAAAAGCAGAAGTCAGTTTCTGTGACAAGAAGTTAATGAGATTTCATGCAACATGTATCTTCAGTGGACCCTTAGATTACTACTACCCAATATAAATACAGCTTTCTTACTGGATGAACATAGAAGACGTCTTAGTTTTGGTCCAGTCTGATGCCCTCTGCGTTTGCTTCTTGGTGCTGCAAGCCCTTCTCATGTGCTGTTTCACGTGCCTGAGTGCTGAACCATGGTAGGAGCAAGGTGACTGGAAGAACTAATGCGGTTTCTTCAGGGACCTTTTTTTTTTTCCCTCCTGTTGGAACAGCTGAGATTCAAAACAGCTATTGCATGCATCAGGGAGGAAACCAACAGGGAGCAAAGCAAAAAGCAAAATCTTAGTTGCCTTTAAAATTTGGGACTATATGTCATGGGGATTTAAGCTTGTTAAGCCTGGAAATTCCCACTTTGCTGTAGGCAGAAAAAAAAAACCAAACCAAGCCACCAGCAAATTAAACCTCTGTAGAAGGCCAGCAGAAGTAACGACAGAAAACCCCAGTCCTTTTCTGTAAAATGTGTTCAGGCAAGGCAGAGTTGTTTTTATGTAAGACCATTTAAAAAGATGAGTTCTTCTAATATTTGAATTTCTCCTTTTATTTAGATATGTTTAGTAATTCAGATAATGGAGATTTATTGATGGCCTTTTCTGCCTTGTTGGAGACAGTCTTTCTGGAGAATCATATTTGTTTGGCTTTCTGTTTTAATTTCCACCCTTATTAGTTTCGACATCTGCATGGAAATGTGATTCCTGTTTCCTCAAAAGTCCAGCTTCTGTTGTTTCTTGCTTTTTTTACTGGACTTGGATTCCTTTCCCTGCAGCATCACAATCACTTTCACAGCAACTATTTCGGTTCTGCCAGAAGCAGCTTTTTGGCAGGAGGTAAAAGGAATAAGCAGAAGAAGCTGAGCAGGTCTTAAGGTACAAAGATCTTATTTTCATGAATCAGCTCCTTGTAATGGGAAGATGAGAGGACAGAAGTGTTGCAGTATTAAAAGATGGAACAGAATTGTCTCCCATATAGGTGATTTAATTTTTCTCCTGCTGTGATCCACGCTACCTACCTTTAGCTTCTTTATCATTTTTCTTCCCTTAGCTACTCCAAAGTCTTGCACTCCAGTTGTTGCTCTGTTGCAGAAACTGGGCTGTAGGATTTAACACTGTGGCTTATGGTGATGCTTCCAAATGACGCGCTCAAGACACAAGAGTCAGTAGGCTGAGAATCTGTGCCTGTCCAGTACTTTCCAGCACGTACATGGATCCTTTGGCTGTCTTAAGGGGAAAAGTTCAATATCGGTGAATTAATGAGAGGAGAGCCCTCCCTGTCTTTGCTGCAGTTCCTTGGGAGATGTCTGATACTGCTTCTCCCTTGTGTAGGGTCAGATGTAACACTTTTTGTCTGAAGTAAGTGTAAAAGAAATAGGAGGAAAGTACGGGAAATCCTGGGGCTAGATGGGAGGAGAGGTAGGAAATGTTAATGAATGCAGCCATGCTGATGTCTTTCTTGGAGAAAGAGAATCAGGCTTGCTGCCCTTGCTTTACACTTGCTTAAAGATGTAGCTGTCCCACTGTGAGTATAAGTTGCAGTCCCTGGTTGTGTGACCTGTAGGTGCCTGATCTTGCTGTCATCTTTTGTATTATCTATCTTCAAGCTAGTCTCTAATGCCCATTCCCATAGCATCTGAGTGCGTCTAGATGAAAGCTGCAAATGTGCAGTGGCGAGCCTGTGCATGACGTGAAATTGTGTAAGAGGGGAAAGGATTAGGACAAGGGTAAAACTTTGAGGGGACGGGTGCCATGCCTGTGAGAAATCTGCATGCCTGACTCTGCGGAGACTTCAGCCTCCTGGTGCTGCTAGTTCAGTGCTTTTCATCAGCAGTGAAACCTTTTGTAAAGAAGAAGAAATCTCTCAGAGGACCCCACCAGCTGCATTCAGAAATCATCTTTCCTCTAACAAACACTGGGTTGCTCAGAGTCTTTCCAGCATATGTTACCTGCAAATTTGTTCTCCATCCCCCAAGCTGCATTGCTTGCTGGCCTCCCCTCTTCCAGGCAGAGGGAGCTCAGAGGTTGTGTGGAGATGAATGCGCTGAGGTCATGAATGGTGTCACCCCTCAGTTCTGCCCCTCCCCCAGCTGCTAATGTATGCTTCTGGAGAGCCACACGAACTGAGTAATTACTGAATTACGGCTAGATCAGAAGTGGTGACCTGAGAGACAGGAGGAGACTCTCCATCTCCATTTGTCAGTCCTCTTGTGGTCAGAAGGACCTTTTTTCTCCAGGATCTGTGAGAGAGAGGGAAGGGATGTGCAAGGTAAGCCTTACATTAAGGCATAAGGGGTGGAAAAATAAGCGTTTGCTTTTGCCACTGTGGAATTGATGGGCAGCAGAAGAGTCAGCATTGGCTGGCTGTGTGCTGTGACCGCAGCTGGTAGGAGCAGTAGCACTAACGCTGAGGGCAACTCAAAGGGTATTATTTTGCCCAGAAGCTCGCATCCGTCGCAGAGGAGGGTTCCAAGTCTTGAGACCATTTTCCTGCCTGTCTCTGCCTTGTTTGCACTTCAATCCTTGGAAGTAGTTTGGAGGTCAGCGAAGGTGTCTGTGGGGAAAAATGGGTAGGGTTTAGAAGTTTTTCAGTTGTGATAGTACCATAGTGGCTCTGTATAATTATGGTTGAGCTGATTTTCTTGCACTAAAAGCAGAGAGACTTCAGTCTTTCTTATGACTGTGGCGTAGCGCATCTGCTCAATTTATAGCACTTACTCTTTGATGATGAAATGTATTTGTTGGAAATTTACATGCAAACCTGTTTAGTTTTTTGCATTGATTTTGAAATTGATCTTTTAAGGATTTATTTTGCTAAGTAACCATTTTTGGCTTTCAATACCTGGGTTTTTTCTTCTTTTCAGAATTGAAGGGTACTTTGCTTCTAAGTTGCTTTCAGAGCGTATAGATACTACCAATGGCTTTACCCTAAACTAGAACTGCTTGCGTGGATGTTTGATTTGTGTGGTTGAAGGATCAGAGCCCTAGTAGCATGATGGGGTTACTTTCTTCGTTAGTCCTAACAATGTTTTATTTCTAACTTTTTTTGGTGTAACTGATGGTGGTCAAGTAGTTCTCACTGAATAGCCAGGTCAGAAGGTTTGAATTTATTTCTTTTGGAAAGTGAAATGTTTAGTGGCAAAGAAAAGCTCAGTGATGTGAACAAGGTGTACTAATGACAGTGGGTTTTCATCTGGAGTCTTCAGACAGCAAAAAATTAGTTTCGGAGAGAATTAAATTCTCCCTTAAGCTCAGCAGGGTTGTATGTTGAAGCCTGATACATCACTTCAAAAGCTGCAAAGGATATATTGCCTGTGCTTGTGGTATTTAACTAATACAGTTCTGGTAACTTGTGTTTTCATTCTGCGCTTTCAATGACCCTGTATGTTACCGGTGATGCCTACTGTAGTGCAACAGCTGACAGTCGTGTGACATTTGCATGTATTTATAGCATGAGGTTTTTTAAATGCCATTTAATCCTTTAAAATGAGCCATATAGTTTTGAGCTTTTAAATATTTTAAAGAGCAACTCCTCTTGTACTTGCCTTGTAACACTTTTAAGTAGTCATTAGTGGAGATGGGAAATGCTGCTGTGCAGCAGGCTAGAGATCCAGGTATTTAAGTATGCAAATTATTTTTGGTCCTTTGAGAAATTTTTGACTTGTCAATGTTAGCTGTCCTTAGAGTTTTATCACGCTTTTTTGAGCATTTTACAAAACCTTTTCTGTTTATGCTGCAACTTCATTGTGTACATTAGCTAAAAAAATCCCTTGCTATAGGAAGCTTATATAGGTAAGCTCTGTTCTCGTGTTTGTATATATAAAAGAGTTTTACCTTAAGTTTAACTTAAGGTAGAGTGCTCAAAGCACTCCTACTTTATAAATCTACACAAAGGATTGACCTCGATGCTTCACTTGAAAATCAGAAAACAGATAATAGAAAATCAAATTATAGAAACCATATCGAGTTCCCCTACCCTGTTAGGGCTTTTATCACAGTGCTGGATCCCCGGAGGGAATGCTGTGCTAACCAAGGCCTTCGCGTGCCGCGGCAGTCAACAAGATTAAGGCTGTTTGCTGCTGGAGCAACCTCACAGTTTGTCACGGTGAAATGTGCTGTTGGAGCCTCTTCTTCAGGTGAAGGAAGTGATGACCTTCACCTCCCGTAAGTGAAGCACCCTGCCTTAAACGCTACTTGCAAATGGGCAACAAGTGTTGCGGAGAGCGGGGATGAACTGCGCCGTGAGAGGAAAAGCAAGCAGCAAAGCATTGCCTCTGTGCTCCAGCTGTGGGTCCCAGGTGGCCAATGCGGAGCACATCACGGTGATCTCATCTGAAGGAGATAAGGCACAGATCAGCACAGAAGGCTTTGCCTCTGAAAGAAGCCATCACGTACTTGTGTCGAGTCCAAAGAGGAGCGGAGAAGCAGATGAGTCCTTCCTGGGCGCTCCTGCCAGCAGCTGCGGAGTCCCTAACACCCACAAACTGTTACCTTGAAAAACAAATGGCAGGAGCAAATGTAATTTTTGCCTGCTCTGGTTGTTTTCCCCAGACTGTTGCCACTGTTGCAGTCTTATCTCCATGGAATTTCAGCCAGTCTCCGAATTATTTTTGACAGATAATGCGCAGTACAAGATGTGTTTTTTTATATTTATTTTTTGTAAAGAGCGAGTCACCTGTTGGGGAGCCATCAGTGAAGCTGTCAGCTGGCTGTGCTTACAACACAGTTCATTGCATTTTGGGATGAGCTATAAGCAGGGGCCTTCTCTCAGAATAAGGCTTCCAACAGGAGATGGTGCTCAGTGAGGATCTGGGCAACAAAGCTTGGGAAACAGGACAGTTATCGAAACTGTTGTATCTGCTCAGCAGAGTTCCTGGCAAAACAAGTTTTAAATGATGCTCGAGCTCTCTGTGCCCAGCACTTGGAGCTCCTTGGGCTGCCAGCCTCCTGCGTTTTCACGTGAATTGCTCTGAGTGGCAGATGGAGGAAGCCGTAGTGTCACTGGGAGCTTCCTTTGCTGACATGCAGGCTTAGATGATGATGATTTGACAGGCACTGCATCTTTGCTCTCGAGCTGCCCCCTCTGCCAGTCTCCTGGCCCCCTCACTCTGAAAAATCAAAACCAAAAAAACTAGTGAACGTTCTTTAAAAAAAAAGCTTGTTTCTCCAGCGCAGATTAGGTGTAGTTAACTCCCAAATTTAAGGCTGGCAGGGGGCTCGGGAGGGCTGGGAGAACTGTTTTTAATTGCCCACGCTGTGCGGCGGGGAGCAGACCCCCCGCACCGGGCCGCCCGCAGCCTCCATGTTATTTACCGCGGCTCCGCTCAGGCACCGCCGGCTCGGGGCCCGCGCGGCCCCGGCGTGCGGCCTGGCCGCGGGCTCAGGGTGTGCTGCGGGCCGGTAAAGCGGCTTCCCGGGCTCTCCGGCCGCAGCTGCCTGGCTGCTGCCTGGGAGGAGAAGCGGCCAAAGGGAATAAATCCGGTTCTTAAAATAACGTGGGGGAAGAGGGGGGTGTTATTGATTTATGAGACGATTAAAATGGAAACTGCCGCGGTCCCTCCCCCGAGAAGGCCGAAGGGGGCCCGCAGCTGCTGGGTGGGCGCGGCGCGCTGCCCCGCTCTGCCCCCGCACCGCCCGAGGGCCGCCGGCCGCGCTCGTCCTGAGCGGCCGCCGGGGCGGGGGTGTCGCTGCCGCCGCATGGCGGGGGGCCGGTGACACGCGCGGCGGCGTCGCCCGCTCCCAGCCCGCGGGACGGACCCCCCGCCGCCGCCCTCCCCGGTCCGCGCGGCGGAGGCGACACCAACCGCCCCCTCCTGGGGCTGCGGCGCGCGGCCCCTTTAAGCGGGCGCGTGGCTGGAGGGGAGGTGGCCGCCTCGCGCCCCCCTCCGCCCGGCGCCGCGCGCGCGCACGCAGCCACGCACATGCACAGAGGCGCGCGCGCCTCTCCCCCTCCCTGCTCCCTCGCCCGGCCGGGACCCGCCGCCTCGCGCCGTTCCCGCTGGCGCGCGCTGCTCCCCAGCGGCCGCCGCCATTGGCTGGCGGGGGTCAGCTGACCCCGTGTTATTTCCTGTGTGTGTGAGTGTGTGTGTGTGTGTGTGTGTGTGAGGGGAGAATGGAGCGAGACGCCCCCAGGCCCCCGCCGGCCCCCCGGCCCGGCCCCCGGTCCGCAGCGCCCGCCCGCCGCCCGCGCTGCTGAGCCCCCCCCGCACCTCCCGCACCTCCCGCGGCGGCGGGGGGCGCCGGGGAAGGCGGCGGGGGGAGGGTCGCAGGTAAGGGGCACCCGCGCTCGGGTCGGGCCGGGCCGTGCCGGGGGGTGCCGGAGTGCAGGGGAGGCCTGGGGAGGGGAGTGCTCCCGGCAGGGCCCGCCAGCCCCTCGCTGGGGAGGCCGCGGCCCCCTTGGTGGTGCGGGAGGGATGTAGGGGTATCACCCGTGGGTTAGAGGGCAAGTGTTGGCTACGGAAGGGCCCTTAGGAAGTTCTATTATTAGGAGGTTTAATCCTCCCCCAGGTTTGGTTTGTTTTTTTGAGAGAAAAATAAGCTTGTGTTTATGTGTGTTTAAAGAGGCCCTCATGCTCCATAGTGAGGTGCCCACCTGTTTTCCCATCCTGAAAAAATGGTCTTTTGCAAGAACTGTGAAGTTTTTATTGCGATGTGAGGATTGGTACTTCTCTGTTTAAGGGGTAAATGATTAAAAATGTCAGATGAGTGCACCCCGCACACAAATTGTAGTAGATGGACAGAATGTGTTGTGAATACCTGAGGTTTATAGTGGTTTTTGTTTGTTTCTTTCGTTCTGGAGCATTTTTTATTTGCAGAGATAACAAGAATACGGTGTGTTTGGGCTGTTGTGAGGATCAGGTCGTCTTTTGTTAATAGCCTCTTACTTTGCTGGAAGTTGTGTTTAGGGCTGCAGTTGGAAATTATTTTTTCTTACCTTCAAGGAAGGAATAAGAGAAAGTTATGTAACCTGAGTGTCTTAGCCGATGCATCAGAGCTGTCTGATGGTACTGGGACTCTGTTATTAAGTTGAAAGTAGGAACTCATTTGTATGTAACTCAACAAGTGATGGTCTCTGTGGGTAGATATGGCACCATCAGAGTCCTTGATTTCTGTGTTTAAAAGAGCAGGCAGTCTGATTAAATTGCAGTATTGTTTTCTGTACTCTTTTTTTTTTTTTTTTTTTTTAAATCCTCCTTTGAAAACGAAAGGAAAAATACCTGTGAGGGGACTGAGGATCAGTTTCAGAGCTTTCTATGTTTAGGTTAGCATTTTGAAAGCAATTCACATCTGTATCACTTGTTGCCATCTGTTGATTCATCCATGGATAATTCTTTGGACTATATCGTTTTTAGCACGCTTCCTGATCAATAGGTGCATGTGTAGTAGTTGGCTCACCTTTACCCAGTCTTTGTAGAGCAATAAAGTGACTGGATGTTGGAGATGCACCAAGCTCTGGGTTAGAGTTATAGCATATTAGTTGAGCTCAAGTCAGGAAGAGCTGGGGTTTTTGCCCCTATTTTCTAGACTGCCTTTTGTTAGGTAACTTAGTTTTTTGAGGTTTGTGCATGAGTATTGTGCAGCTAAGTCCATTTGGTTAAGTGTGTGTGTGAAATACTTCTTAATATTTTACTTGTGACCTTTTATTTTACTGAAATCTATGTGTGTGTGTTGTTTTTTCTTAAATCTACATATTTAAATGGGCTTTCATATTACTTAACTTTAAGCTGTTTGAAGCTGTGTGTTTTTCATCTGTTGTCTCTCTGTTAGGTTCTGTTGGTATATAGAAAAGCAGCTGCATTAGTGTAATGCAGAGAGAATTACTGTAAATAAATAAATTTTTATTTAGTTATCTGTGTCTTAAACTTTGTTATGAGGAGGGGAGAATATTGTTTGCTTATTTCTGTAAATTGCTGGAACATGAAATGCCTATTTTTGTGTTTTCTGGTTAAATTAGTGAGCAAACTACTATGCTTTGGGAGTGGGAGTATGACAACACCTTTTACATCAAAACCATGACTTGCTACTGTACATTTTTGTTTAGTTTTGGGAATGACCTCAGAAAAGCAGACTTTTGAGCTTTGTATTAATAGTCTTAAATGTCTAGGGGAGGTTTTTGGAACTCGTTGAAAGTTTGGCATTCTTCAGACTACATAGTTTTAAATGTGTTAGCATCCCTGCAGTAGAATAGTACGTGTTTCGACACAATTCAGGCTTTGATCTCTAAATCAAATTCCAGAGGCTTTGGGATTGATGAAACCTGCATTTTTGCTGAAAATGGGTGCTTTAATATACCTTTGCAGCCTGGGGCAGATTAAGCATAGTATGCTGTATGAAAGTACCAGGAATAGCTTGGTTGTGAGTGTCTTTAACAGGAGGTTAGGAAATATTTTCTTTTTTGACCTTTTTTTAGTTATTAATGTTTCATAAAGAAGGCTTGAGGTTAATTTTTGTTAAATGAGTAAATCTGTTTCTATAATGCATTAATAAAATCTGAAGGTTATGCAAATGAACCAGAAAACTGTTTGTGTATTAGTTGTGAAGAGGCCCTCTATTGTCAGAATAAGTTTTCTTAACCTTCAACTGAAGAACTGGGGAGATAATAAGTACTTCTTTACTACACTTTAAAGGCTACTCAGATTAAATTTAAGGACTTCAAGCAGTATAAGTAAAAACGTTCTTAATATAGTGCTGTCTATGATTGATACCTGTTTAAAGTCTGTAGGAAAAAGTGTGAAATGTTTAGTTTGGGGTTTTTTTCCACCTCTCTCCCTTTTTGTGTTGTGGAAATGTGTGTAAGGAAGTATTTTTGGGCTCTTGGTAGAGTGTTAAAAGGAAAATCATTGCATACCCCCTTTCTCCCTTCCTTTTTAGGTCATGTTTAACTAAACCACCCATGAAGCACAGCAAAATGGCAATAATGCTGCTCTTAGGAGGGTCCCTTTGTAGGAATTGTACTGCACAATCCTGTTGTTACTCTACCAGCTTGGCAGGTTGCTATCTAGAATGTGGGCATAACATGTAATAAACTTGAATAATTTCATGCTGCTTGCTTGGTTTCCATATAATTTGAGATAAGGGTATATTTAAGAGTTTATAGCTGGCTTATGCATATCTTGCCTTTTGACACAGGATATGCCAGATATCCATTTGGGTGGGGTAGCTTTTTAATTAAAACATACATTTATTTTTTCATACCCTATTCAATTATATTTTATACTTACAAAGGGTATTAGACTAATGTTTTTGGAACCTGAGTTCGTATAACTTCCAAAGATTTAGAAATGTTTTTGGCAGCACTAGCTTCTCAGGCTTCAGTGTGTACCTTCACTGGCTGTGTGAGAATTTGTGTTACTTAATCCTGCGATTGGCCTCCAAGACAGGAAAGATTATGTATAACTGTTTCTGAAGAGCCAACTCATGTGCTGATTTGTTGGCAGAGACTGGACTGAGACCAACCATCTCTTCCTATTCAAGTAATTAAACTGCAGTCTGATAGCAAAAGGTGTTTATCTTGACTGTTTTTGGTGAGATATCTCTGTCTCAAAAAAAAAAAAAAAATTAATTTCTGGTTTAGCTTTTGGACTTCTAAAATAAAAGATAAAGGTAGTCTTAAGTATTTTTAACTGTTTCTAATAGTGTTGATATGCTAGATAAAATTTTTTAGAACGCTTTAGTGATACTGATAGAGGACACAAACATAATGTAAACAGAGGTTGGTACTTCTCCAGAATTATACAGGAGAAGCTATTGTATTCTGGTAACGGGATTCTAAGGTGCGGTTCTGTTTCTATCAAACTCTTGTTAAAAAAAATAAAGTTGGTACTGTTATTCTTCTGACCTGGGTCCTCTCCCTTACCGTTCTTGACTAGTCTTCAGTCTTGACTGACTGGAAAAATGAAGGATTCTGTCTTACAGCTGGGTACAGCACTGCTGGTGCATCTGTGTCACAGTAGTGTCTCGCTATACCACTCCTTGATTTCTTCAGCTGAACCTTTCAACCAGTGTTTACCATAAAGTTATGTGTGGGTTTGTTTTGGGACACTTGGAAAAGCATATGATTTTCTTTACTGTGCAGGTACATGGTTTTTTTTTTAAGAGGAGAGGGGGGGAAAAAAGCCAAACACAAAGACTCAAAAGTTGAGGCTGATGTGTAAGCAAAAGCAGATTCTGTTTAGACCTGTTGGAGGATAAGATTAGTTCAGGGTGTTCTAGAGTCTGTGATAAGCTGCCTATTTACCTTTAAGGACAAAAAAATTACGAAAATTAAATTTTTACCAGGTCTTGAACTTTTTTTGTGCTGTATTTGTGAACAGCACAAGCAGTCAAAATTCCAGTCTTGACCTGGATACAACAAAGCATTCATGTTGCAGTAAAACTCTGGTTTTGTTTTGTTTTTTTTCCTGCCTCTTGTGTAGTGATTCCTCAAGAACAAAGTTAAGAAGTGGTAGAAGAAAGTGCAAGCATCCTCTTGTTGCCCCGACCTGGTGACAGTGAATATGCATGTGCTTTCCCAGTGTTCTTTGTGTTTCCTCTTTTTAGCATGATGTTTGTAACTGGTGATAATATTGGAAGAATGGAAAAAGTGTTACCAGTTCTTTGTCTGAAAGCCCTGGCTTGAGTCCCTTTGAGATGTGATCTGTTCTTTGAGAAGCTGAGTATTTCTTGCCTGCATTGTGATGCAACAAATACAAAAAAGGCTAGAAAATTGACTTTCCCCCCCCCCCACTTCTTTGTAAGCACACAGCACGTCTGCATTCATGCTAATAACTGCATATGGAATCATTATGTATTCTGTGCCGGAATATGATGATTTATTTCAGAGTACTTTACTAGTATGAACTCAGTCATCTAATTGCAAGTGAATTGCAACAGAACCTTCTGATGAGTTCTGATAAGAGCTCAGTGCTTAGCTAGAAATTGTATGGGGAGCTACTATGGTACAAGCTTTAACACAGTTTATTGGGAGAACTGTTCGTATCACTTTTCCTGTGAAAATATGTGCTGCAAGCTCTGTCTTGGTAATAGCTTTTAACTGAACTAGAGATTAGGTACTGGCAGAGCTGACTCTATAGATGGCTTGTGGCCATATACAACAGCACTAATGACTATGAAAAACATACCTAAAACTTACTAACTGAAAGAAAAATATGTGCTGTCACACCTGCCAGAATGTAAAGGAATAAACCATTGTACACAATAATGAAGTGTTGTTAATCAGCTTCCAATTCAATAGCTACAGTTTGCTGTTACCTTTGGTCAGATGCCTGGATACACTTGAATTTCCGTGCAATTTGACTTGTCAAACAGTGTTTTCTATGAGTAGAAAATCTGGAATAGCAGGGACACTGTATATTATATTTTTTTAAATTAATATAAATAGTTATCTGATAAATGTAGCGAATGCTGCACGATCAGCATTATTATATTGTCTGCTAGAAATACAACACAGCAGAGAGGAAGCAGCCCGGGAGGTTCCTGGAGTGTGCAGAAGACAAATTCCTGACACAGCTGGTGGGTGAGCCAGCTGGGAAAGGTGCCCTGCTGGGCCTGTTGTTTGCAAACAGAGAAGGACTTGTGGGTGGTGTGGTGGTTAGAGGCCACCTTGGGCACAGCGATCACAAAATGATAGAGTCCTCGTCCTCAGAGAAGAGTGGGCTCAGCAGAACTGCTATGGTGGACTTCTGCAGGGCAGACTTCGGCCTGTTTAGAGTCCCTTGGGAGGAGGCTGTTCTGAAGGGCAAAGGAGTCCTGGAAAGCTGGACATTCTTCAAGAGGGAAATCTGTAAGGCACAGGAGCAGGCCGTCCCTGCGTGAAGGGAAGAAGGTTGGCCTGGCTGAACGGAGAGCTTCGGCTGCACTCGGGGGAAAAAAACAAAGGAGAGTTTATGACCTTTGAAAGAAGGGGCAGGCAACTCAGGAAGGACTACGAAAGTGTAATGAGGTTATGTGGGGAGAAAATTAGAAGCGCCAAAGCCAAGCTAGAGCTTAATCTGGCTACTGCTGTAAAAGGTGACAAAAATATTTCTATAAATACATTAGCAACAAAAGAAGGGCTAAGGAAATGTCCATCCTTTAGTAGATGTGGGGGGAAATACAGTGACAAAGGACGAGGAAAAGGCTGAGGTACTCAATGCCTTCTTTGCCTCAGTCTTTCATAGTAAGACCATTTTTTTTCTGGGTACCCAGTCCCCTGAGCTGAAAGACAGGGACAGGGGGCAGAGTGAAGCCCCAATAATCCAAGGGGAAATGGTTGGTGACCTGCTACACCAAAGACACACACAGGTCAATGGGGCTGGATGAGATCCACCCAAAGATACTGAGGGAGCTGGTGGAGGTGCTCACCCAAACAACTTTATGTCATTTGTCAGCAGTCCTGGCTAAACGGGGAGGTCCCAGTTGACTGGAGGAGCAAATGTGACGTCCGTCGACAAGAAGGACCAGAAGGAGGATCAGGGGAACTACAGGCCTGTCAGTCTGACCTTGATGCCAGGGAACGTCATGGAACGGATGATCCTGAGTGTCATCGTGTGGCACATTCAGGACAACAAGGTGATCAGGCCCAGTCAGCATGGGTTTATGAAAGGCAGGTCTTGCTTAACCAACCTGATCTTCTGTGACAAGGTGACTGGCTTAGTGGATGAGTGAAAGGCTGTGGACGTTGCCTACCTAGACTTTAGTGAAGCCTTTGATGCTGTTTCCCACGGCATTCGCCTGGAGAAACTGGCTGCTCATGGCTTGGACAGGTGTACCCTTTGCTGGGTAAAGAACTGGCTGGGTGGCCGGGCCTGAAGAGTTGTGGGGAATGGAGTCATATGTGACTGGTCACAAGCGGTATTTCCCAGGGCTCAGTATTGGGGCCAGTTCTGTTTAATCTCTATATCAATGATCTGGACGATGGGATTGAGTGCACCCTCAGTAAGTTTGCGGATGACACCAAGCTGAGCAGGAGTGTTGATCTGCTGGAAGGCAGGGAGACTCTACAGAGGGATCTGGACCGGCTGGATCGTTGGGCTGAGGCCAGTTGTATGAGGTTCAACAAGGCCAAGTGCCAGGTCCTGCACTTGGGTCACAACAAACCCATGCAGTGCTACAGACTTGGGGAAGAGTGACTGGAAAGCTGCTTGGTGGAAGAGTTCCAGGGGGTATTGGTCGACAGCTGGCTGAACATGAGCCAGCAGTGTGCCCAGGTGGCCAAGAAGGCCAACATCATCCTGGCTTGTATCAGAAATAGTGTGGCCAGAGGTACCAGAGCAGTGATTGTGCCACTGTACTTGGCACTGATGAAGCTGCACCTTGAATCCTGTGTTCAGTTTTGGGCCACTCACTACAAGAAGGACACAGAGGTGCTGGAGAGGGTTCAGAGGAGGGTGATGAAGCTGGTGAGGGCTCTGGAAAACAAGTTTGATGAGGAACAGCTGAAGTAACTGGGGCTGTTTAGCCTGGAGAAAAGGAGGCTGAGGTGAGACCTTATTGCCCTCTACAAGTGCCTGAAAGGAGGTTGTAGTGAGGAGGGTGTCAGTCTCTTTTCCCAAATAACAAATGATAGAATGAGAGACAATGGACTCAGGTTGTGCCAGTGGAGGTCTAGGTTGGTTATTAGGAAAACTTTTTTACTGAGTTATCAAGCAGTAGAACAGGCTGCCCAGGGAAGTGATTGGGTGACCATCCCTGAAGATATTTAGAGGACATGTAGGTGTGGCTCTTGGGGACATGGTTTAGAGATGCACTTGGCAATGTTAGGTTAGTGGTTGCACTCAGTGATCTTAAGAGTTTTTTTCCAACCAAAATGATTCTATGATTTTATGATTATCCTGTATTTTGTTTCTCATCTTGTATTCAAAGGAAAAAAAGAGTGAAGTCAACAGTGTTCTGTCATATGGTGCACACTTTGGTTTGCCATTCTTAAGTTTTTCCAGTCTCGTTTTGTGCATGTGGAAGTGAGGAGGTTTTCTTTCTCTCCCTTCTCTAACGTATTTGGATGAAATGTTGTGCTCATCAGATTTTCCTATGTTCTTGATCCTGACCATACCTTATGCATATTGCTACATAAAAATGGTGATTTAGATAGGTCTTGAAAAGTATGATGGACACTTATCAGGCAGTGAATTAAAAGAGTTGGGCAAAATTGTTACAGAAGGTGGTAGCAGATTGTCTTTGTATTTGTGGGGTATTGCTGAGTGAGTGGCAGATTCTCTTCCGTGCTGCTGGGAGTAGAAGTAGCAGGAGCATAATTGCTCCAAAGTGACGCTGTTTATTTTGCATGAAAAAAACTGAACTGTGCTATCCTGATATCCTTTCCTTCCACATCACTATATTGTAATCGAGAAATATTATTCCTTTGCCTTTCTTAATCTCGCATTTACTGTGGGAGCGTATAAAGAGAACACCACTGATGCAGAATTGTTTGGATGCCAGCTGTGGTAGAGGATTGGCTTTGATGTTGACCTAGGGAGGTCCACTGAAGGGTGGTGGTCTGCACTTCTGCGCTTCTGACCTCAGTCAGCAGTGTGTTTATTGCAGTTTGGGAGCCACGTGGTGAGTCTTGCCTTCTGCTCTGGGTTTCTTTTCTGCTGGCTATGCTTGTCGTAGCCCAGTCATCAGAGACAAAACTGTTCTTGAGAACTTCTCAGTTGAGTGTATGTTTTGGTTTTCGTTTGTGGTGTTGGTAGTGGTATTTTTTTGTGTGGTGGTGGTTGTTTTGTAGTTATGGTAGTATCCTGCAGTTAGGATATAGAAATTTGACTTGTCATAGAAGTCAATTTTGTTTGTTTCCTTGTCTTTTGGCCTTCAGAAATAAGGGGTGTGTAAAACTGGCAAGGGGAGAAGAGATGAACTATATATATATAGAGAGAGAGAGAGAGAGAGTACACAGTCTAATGAAAAGCCCATTGAAGTTGGTGGAAGAAGATGAGTTGAGTGAATCTGGATCAAGCTCACTGGGGAAAGCACATATCTCAGCCTAATGAGAAACAGGGTCAGGAAGCTCCTAAATGCAGACAGGAGAGGAATTAGGAAGTAAACTTCTTGCCTATCCACAGAACTGTAGTGCTGATAAAGACTTTGTTAGGCTGTGTTTACTCCTGAAGCTTTTCCTTATTAGCTCCATGTGTATATCGCCCTTCTGAAATAAGCTAAGGAGTGAGAACCTTTTGCCCAGTTGGTTAGCAAGAAATAAAGAATTTAACGCAGGAGCAATAATCAAGGCAAAAGTCAATGACTTGGTTTTTTTGTCACTTTTCTAGCTGAAATGATGCAGCAAACCTTTCAGTTTTTCTTTGGATGTTTTGGAGCAAGGGAGGAAACGGCATCTCATCCTTACGTTTTTGTAATAGAACTCTAGGAATACATTAGCATTATGGAATGATTATATATAATCTGTCACGTATGGTTTATGTTAATTGTCTCTATTTAGTGTCCTCTTGAGGGGAGACAGGGTGGAGAAAGAAACACTGGAATCTTCTAGTTTTGTTTTTTCTCCTCTCTGATGTACAGGATGAGTGACGGCAGGAGCTCAAGTTTAACAGAATGCTGGGCTGATTCTCAGAGTAGTGAGCCATCCAAAGCTCCCTCTGTCTTACTTTGGAGTCTTAACTCTAGCATTTCCAAATAAAATATGCTCAAGAGTTCAGTGTCTTTGTTATCTTCCATTAATCTGTATTTATATATGTGATCTTTTTTCTTTGGTGCTGAATTACACAGAATCACAATCTTTACTTTCAGCTGTTGACTTTCTTCAGGATATATGCTCTAGGATACAGGATGGAATACATACCGTGGAACTTTTACCCATCAGCTTTCCAAGTGTGTCTCCATCACCAGTCTCAAACACTGCCTGACATTATCACTGTGGTGGCACTAAAATCTGCTTGTGGAGGAGAAAGCTTTAGGCCCCAGTTTTAAGAGGGTCTGCAGTTGTAGCTTGTTGACTTCTGTGAACTGCATATGCTCGTTAGAATTAATTTTGTTTCTGTGGTGTGGTGTGACTCCTGTTTGTCATTTACTGTGCCTTTGGCTGGAGCAGCAGAACTTAGAAGCACGGTGTCTGCAATTTAGAGTACCAGGGTACAGTGGCATGTCTGTTGGTTATGGTGGCCTGGGTTTATACCATATAATTTCAGACATTTAAATTAAGTGTATTAGAAGTTTAGTCACCTTATAAAATTGACATGGGAAGAGGCCTTCTGGAAGGCTTTCGCTGACTCCATGGGGAAGCTGGTGAAAGTGAACCAATTAAGTGCTTTAGTGATACAGGAATTTCAAAAAGTACAAATTTAAGGAGTTCCTAATTGTTTGCTCCAATGCTGCAGTGTGCTACATCTTCTCTGTTGACTCTCTGGTTGTGCCAGTGTAACTACAATGGAGAGATGTGCAATGAAATAATTCAAGAAACTAGTCCAATCTGAGAAATGCAAAGAAAAACCTGCAGTGCTGGGGTGGGAATGAGAGTCTTGGGAATGGCAAAGTAGGAGGTGCGGGAGGAACTTCATAAAACAGTGCTGCCACTGGAGTAATCTTTTTGTTGGGTCACTAAAGTGAAGTTATTTTGTATTAATCTGAACTGTTTCTCTGTCTCTCTGTAACTGTAGTCTTAGTCTCTCTTAGGAGAAAACACTTAAATTGTTGGAATGGATCTGCTTCAACTTCTGGCTCTGGTATGAGGTGGATGGCTGTGGAACCCAGAGGGTGAAGAAATGAGCAAAGTGATGTTTAGAGCTTGTAGGAGACAAGGAGAAATGTCAGGGAAGGAAAAGTTGTTGGTTATTTTAATGTGAAGATCTTAAAAATGCTTGGAGATTTTTTTTTTTTTTAAGTTAAACCATTTCTCTCTTACATTAGGGGAAAACTCATTTTTTCTTAACATTTTATCAGTAAGCATCATACGGCCTTGACTGTATTTTTTGTCTGAAGTTTTCCATAGCAGCACTATTTGCAGACCTTCCACACCCAAATTGCTCTTAAATCTGTGTCACTTCAGGGGGATGAAGTGCTAAATTGATAGGTTAGTGAAACTTGAGAGTAGTATAGTGCATAACTAAATTTCTTGTGTTATCTTAAAAGAACAAAAATTATCTGTAAGAAGTTTCGAGGACATAAATTTGAGGACAGCTTTTCTGCAGTTGTATGGTAATTCTTTATTTGTTAGTTTAAGTGGATCGAGGTTGTATTTCTAGCTGATGTTAATGTTATTGCATATGAAGTAGCTAGGTGGTATTATCCTCAACAATGGTTTTATCCTAATCAATGGATTTAATTCTTGTATACAGTGCGTAACCTGTATTGTAATAATACTTGCACATAACTGATAGAGATTTTGTGTTAATTTACTTCATTTGCCTTGAGGAGTTCCCAGGAGTCTTAGTTACAGGCTTATTGCACCAGGCATTGTAAAACAGAATAAAAAGACTTAATTGTGTAGACTACATTGAATAGAAAAGACAGACATGTATTACAGGTAATATTAAATATGACCTAAGTATTCATCTTAGTGACTTGTCATAATTTGGAGAGATAATGTGTTAAAGAATTTAAAGGCAGGCGCTAATACTTAGAATGAACAATTTATAGAAGTTAATTAAAAAGAATGTGTTAATTTTTTTCCCCACTGCTGTGTAGTTCCAAGTATTTGTGGTACTGGATTAATTTCTACAACGGAAGTGAGAGCTTGGACAGGTAGAACCTGGCAACCCTGCTCATTCTTTTCTGCTTTTCTCTTACAATAAATAATTGACTTCTTTTCATTGTCTTCAGCTCTGTAACTGAAAAGTGAAGGTTTGGTGAGAGTTGTGATGTCACTGAACCTTCTGTCTCACATGTCTGAGGAGGCGAAGAGCAGATCAGGAGCAGTCCTTGAAATGGTTGCTCAGATTTTACTGTGTTGTGGAAGCAAACATGATGTTTGACTGTATGGGGGCATGGAGATGTGGACACAGGTGAATTTGCAACAAGAGGCATATAATGAGCTGCTAAGCTTTTTGGCCAACTAGTATTAAGTTGGTGCGAAAGTAATTGCAGTTTTTGCATTGTTGAAATTTGCTGTTTGATATTGGAATACGTTATTAAAAATGTGGTTATGTTATACATAATTTTAATGCTTATTTCTCACTTTTTTTTTCGCTGCAGAGTTATTACTTGCTGTTTATTTTATATTTGTTTTAGACTATGGAAATGGTGTTGGACAAAAAGCAAATTTGAGCAATTTTCTTGTTTGAGTTCAAAATGGGTTGCAAAGCAGTGGAAGCAACCTAAAACATCAACAACACGTTTGGGCCAGGAACTGCTAACGAATGTACAGTGCAGTAGTGGGTCAAGAAGTTTCGCAAGGGAGATGAGAACCTTGAAGATGAGGAGCATAGTGGCCGGCCATTGGAAGTTGACAACAACCAACTGAGAGCAATCATCAAAGCTGATCCTCTTACAGCTGCATGAGAAGCTGCCAAACAACTCAATGTCAACCATTCTATGGTCATTTGGCATTTGAAGCAAATTGGAAAGATGAAGAAGCTTGATAGTTGGGTGCCTCATGAGCTGACCAAAAACAAACAAACAAAAATCATCCTTTTGAAGTGTTATTGTCTTATTAAACACAACAACAACTTTCCATTTCTTGATTGGATTGTGACATGCGACAAAAAGTTGATTTTCTATGACAACCGGTGATGACCAGCTCAGTGAATGGACCGAGAAGAACCTCCAAAGCACTGCTCAAAGCCAAACTTGCACCAAAAAAGGTCACAGTCACTGTGTGGTGATCTGCTGTTGCTCTGATCCACTACAGCTTTCTGAATCTCACTAAATCATTGCATCTGAGAAGTCTGCTCAGCAAATCAATGTGATGCACCAAAAACTGCAACACCTGCAACCATCATCGGTCAACAGAAAGGGCCTGATTCTTCTCCATAACAATGCCTACAACACGTCAGACAACCAATGCTTCAAAAGTTGAGTGAATTGGGCTACAAAGTTTTGCCTCATCTGCCATACTCACCTGACCCCTTGCTAACTACACTTCTAGAAGCATCCTGGCAACTTTTTTGGAGGGAAAAAGCTTCCACAACCAGCAGGATGCAGAAAATGCTTTCCAAGAGTTTATCGAATCCCGAAGCATAGATTTTTATGCTACAGGAATAAACACACTTATTTCTCGTTGGCAAAAATGTGTTGATTGTAATGGTTCCTATCCTATTTTGATTAATAAAGATGTGTTTGAGCCTTGTCATAATGATTCAGAGTTCATGGTCCAAAACCACAATTACTTTTGCATTAACCTGAATTGGGTTAGGATGTGCAATCAACTGATCTGCAGCTTGGAGAAAAGAAATGAGGAGCAGAGGGTTCAGTATAATTTTCACTTTGATGGTGAGACGGGTTGTTTGACTGTTGTGTAAAGATGAAGAGCCTTTTACATACGAACTTCTCATTTCTAGTGCACTTCAGTAGCCATGCCACTTAAGCAGTTCCTGCTGTGTCTGTTTTGCTGGTGCAGATGTTTGTGTGATGATACGGTGAATGGATCTGTCAGTTCAGAAATGGCTTTTCTTCTGTTGCAGAATTGTTTCTCAACTCTATCGGTTTCCTGATCTGGCTTGCTGCATGAATGACCATGTTAGCGCTGTGGAGGAAAGCTAGTGCGTAGGGGACTGACCCTATATGTGAAACCAAAATTGTTGGTTTAATCTTTGACATAAGATGGAATCTGACTGATTTGCCTAGGTTCTTATTAAAATAATGGTATCTGATTAAAAAAAAAAAAGTAGATGGATGACTTTCAGCAATTTGTTGCTGGATTTTTAAAAGCCATTTAAATGCATCTGTGCTGTTGATTGAGACTGAGAACCAAAGACAATGATAAAATCAGGTGTACAAAACCACATAAAATTCTGCTGAACTTTGATCGTTAGTTATATTTCTAGAAATACATGTTTTCATAACACCACGACTTTAATACCCGCTTACAACGAAATTTTGCTTGCGTCAAAACTTTTCTTCATGTTTAGGAATGTGAATTTAACATTACATTTTGCTCCAAGTGAAGAGCTGAAGTGGAGATGGTATTTTAGTTCTGTTCATGCGGTAAATAAGGAAGACTCTCAGCCGCAAAAAAAAAAAAAAACTGATTGGGTATTTTTAATGTGGTGTTATCCAAATAATTAAAAAAAAAAATCAGAAAAATATTTTGGGTCTGGGGGAAGAAATGAGCAGTCAAATAATATCCACACACAAAATTCTGATTATTATTTTGTTGTTATTGTTTGTTTATATGGGGCCTTTTATTACAGCAGTTGAATACTCTGAATATGTCTGTTCACATCTCCCCTGTGAGACAGGAAGATGCAATGACTCAGGCTTAGCAAAATTTTCTGTGGGCACTTAGAGAAATATATTAAATGAGAAGTGAATGTGGATCTTATGTAGTACAATAATCCCCAGAGCAGAGCATTCTCCTCTCAGCTGACAAAGCTCACTCTGATCCTTCTGCCACACCCATCTGTTCTTTACCCGTTTGGAGAGAAATGTTTCCTTAATTATTTGGATTTAAGTTCATACATACTGACTTTCTGAAAAGGCATACAGACATTTTGATAAAGACGATGAAGTGTCTCAGCGAGGCGATGGGAACTAGTGGCAATCCACTTGGCCAAGCTTTAGCTCACGTGAGGAATCTGATGAAGTTTTTCATTGGGCCTAACAAAATGCAGTTTTTATGTTAAGGCCAGTGTTGGCACCAATTTGCAAGATATGTTGCTAATAGACACTAAGACTTGTGTAACAGCTACATATGGGTGTTTTTAAGACATGTCATGTTTTTTTAAAATGTAAAATCCAGTTTTCAGTAACGTAGTATTCTGGCTTTAATGTCACAGTTTACCTACTTCAACAGTTTCTGGCACTCTCATTGAAAATTAATTGTATACTATTTAAACTTGGAGTGATGTAGTAAGGCTTCTTTGATAGAATAAATTATGAAGGCTTGGTGAGCCAGATCTGATAGAAGTGCAGTGGTGGATAAGGCAGTTTCAGTTTCCCATGTCTTAGATAATTCTGTTTATTTGTAGTGGGCAAAAGTAACTTCTAATGTAGCAGGATCTGAAACAGCTTTACAGAGGGGTATGGAGAAAATCTGTTTGCAGTTCAGGGCAAGCACAACTTCCTGAAAGAAGTGAGCAGTGAGGATTATGGCTCGTACAAACTGGTGACCTTTTGAAGTGATGGCTATCTTGGTTTACTTCAATATCACACATAAGGCTGAAAACTAAAACTAGTTTCCCTTTTGTTTTAAAAAGGCATCAAATGTAGAACAAATAAGTTAGAACTGTTACTTCATTGAATGCAGTCTTAGGTTTGATCGTTAAGTTCATCTGCTGGTGGCATAGCTGATTTGTCTTCTCTTAAAAGCTGCAGTTCCTTCAAAACTGAAACAGGATCAGTCTATTCTCAGCTGTTGCTCAGGTGCGCAAGTAATAACTGTGCACCTGCAGAAATGAGGGTTAGCAACTTGGCCTTGACTGTGGAAATGATACTGAGTATGTGGAAATATTTTTTTCCTGTATTTCAGGCTTAATTCAGATCCTGAGGATTCTTTACTTACAAATTATGCCACTGAGTTGCTTGTACTCAAGTTCTGACTTGGTGGGGTTTTTTTGGTTGTGAGAAGATACAGTGAGGGAAGGATAAAAATGGTAATTTTTGCCTTTCGCATGAGTTGTGACTAGAAATGTCTATGGAGATGTATGTATATCTGTTATTTGCACAGCATTTAGCAAGTGAGTCTATTTTAATCAGAAGCCTGGACACTATGAAAACCTCACTTGTTCACGTATGTTTTTTGACTATAGAAAATGCTGTCTTACTTTTTGTCACCTGCCTGTAGCTACATTTTCTTTCCTGATAAGCGTGCTAGGAAGTGAGAGGTCTTTGACAGATCACTGAAAATATATTGCATTTGACTGCTGCCTGAGACTTCTCTGCACAGATGGGTCGCAGTAGTCAACCCAAATCTAAAGAAAATTTAACGAAGCAGAAAGACCTCACTTGCCTCCTGCAGGATCAAGCGATGCTGGTTTTGTTTGCTCCTTTATAGGCTTATCGTTAAGAATTAAGCATACCCTCACAGTGTTTTGGTTTTCAGCTCCCTTCTTTTTGAGCTGTCTGTTGGTAGTGCGGCGCTACTGTGCTGGCATCAGTGTTATGTGGGAAAATCTGGGCAACCATTCTGTATTTGTCCAGTCTTGAATAATTGGGACAAAAAAAAGTTTTAAAGATTCATATGGCTTTAAAAGAAAACTAGTACAGTATGTTGCAGAAGATCATTTCACACAGTAATCTTGGTGTGGGAGGACTGATGAACCCTGTTAATCAGGAATGGTTGGGGGTGTTCTCATATATAATACATGCAGGAACCATTGAAAGATGCTTACATGCTGTTGATTACCATTTAATAATGTTGCTCACAGTAGGATCAGAATGCAGTAGCTCCATATTTTGAGGAACTCCTGTGTTAATAAAGTTGTTCTACGAGGCTGTTTCAGACGGTTAAGCAAAAACCAGAATCTGCATTGTAGATACGCTTAAAAATAAGTTCACATGAAGAAGGTAGGTTGAAAGAGAAACAACTTCAAATGTGTCACAAATAAGTCTGAAGTATGTTGAAGATGACCTGCTACTTCTCTCTATTCATGGCTCATGTGCAGTGATTTCATATGTGAGGCTGTTTCTTTATCAGCCACACAAGCTTGTAATGTGCTTCCTTTGTTCCCACCAGGTTGAAGGCTATGAGGGAAGGAACAAAAGTGTTGGAGCAGAGGGAAATTGCTTAGCTTAGTGACCGTAGCCTGTAATCTCTAGATGGATGTGCTTAGATGGCTCTACAGCTACAACCTGTAAATACTTGAGGAGAATCATGAAGCTTTATTGATAGAACTGGGTGCACGTGTAGTGAGGAGTGTAGGTGTGACACTGAAGCAGTGAAAGCTGTGCCAGAATCTTACCTTTCCTTTGAATAAATGAGGAAGGCTTTGGATGTTTTTGTGTGTGTTGGTAAACACTGTAAGTGTGTGTAATTTGTGACTGTTTATGGAGCACTTCTTTGGAGATGGGACTTCATTCCTTCTGCTGGAGATGGTTTTGTGGATATGTACCACCATTATGGAGTTTTATGTGGTTGTGTTGTAGCCTCTAGTTGGCAGCTGGTGTATCGTTCTCTTGAGTTCCTGCATGTGGAGGAGTAGATGCCAGCTGAAACTGAAAATGCTTCCTTTAAAGGCTTCGGGTAAAAATTTAATCAAATGAATCTGTTCTTTTCCTGTGGATCGAGGTAGAGTTTGAAGGCCTCATCTGTCAATGTGTTTTATTAACAAGGTTTGCCCATGGAATTATTTTCAGTGGCTTTGCTGAGAACATAGCACTTAGATCTAAGCACTTTACAGGGCTGTTAAGAAATATTATTACAATAGTAATTTTGATAGTCCTGTATTTATAGTACATTAATGACAGGAAATATGAAATATGTCTTAAGTTATCAATTATGTAATTAATTGAAGTATCTCCTATCTTTTCTTACTCTTGTTATTAATGAAATGCCTTTTTTGGTGGCTGTTCTACTGGCCGTGTTGCTCAAGTTGAGGTCCTTGTGAGATATTCAAAGCAAGTGTTGTTCCATTGGAGGCATGAAAACAGAAAGCGTTTGCTCAGGGCACCAGCAATTTAAGCTCTCCTGATGAAAGCTTTATTTATTTGTCAGGGTAAAAGCAAAGATTAAAAAATAAGTAAATAAATTGAAGGAGAAAAACTTGTCTCCCTGTTTTGAGTTAACATATATATCTTCTGGACTAAATAAATATTATGTGATTGCATGACATTGTGGAGGATAGGAATTTGTGCCTCAGGTTGACCTTTACTGGATCTCTGTTCCTAAAGGTATTTTATGGTATCTTGTACTGTTTCTGTTCCATCACGCAATCAAAATGATTCTTTTTTAATAGTGAGAAAGTCTTAAAAATGTTTCGCATGTTAGAGGTTTTCAAGCCCATTGTTAGTAGTATTATAGAAGACCGAATATCATCAGTGATGGAAGTTTTTTCTGTGATGTAATGCAAAAGAAGCTTCCTGAGACCTTGTTCAGACCTGGCAAAGTAAGCTTTATTAAAGTCATATTTAAAAACTAGTAATAGATTCCGTGAGAGGCTGAGCCTGTGATGAGGATGGGGACATTGCTGTCGTGAGGATGCGAAGTCCGTGGGCACCAGGGTGTGTGCAGCCTCCGCAGCACATGGACAGAGCTGATTGCAGAGCCCCAGACTGCCTATCTAGTGAAGCTGCTTCCTAACATCTGCCAGTTACAGTAGATAGTCCCTTACCTTTAGTTTGACAACTCCCTTCTACTCATATGTCTGTTTTCTTTCCTGCTTTTACTTTTTGTCCCATTTTTCGCTGTAACAGCAGGTCATACAAAAAGGGAGAAAGCAGCTTGCATTAGGTATCCCAGTTTTGAGGGCAGGGGCTTCAAACTGATGAAGACTCAAAGGGAATAATTGAGAAAAGGGAGGGTTTTATCCATAAGAAGCCCAAACTGGACAGATTGACACAGTGTGGCATTCATAGAAGGGTTGTGCATTTGATATATGTAGTCTTTAAAGTGCTAAAAAAGTAGAATTTCAGCAGAACAGCAGACCTCTCTTATAGTATGACACTTAAAATATTAGAGTGTAAGATTAAAACAGCAGTCAAGTTGGCTTCCTAGAAGGGGAGAGACAGAATTGGAAATACCAACAATTTGACAGTTTCCTTCTGATTCTAGGAAATGTTTTAGTAATACTCTTGTGGACATTAAGCTGCATGAACGAGGGCTGGAACACAAAGGTGCCTTTGAGTTAGCAGAGAGGAACTGCGGAGACATGTGTTACAGTGGAGGTTTTTTGTGTGTGTTCTGTAGCCTGCATGCATAAACAGATAGTAGAAATCCAAATATAACTAGGATGCCTTTCTGAAAGACCATAATGGTGGAGTTAGAGTCTTCTGTGTATAACATACATATTAATTTAAAAAAAACCAAACCAACTCTCGAGGCACAGATGGTAAAAGAGCACAATGCCAGACATCGCCTGCATCTCCTCATTTGTATGCCTGTTTCCTTGGGACTCCAATGATCTCCTACTTTAACAAAACTTTTAAGTGCAAAACCAGACTTTAATTTTGAGTGGGTTCAGTTGAGTGTTGCAACAGAACACGTGGCACAAAACATGGCTAAATGAGAAAACACAATGCGGACAAGTCTTCCAGGAAGTCTCTGATCGGAGGAGTCAGCGTTCTGTTTCCTGAAAAAGTGCGAGCATTGTCTTAAGATTCATTTAAAGGAAGGAATCTCTCCAGGTGGCTTTGTCTGGTTTGTTTTCAGGAAGAGAAAACCACAAGGTGTTTCAGAAATGAAATGCTTTTGTCATCTCTTTATTGATTTTATTTAATTAATTAATAGTTTTTTTTTAAGTGTATATGCCTGTATTTGTTCATTACTGTACTTTTCTTAATGCGTCTACTGTTGTGTCAGGCTTTTGCAGAGGGACTAGCTAGGGACTCTAACAAATTTTGCAGCTGTGGTCCAGTCCTTAAGGATGAGTCATGATTCCACACACTGAATAGTAGATTGAAGTGCATAGGAGAGCCTCCTGAAGTGCATTTACTTAGGGGTTGATTATGTAAATGATCATACGTATTTCAAAACATGTATTTTGACCAACAGATGTTTTCAGTTAAGTGTCATTCAAGGTAATATAAAAGTCTTAAGGGATGAAGTTGTAGATCCTTTTGGTCAAATAGAGTAGGCTTGTTCTGACTTTCCATCTTTTAAAACAAAGCAGTCGGGGGGAAGAGTATCACATGTTGTCTCGGTTTTTACTTAAGTGTCACTGGAGTAGTCAGGAATGGAGCTTGGAGCAGATACCTTTGAGTATGCTGGTGCCAGTTCTTTCCAGGTTCCCATAGATCCTTTTCATTGGAGTCTCTTGGTTTGAGCTTTGGTCAATTGTATCTTGAATGTTTTCTAATAGAGATCTTGCCCAGAATGAAACTAAGGCCTTGGGTATCATTCCTACAGTAGATCCAAGAGTGGTTTGAGGGTGTTCCAGACTTCTCATTGTTGCATCTTTTAACACAGTAGCAAAATACTTGATTATTCGCAGTACTAGTCATGGAGAATAGCTGGAGGGTGAGGATTGTTCTCCTTTGCTTTGCAAAATATCGTTGGAAATTTGTTTCTTCAGGGGCACATAGACAGACACGGTTAGTAAATGACTGTGCAGAAATAATCATGCTGAAAATACGCTCCAACTGATAGTAGGCTCCAGACTTATGTTTTGTTGGAAGTGATACCTCTTACTTGCATTACCTAGAAGGCTGGAAAGGTGAGGTGATACCCATTGATGTACCAGAAAGTACCAAATCTTAATTGCCATTAAAACAGTGAAATTGAGCAGTAGTATTGGTGTGACTGGTAGATGTAGATGCTATACCTTTTTTTTCCTCTTTCTTTTTCTCCCCCTTTAGGAGGGCTTTCGAGCTGCAGCTCTGCTGCTGAACAGCATGCAGTCCTTTCGGGAGCAAAGTAGTTACCACGGAAACCAGCAGAGCTACCCACAGGACGTGCAGGGTTCCTCCCGACTGGAAGAGTTCAGCCCCCGCCAGCAGGCCCAGATGTTCCAGAGCTTTGGAGGAGGTGCTGGCAGTGGACGTCGTGGAGCAGCAGGAGCCTCTACAGCAATGCCTGGTGAGAGCTCTGGCCATCAGAGCTACCAAGGTTTCAGGAAAGAAGCAGGAGAGTTTTACTATATGGCTGCCAACAAAGATCCAGTGGCATCAGGAGGGCAGCAGCCACCTCAGCGCAGGCCTTCTGGACCAGTGCAGAGCTATGGGCCCCCTCAAGGGAGTAGCTTTGGGAGTCAGTATGGGAGTGAGGGACATGTGGGCCAGTTTCAAACACAGCATTCGACCCTTGGGGGTGTATCCCACTATCAACAGGATTATACTGGTCCTTTTTCTCCAGGGAGTGCCCAGTATCAGCAGCAGGCTTCTAGCCAGCAGCAGCAGGTGCAGCAGTTGAGACAGCAGATCTATCAGTCTCACCAGCCTTTACCCCAGGCTTCCAGCCAGTCTGCTTCTAGCACCTCACACTTGCAGCCAATGCAGCGTCCATCCACCCTACCTTCCTCTGCTTCTGGGTACCAGTTACGAGTGGGTCAGTTCAGCCAACACTATCAGCCACCTTCGTCGTCCTCCTCCTCCTCTTTCCCCTCCCCACAGCGTTTTGGCCAGTCAGGACAGAATTATGATGGAAGCTACAGTGTGAATTCTGGGTCCCAGTATGAAGGCCACGCTGTGGGTTCCAACGCACAGGCATATGGGACCCAGTCAAACTACAGCTTTCAGACTCAACCGATGAAAAGCTTTGAGCAGTCTAAGCTGCCCCAAAGCGGGCAGCAGGGGCAGCAGCAACAGCACCCACCTCAGCACGTAATGCAGTATTCAAATGCTGCCACCAAGCTCTCTCTTCAGAGTCAAGTGGGACAGTACAGTCAGACTGAAGTTCCTGTAAGGTCACCAATGCAGTTCCACCAAAACTTCAGTCCAATCTCTAATCCATCTCCTGCTGCATCTGTGGTTCAGTCTCCAAGCTGCAGCTCTACCCCTTCTCCACTCATGCCAGGTGGAGAGAATCTCCAGTGTGGGCAAGGCAACATGTCCATGGGTTCTAGAAACCGAATCCTGCAGATGATGCCTCAGCTTAGTCCTACACCATCTATGATGCCAAGTCCCAATGCTCATGCAGGAGGATTCAAGGGATTTGGGCTGGAAGGACTGCAGGAAAAAAGGCTCACAGATCCAGGGCTGAGCAGCCTGAGTGCTCTAAGTTCTCAAGTTGCCAACTTGCCCAACACAGTCCAGCACATGTTGCTCTCAGATGCCTTGGCACCTCAGAAAAAAAGTTCCAAGAGGTCATCATCTTCAAAGAAGGCTGACAGCTGCACCAACTCTGAAGGCTCCTCTCAGGCAGAGGAGCAACTTAAGTCTCCCATGGCAGAGTCCCTTGATGGTGGCTGTTCCAGTAGTTCAGAGGATCATGGGGAAAGGGTGAGACAGCTGAGTGGCCAGAGCACCAGCTCAGACACCACTTACAAAGGGGGTAACTTAGAGAGGTCCAACTCCTCACCAGCGCAAGGCTCTCAGAATGAGCCATCAAAACTGAGCAGCAGCCCTGCAGCTAGGGAAGATGTGGCCTCCCCTGATGGGAAGGAAGCTGTGGTGGCTGTGGAAAATGCCCCAAAAGTGAATGAAAAGGCAGTTGGGGTGATTGTCTCCCGGGAAGCCATGACAGGAAGAGTAGACAAGTCAGGTGGGCAAGAAAAACCTGCGCAAGACGATGCTACTGCAGCCACTCAGGCACCAGCTAGTGCTAGTGGAGCAAAAGAAGCTGGGCATGCAGGGACACAGCCAGAGACTCAAGGAGGAAGTAAAGGGAGCAAAAGTGGAGATAACACTAACCATAATGGAGAAGGGAACAGCCAGCCTGGTCATGCAGTTGTTGGGCCAAATTTTCCTACAAGGACAGAACCTTCAAAATCTCCTGGCAGTTTAAGATACAGTTACAAGGATAATATAGCAGCTGGTATACAGAGAAGTATTGGTGGCTTTCCACAGTATCCTTCTGGTCAAGAAAAAGGGGATTTTCCAGGGCATAGTGAGCGCAAAGGCCGGAATGAGAAGTTTCCCAGCCTCCTACAGGAGGTTTTACAGGGGTACCACCATCATCCAGACAGAAGGTATTCTAGGAACGCACAGGAGCATTCTGGGATGGCTGGGAGTTTGGAGGGAGCCATGAGGCCCAATATCTTAATTAGTCAAACCAATGAATTGACCAGTAGAGGCCTCTTAAATAAAAGCATGGGGTCTCTCCTGGAAGGCCCTCACTGGGGTCCCTGGGATAGGAAGTCCAGCAGTGCAGCTCCTGACATGAAGCAGATAAATCTAGCTGATTACCCTATTGCTAGAAAGTTCGATGTGGAGTCTCAGTCTTCTGCCCATGAAGGGGGAGCGCTCTCAGAGAGGAGATCAGTGATCTGTGACATATCTCCATTAAGGCAACTTGTCAGAGATCCTGGCCCTCACCCAATGGGGCACATGGGTCCTGAGGCCAGAGGTGGAAGGAGTGAACGTCTTGCCCCTGGCTTGAGCCAGTCAGTAATACTCCCTGGTGGTTTAGTATCCATGGAAACAAAGATGAAAGCTCACAGTGGGCAAATAAAAGAAGAAGACTTTGAACAGTCAAAGAGCTCAGCTAGTCTCAATAATAAAAAAACAGGAGACCATTGTCATCCTGCTGGCATCAAGCACGAGTCTTTCCGAGGCAACGCCAGCCCTGGAGCTGCAGTCTCGGATGCTGCTCCAGACTACATTCCCCAGCAGGACAGCAGATCGACACCAATGAGACGAGCACCTGGCAGAACTGGAAGCAGCAGGGGTAAATCACCTTCTCAGTTTCAGGATCTTGCTGATAAGCTAAAAATGTCTCCAGGCAGGAGCAGAGGCCCAGGAGCAGATCTGCATCACATGAACCCACACATGACACTATCTGAAAGAGTTAATAGGGGTTCCTTGCATTCTGCCTACCCTCAGAATTCCGAAGGCCCATCTTTGGCTTCAGCATATCACACAAATGCTAGGCCTCATGCTTTTGGCGACCCTAACCAGAGTTTAAATTCCCAGTACCATTACAAGAGACAGATATACCAGCAACAGCAAGAAGAATACAAAGATTGGGCAAGCAGCACTGCTCAGGGTGTGATTGCTGCAGCTCAGCACAGGCAGGAAGGAGCAAGGAAGAGCCCAAGACAACAACAGTTTCTGGAAAGAGTAAGAAGTCCCTTAAAAAATGACAAGGATGGAATTATGTACCTTCAAGGTAGCTCTTACCACGACACTGGAAGCCAGGAAGCTGGGCGCTGTGTTATGGGGGGTGACAGTACCCAGAGCAAATGCACCGAGCTGAAACACGGCAACCAGAAGTTGCAGCATCACGAATCTGGTTGGGACCTCTCTCGGCAAACTTCTCCTGCCAAAAGCAGTGGCCCTCTTGGAGCAGCCAACCAAAAACGATTTTGCCCTCAAGAAAGTGATGGGCATCGACGAGAGGAATCTACAGATTTGCCCAAGCCTAGTAATGCCATGCTCAGGCTCCCTGGCCAGGAAGACCAGTCTCCTCAAAACCCATTAATTATGAGGAGGAGAGTCCGTTCTTTCATCTCGCCTATCCCTACCAAAAGACAGCCGCAGGATATGAAGAATAGTGGCAGTGAAGATAAAGGGCGACTGATGACTTCAGCGAAAGAAGGAGCTGAAAAAACATACAACTCCTATGCCCATTCATCTCAAAGCCAAGATGTTGGCAAGTCAGTTGCAAAGGGAGATTCCTTCAAGGACCTACCAAGTCCTGATAATAGGAATTGTCCTGCTGTTTCCCTCACAAGCCCGGCTAAGACCAAAATATTGCCCCCAAGAAAGGGGCGAGGATTAAAACTGGAAGCTATTGTTCAAAAAATTACCTCTCCCAATATTAGGAGGAGTGTTCCTACCAACAGTGCTGAAACTGGTGCAGATACTGTTACTCTTGATGACATCCTGTCCCTTAAGAGTGGACCTGAAGGAGGAAATGTGGCTGGACATGGACCAGAGGCTGAGAAGAGAAAAGGAGAGCTGTCAGATCAGGTGGGGCCAGCAAGCCAGGATACGACTGGTGAAATAACTCTTCCAAGATCTTCAGAAGAGTGGCAAAACAGTGAGGATGATAAAACCAAGAAAGAGGTCCCTGAAGCTGCCAGTGTTGGTAAAGAAGGAGCAGGGTCCAGTGCAGCACCACCACCTTCTCAGAAGTCAAGTGGTCAGGGAAGGCCTGATGGATCTGTAAGTGGAGCTGGCACTCTCACCTTTTCCGACTCAAAAACAATTTCCCCTTCCAGTGTGTTTACTTCTGAACCAAATCCGAAGTCTGAGGAAAAAGATGGAGACGTGACAAATATTTCACCCAAGCCAGATGGTTTCCCTCCAAAGGGATATTTTCCCTCTGGAAAGAAAAAGGGGAGGCCAATTGGGAGTGTGAACAAGCAGAAGAAGCAGCAGCAGCAGCAGCAACAGCAGCAACTGCCACCGCCCCCACCACCCCCACCAGTACCTTCACAGGCCTCAGAAGGGGTAGGTGGTGGTGAGCCAAAACCTAAGAGACAAAGGAGGGAGAGGCGAAAACCGGCAGCACAGCCACGGAAGCGGAAGCCCAGACGGGCTGCTCCAATTGTGGAGCCTCAAGAACCAGAGATCAAGCTTAAATATGCTACCCAGTCTGTAGATAAAACTGACTCCAAGAATAAGTCCTTTTTCCCTTATATTCATGTGGTAAACAAGTGTGAATTAGGCGCTGTGTGCACAATCATTAACGCGGAGGAAGAGGAGCAGAACAAATTGGTGAGGGGTCGGAAAGGACAGAGGTCTTCGACACCCCCTCCTAGCAATGCGGAGAGCAAAGTGCTGCCAACCTCAACTTTCATGCTGCAGGGCCCTGTAGTAACAGAGTCTTCTGTCTTGGGGCATCTGGTTTGCTGCCTGTGTGGCAAATGGGCAAGCTATCGTAACATGGGTGACCTCTTTGGTCCTTTCTACCCCCAGGATTACGCAGCCACTTTGCCCAAGAACCCACCTCCAAAGAGGGCCACAGAAATGCAGAGCAAAGTCAAGGTACGGCACAAAAGTGCTTCTAATGGTTCCAAGACAGATACGGAAGAGGAGGAGGAACAGCAACAACAGAAGGAACAAAGAAGCCTCGCTGCTCATCCCCGCTTTAAGAGGCGGCACCGCTCTGAGGACTGTAGTGGAGCCTCTCGGTCACTTTCAAGGGGAGCTTCGTGTAAAAAAGCAACCACTGAGGGTGGCAGTGGTGGTGAAAAGACTCCTTTGGACTCAAAACCCTCTATGCCCACTTCAGAAGGTGGCACTGAGCTGGAGTTACAAATTCCTGAACTACCTCTTGACAGCAATGAATTTTGGGTCCATGAGGGTTGTATTCTCTGGGCCAATGGGATCTACCTGGTCTGTGGCAGGCTCTATGGGCTGCAGGAAGCTGTGGAGATTGCAAGAGAGATGGTGAGTACCTGACCTTACTCTACAACGTTATTTGTTTTCATTTGCAATATGCATACCATTTGGAATACCATTTTTCCTTTATCTTCTCTTGTGTCTTAAGCGATCATCTTTCATCTTAAATAAATCTGTAGTGATGTCCTTTTCATGACCTTGTTTAGATCTCTGCCACACTTGATCAGACAGATTTTTTCAGGCATCAAAGAGCTGGATGCTCGTTACCTACTAAAAGTCCTGGATGTCCAAAGCCCTTCTCATAACTACAGTGATCTTTTTTCTTGTTTATTCTATCCTATTAGATATTTAACATTCTCTAGCGCTCTTTGTAAAGTCATACAGTAAAAGGACAAGTGGCAGCAGACACAAACTGCAACAAAGAAAATTCCAATTCACTGTTAGATGAAAAATTTCATGGAGTGGTCAACCGTTGGATTGAGGGAGGAGGACCAACAGAGAATCTGTGGAATACTTGTTCTTGGAGATTCACAAGCTTGATTGGGCAAGGCCCTAAGAAACCCACTTCACCTCTGAAGTTAGGTCTAGCTTCAAAGTTGTCTCTGCTTTCGGCAGGAGGTCCCTCCAACCTAAGTTATTCTGTGACTGTAATACATGTTACGCAACTGTAGGAGGATTTGTAGTACTTAGAAAATACAGTGGATAGAGTAGAATTGCACAGAAGCATGTAAGCTTTAAGTAAGAAGTGGCTTGGTTTAGTATTGATGAATTCAATACTAATTATACCACAGATTATACTGATAATTGACTTTCTCCAAAGTGTGAGTATACAATGAGTGAGAAGAAATGTGTAAGATTAAAGCAGGAACAAAGTGGAAACTTCATTCACAATCACCTGGTTGTAGATGGGGACACTCATTATTCTTGATTTTCTGAGACATGACACTCTAAAATCCCATTTATGTGGCTTTCTTTGCCATCATCAGTATGCTACATCCATTTTTTATGGTTACCTTTTGCATTATGCTTTCTGTCCTGGACCAGATCATGGAAGAGGCACTAGACTATGTTTTCCTCTTCCCTTCGGATTTTTTCCTTTTCTAAACAGTTTGGGGATCCCATTTTTATCTTCTCTTTGTATTGTTATAGTGTGCTCGTTTCCTCCCCATGAGCTTTTCTCTTCAGGTTTGATTCCTGGCTTGTTCTGCATTTTCACTCACTGTTCTTTGACAGTAATTACATGCTTCTTTGCCCTAACTTGATTTGGCTTGCATTCTTGTTTCTAGCTTCTCATTAAACAAAGTCAGTTAATTTCATTTGGTTTTCATCGAGCCGTGCCTGCATGCTTGCTCCGATGAAACTGCTGAATTTCTTATCTTGGATAATTGCAAGGTTTCTTTTGGGATCTCCACCACCAGTTGAGCTCTACTCGCAATGTGGCTGCGCTTTCATTTGTCTCATAGTTCACCAGTGTTTTGAATCTGAATCACTCCAGCCTGATTTTCCATTTTTCCTGTTTTAAGGGTCTTTCATTTCTGATCCTTGTTCTCTCAGTAGCAACTGCCTTCTCTGCAAGTTCTTGAACCACCTTAAGTTGTCCTCCAGCAATCCTTTTTGTGTTCCTGTACCTGCAAAGGGGTATGCCTGTCAGAGCCCTGCTGTGCTGGTAGGCTCTAATCAAACTGGACAAATAGTAGCCTGTTATCCACCACATTTTTGTATGGGGTTTGCATGTTATTTGACATCTAGTTATTTCTCTGCATGGGATCTTGACTTTCTGAGTGAATACTCTCTGGCCTAGCCTTTATCACCTTCTTCCAACCATTATGATAATCTCTGTGTCACAAATAGAATTTTTTTTTTTGTCCTCTTCTTAACCCTTTCTTCTGCCCTTATTGCACCATACAAAAAAATCTCCTTCACCTTTGCACCTTGTGTCCTTTTTCTCTACTTCTTGTCTTTAATCACTTGCTCAACTCCTTGCTTTTCTTTTCTCTCATAGTACCTGTAGGCACAAGTGTTTCCTATTTAAAAAAAAAAATATACGAAATGCCTGTGGCCTCTCTCGCCTTTGCAACCACCTCTTGATTTCCTTTCCCTTTTTTTATCTCAAAATTCTTTGAGTGCATTGTCTGGGGCACATGTCCTCCACTGTGGCTTTGATTGTGCTCTACTACAATAGTAATGAGTGTTTACGGTGATCTCTTCCTAGCTAAGGTTCAGATCCAGTACCTCATTTTCCTTTCTCTGTCAGCTACATTTATCACTATCAGCTGTGCTGCTCTTGAAGTGTTGCTCCACGGTTGTTTCCCATCTGTGTCCTCTTTTGTTTACCACATTTCTTGCCACTATTTTTTTGCAGAGGCTGTTGTTCATTATTCCCAGCATTTTGTGTGGGATTCACTGAAGTTCTGCTTGTGTTTTCTTTCCCTGTATCCCAGAATATCATGCTTTCGCGTAGCTTTCGGTAACTTGGTCACTTTTTTTCCAGAGTCTTGTAGGGCTTGCTTTTTGCTCCAGGTTCATGTTCTTCTGCCACAAACTTAAAAATTGTTATTGAATTCATGGTGAGTTCTCAGCCTCTCACTTCAAAATGTGGCTTTTAATCTACATCATCCTTAATCCATCGTCTGCCATCTTGTTCTGATTTTTTTTGTCACTCGGATTCACAATCTCCTCACTTGATGTGAAAATTACTTCTTCCTAATCCTTCCTATTTAAGGCTGTAAGAACTGCTGCGTACTTTCTGTGTATGGGAAGTGATACGTAGCCTTAAAGTGCTCTCCACTCTTCTGCCTGGGTCAGTTTTTAATCTAGTAAATAAGGCTCTGAACTTTTAGAGGCAGGGACCATTTTCTTGTGTGTGCTTTGTTTTGTTCTGTCTTACAGAAGTGTCCTAGCTCAATGATGGGCTCTTCTGCCTGACATCCATGTGCGTAATCCACCTTTCTCTCCCACCTCTGTCACAAATAACAGAATAGCATTTCTCCTAGCATTACTTTTTCCTTAGCCTTTTTTATCCTATTATAGCAAATTTCAATGCCGTACTCTCCTCTGGAAGCCGTATATCCTCTCCCTTTCAGTTAGGAGAGGGTTATGCGCAGCACGAAGGTGGCAGTCGGGGTATTCAGAGGTGTACCTGCCAGAAGCCATCCCCAGGCAGCGGAAAGGCTTTGTTGAACTAGACTCTTTCTGCCCTGCTGCCTGAGGATAGCCTTCTGGCTCAGACAGCTCATTTTCTATGCTTGTTGCATATGCTCACTCTTTATCTCTTTCTGGCTTTGCAAGTGCATTTTCTTTTTGTTCCCTCTGACATGCAGTTCATCAGTGTTAGTGTCCTGGAAAAGCAGATGTGCAAACCATGTAGCTGCTTGCTAGCAGGAGGGAGTAGACAGATGTGTGAGCAAGCATACAGGAATCTAGGTCTTAAATTGGTCTGTGGTAAGGAAAGACATTAGTTTATGGCATATGAAGGGTTATAGGCCTGGAAGTGAATAATTCATGTATGTAACACCTTCTGTGCAAATGAAGTACTGCCATAATTCAAAATCTATGTAAACTCTAGTACCCACAAAGGGCAACTGTGCACCCAATTTAAACTGAATCTATAACATTGAGTTGAAACGTTTTCTTTAGAGATCTGGCTCTATTGCTGTTGTTTATGCAGCATCCTAGTATAGAAATAAGAAACTTAAACTTCTAGTCGAAGGCCATAAACTATCAAACCATGATGTAGAGGTAGTGGCATAAGTAACCCCCTTTGCATTTCTTCTTCTTGCACAAGCTCACCTGTTTTTTCTCAGGTGAATGCCTATTGTAGATATTTTCTTTTTCAAAACACTTCTATTTTTTGTTTGCCTTCCAAAATCAGGAAGGAATTTGAAGCCCTATTATTGCTATGTTTCCTGTTCCTTATGTGAATAAATGTCTGCATCTTACTGCAGTTTTTTGAGAACAGCCCCATGGTTGATCTCAAGGAAGGCTTAGAACTCAAATGAGATTGCTCAAAGATCAACTTGTACCAGATGCTCTAGAAGAATTTGAGATGAGAAGATATTGTCTTATAAAGGTTTATCAAACCATGAAGTGACTCTCCTGAGCTTTGAGCTTTCCTTAAAGCCTGATTTTGCCCTGGACTGAAAGTGGTTATGAATGTATTACCTTCTAAACAGTAATCCAATCCAGCTGGTTTCCAAAGTGCCAGAATCTGCCTTTCTCGAAGGCAAAAAGCTGCTCTAGAGGGCCTCTTGGTTCTGAGAATGTGAATAGCAGATCAGATGAATTGTGCTGCTTCAGATGCAGGATGGCTTAATCCTTCTCCTTATTTTGAGGCTTTAGCAAAGAGAAGAGCAACGCAGAGAACATTCTTTGTGTTATTGAGTTGCAGAATCCAAGAAGATAGTTTTTCTATTGTTTTCTAAAAAGCTGTTCACTAGGAGGTGGTATGTTGTTTCTTGGAAGTTCTTTTTATAAAACACTTTTTTCCCCAAGGCCAGACACTCTGGCCTAGCAGGGGTATTGCTTCTGGGGATTTTTGGTTGTGGTTTCCCTCCCCACCCCCTTTCCCTGTCAGAACTGACCTTGCTGAAGGTAAATCTAGCTCTTGTTTCTGCTGACAGTGTTTTGTGAAAGGAAAACTTGTTTATCCCCCTTTTAAAGATCTGTTTTAAAAGGTCTAAAGAATTTAATGCTTTTCTCATCAATCTCTGCTTCGTTCCCAACTTGAGAAATCTTTTAATCCTTACACATGGAAAGAAGCCCTTGGAACCTGTTTTCCTTTGTTGCCTCTTACTGAAAGGATCATCTTGAGTTTCAGTCAGGAGAACTTCAGAGTAATAAGGAGTGAAGGGTAAAATCTGCCCATCATCTGCAGTATAATGGAAGGAGATTCTGGGCTTTCTGTCACTAATCTGGAATTTTGTCTGTCCAGCTCTCCATGGATTATCTTTCAAAGCCTGCCGCTTACCTGAAGAGGAGAAATCTACCTTCTTTAGGACTGTTAACAAGCCTGTTGAGAAGGTCAGACTGACTGGAAAAAGTTCTTAAAAACCGCATATGTACTTACAGAAGTTCGGAACCTAAATGTGTGTCTCTTTCTTTGCAAATTGATCTTTAGATATTTGACTGTTCCATTACTGCTGGGCAGTGACAGCCTTCTGGCTCATGGAGTGTGCCCGTGTTAGTTTGTAGGGCTGGAGGTAGGTTTGCATATGCTATCCAGATTTCACGGAGAACAACTTCGGGTTTTGCACATAAGTTTTTCTTGGCCATTTAAGACTATGCTAGTTGACCTTCCAGAATATTTTATCTGTGGAAATCTGTACCAAAGAGGAAATAATCATTACCTATCTCTAGTATTTTGTTTACTCTGCTGGTTTCATAGAACCGTTCTCTCCTGTTTACCATTCTGGATTGTGACTGTAAATTGGGTAAAGAAGGGGTGCCTAGAGGGATCACTAGGAATTAAGCTATTTGTATTCTCAGCTTTGGGGTGGGGGACACCTAATAACAGTGCTCTTACACACAGTAAATAATTGCTTTTAAGAAGTTCCTGTGTGGCTAATCAAATGCCTAAGCCAGGGAATCAGTGTGAATTGAGAAAATTGTGAAAGGTTAGCTGCCTCTGGCAAAACAAAGCAAAATGGTTTCTAGCCCCTGGAACCTGAGCAATGTAGCACCGAAAGTCTGAAGGTGTCAATTAATTCCAAATGTCTCATTTGGCACAGGTGTGCTGTGTTATCCCAGAGCCAGGCTAGGAGCAAGTTGCTGTCAAGAGGGGTGATCCTACTTTATCCTCTTTGCGAGACGCATGTTCCCACTGTTTCCCTTATGCTGGATCACAGTGGGTTGATTTTTAGCTAGCTAATCCATCAGAAGACTAGCTTGGAGTGGGGGATCCTGGTGTCAGATCAGCCATCTGAATCCACTTTCTCTCTGAACCATGTTTGCTGCATCTGACAGGGAGGGCCCTTCCCGCTGCTAATTACAACCATTAGATCAAGGTAGCTGTAACACAAAATTGTGCCCAGGTGACACCAACACTAGAAAGTGTTTTAGGCTGAGAGTGCTACTGTTTCTATGTGTTGGGAGATGAATGCTGACCTTTTACTCATTATCCTTCTTCTTAGAGAAGAAAAATGTGCAGAACCTGACTTTTTTTTTTTTTTTGTTTCCTCCAAAAAGCCCCTCAAGTGAAGTTCTGCATGAGGTCAGGGTTCAGCTGAAATAATAATCTGCTGCTTCAAAGGCTGCGTGCCTGACAAACACAGGAAGGAAAAACCTGTGTTTCTTACAGCCAGACCTGTAACAGTAGGGAGAAATTTCCAGAGTAAGAAGAAGTGACACTGGAGCTTGTTAATTTTTCACTGTGAGGAAAGGGAAACCAGTAATGAAGTTTGAAACTGCCTGTTAGCAGCCACTGAAAAAAAAAAAGGGTGTATGGAGAACATTGTTTGCTTATTTTTATCTCTGGCAACAGCTTTTAGTATGCTTTAAGCCCTCAAGTGCCACAGAAGGCACCTTCTTCAATTCCCCTTGAAGAGGTTGAGTTCTTGGTTTTTGTTGACAGACTTTGTCCAAACACCTAGTTGCTGGAGTTGGAAATGTACGCTTTCTTTCTTGAAGACAGTCCTTAGTACAATTAGTTTAACATTCATTTTCATTCCTTGGGAAATGGCAGCATCTTTAATATTCTTCTGCAGCGTTACAGAAATAAGAAAGCATGAAATTTTGGGTGGAGAAGAAATTCTGAAAGACAGGCTGAATAATGAACTTCAGATTCGGTTTTCTGAGAAAGTAGTGCAGCAGATGGCAATGCCTGAAACTCTCCAAGTTGTCATGACTCTTGGCCTGTACGAGGGTGCTGCCACGGAGACAAGAACCTGGTAGGAGCCCCTGTTGTATCTCAGTTCATTGCCTTCCTCTGGTGGGGAGCTGGAGGCGTCAGTGACTAGTGCTACAGCACTTCGTAGTTCACAGCAGCTCTGCATGTTGGTATCACAAGCCTCAAATGCCAAAGAGGTGAGCAGACAGAATCCACATCTACATTTCTGATGCATGTATTTCAACATCTTGAGTGACTGGAAGCCACTAATTACATTTGTGAAATGAAGCTGGCTTTCTGTGGCTTTATTGTGAGTAGAAATCAATAATGAATCATAGAATGCCCTCAGTTGGAAGAGACCCACAAGGATCATCAAGTCCAACTGCTGTCCCTGCATATGACAACCCCACAGTTCACACCGTGTGTCTGGGGGCATTGTCCAGTCACTTCTTGAACACTGTCAGGCTTGGGGCTGTGACACCTCCCTGGGGAGCCTGTTCCAGTGCTCCAGCACCCCCTGTGTGAAGAACCTTTTCCTAATGTCCATCCTAAACCTCCCCTGGCACATCTTCCTGCCATTCCCTTGGGTTCTGTCCTTGATCAGTAAAGAGAAGAGTTTGGTGCCTGCCCTTCCTCTTCCCCTTGTGAGGAAGCTGTAGACCATGATGAGGTCTCCACTCAGTCTCCTCTTCTCCAGGCTGAACAAACCCAAGTGCCTTTAGCTGTTAAAACTGTTGCAGCATATGGTGCTCATGGATTGTAGATGACAGGAGGATCAGTTTAGTTGAGGTGTCAAAGATGATATTGGGAAAAGAGGAAAGACTTCTCCAGTATTGACCTTTTGTGTGGGAGCAGAGAGAAGAGGAAGGGTAGGCAGGGAAGTAACTTCTGTGCATCATTATTAGCAGACTCCTTTGCCATTAGTTTATCCCAAAGCATGGGCATTATGTCTGTTCTTGCATGTGGTTTGGGATTTACTGTTTGTCTAGCATGTGGAGTGAGGAAAGCAGAAAATAGATTTACTGACAATAGAGCATTGGGAAAGAACAGGATGTTTAACCACTTACATTAGTTGTAGCCAGGAGCACTGGAAACTTGTATGTAAAGAGTAGCTTGCTCATTCCACAGTTGTGGCCTTTCTATAAAGCATCAGGGATCCTCAAAATCTATGTACAATTCTCATTTAAAAATACATTTAAGTAACGTTAATTTCTAAAAAACTCTTTCAAATGTGAATGGGGCCTTCTCTATATAGGAGATTTCTAAACAAAGCTTTAGAGCTTTTTTTCTTTTTCCTGGCTATCCACAAACTCACACAATTCTTTTTGTAAGATTTAAGTTGCCTGTTACTGTAGAGGTGCCAAGCTTTTGCTAAATTGTCAATAGCAAGTGAATACAATCCATTTGTGTGTCGTTTTAGCTTGAATCTTATTAAGCTGTTATGGGCAAAAAGGTTGTTAAGATTCCCCAAAACTGGGGAGGAAGGTTGTTGTGCTGTTTGTGTTTTATTTTATTAACTTAAACTGAACCAACTCTTCTTTGAACTTAGACTAATTCCAGATGGTATTCACTTGAGCTGTATCCCCTTAACTTTGTTAGATGAGTGCTGCTAACAAATTAGCGTTGAAGGACATTCAAGAACTTCAGAAGTTTATCCTGCTCCATACCTGTGTTTAAAATAGCTTGTATTGGTTTACAACCAGGCAAAACTGTAAACCTTCAAAAATATCTTTCCCTGTTTTAGAAAAGGTTATTACTTCTTAATCTTTATTTGCTTGTTCAGTTTGATAAGAGGATAATTTCTGGAGGTAAGAATTTGTGAATTTCTGTTATATAATACTGTATGTATTGTTAGAATTGCATTCTATAATTTGTAAGACTTTTTAAATTTAGAAAAAAAAAAGTCTCGTTTTCATTTTTAAAATAAACATTATCCTGAATCCTTTGGTGACTGAACAACAAAAATAATGCTTCAAATACACTAATGTTCTACCATCATAATAAAGGAAAGCTCTTCAAATGCTGCAATGCAAACCATGTTCATCAAAAGCTGTCTAAGCACAGTGCTTTGTGCAGTAGCCTGACTAGGGTAGGAATGGTGCAGGGAAAGCTGAGACACTTGCTCAGTGGTGGTGTCAGGGATAATTTTTTTTAATACAATATAGAAAGCAGTTCTTGAACTTTTTTTTCTTTTCAAAAGAATATTTTCATCTACCTATTATAAACCTAGTTATATAACCCCAGTATCCTTTTTTTTTAATTAGCGAAATATGTTCTAAAAGAGGTTAGATTAATTTCCCTAGATTTAGAAAGATGAGTAAAAATAAAACTGAAGTATGATGAGTATTCATGTAATAATTATAGAAACTACAGCATAATTAACACTCAAGTTTTTTGCCTTGAAGAATGTTACTGTGCAGAGACAAGGAGTGAAGAAAAGAGGTTCTGTCTGTGCCGCGCACTTTGCCTGAGGTTATGGAAGAATCTAGGAACAGATTTTGGGTTCCCTGAATCTTAAACCCATCCTTTGCAGCTAATCTAAACTACACTACCGTTACAGTGTTGTGCTCTGGGTAATTTGTCTTTCTTTTTTGGCAGAGAAAATACTTTTTTCAAACAATTTCACAGACTTAGCTGGACTCCGTGTGAAGTATAGGATAGTCTTCACGGATAGAGCACTTTGGAAAAAAAGTTATTAATGAGCCTTCATTGTTACGGATTGGATCTCAGCCAGCTGCTTAGTGATTAAAGTTTAATTGCATGATGATTAGTTTTCATTAGTAAGCAATTAGCATTTAACAGCAGTCTTGTATTGCTAAAGCTATGGGTGAACACAAGTGGCTTTAGCCATGTTGAGAAGGTCTGTAGCTGGAGATGGGGGCACAGAGTTGTTTGGGGAATACGGAGCTGGGAGTTCTGATGTTAGTTGCCCTCAGCAGCTTGTTCCTGCCACAACATTGAGTCAGGAGGAGAGATGGGAGCAGGAGCTGGAGCAAATGGCCAAACCAGGATGGCCTGCACATGGAGCATGGAGCCCTTCGTGGGTTAGCCCTCATGGGGAGCCATCAAAAATAATCGTGGTCCTCAATTGGCACTTTGAAGTTCCTAACTGCTCTCATAATAATGCCATTTTTTCATAGTCTTATCCCATTGCCTACCACAATGAAAACTCTTTTTTCAGAATCCCCCCCCTGAACTTGATGAAATTCCTGTTTTCACTGTGATAGCAGCCCTTGATTGCTTTGTGCCACAGTGAGGTAAGTTCGAGAAAGATGAGCGCAGGGCAAGGGCTGAGGGAAGTGGAATAGATGAGGTAGTGAGTGGAATAAGATGAGATGAGAGGTAGGAATATAGCAAAAGGTCAGGGCTCCTTTGCTGTTAAAGGTACGAAAGAGCAAAGAGCATCGCTTGGAAGCCACTTCTGCTCCCCTGTGAAGATGAAATATGGTGTTAATTTTAATCTACGCTAAGTTTGGGTTAGCAGAAGCTGTTTTGCTCCCTCACACCTCCTGTTATGCCAGCATTACTGCTCTGCAAATGAACCAAGTCAGGTAGCTGATCTGGCCAAGAAATTCTCCCCTCCTCCTGCCCTCCTCATTTTTATTAAGCTAATATTTTGTCTGGACCAGTTTTCTGGACTGTGTCAGTACTGATACAGGTAAAATGCCCCAGGCAGGGATAGGGGGCCGAGGGGGTGTGGGCAGCAGGTGGTGCAAATACAAACTGATGCCTTAAAATGGTCTGGAAGTGAGTGAACTGGTCAAGACCATGACTTCAGAAAGGCTTTTGCAGAACAATATTACTAATTACACAAACTAGTAAATTCCATAAAAGGTACATTTTAAAAGTTGTCTAAGGTGCTTCATGAATGTTTATAGCTTTACAGCATTTATGCCAAGTGCAGCCATCTAGTTGTCTAGACATGAAAAGGTAGGGGGTTTTCTTTGTTGTTGTTATTATTATTATTACATGATCTAGAAGCACTAGGGACTGATGCTCCCTCCCCTTCTCTGGCCTAATTTGCCAGCCAGAGTAACCTGAAGCAGGCATTTCTCTTCAGTTAAAAAGGACTAAAATAGCTGCAGTTTCTTTTTGAGAAATTCTAGCAGTGCTCAGGGTGTGACTTTAATCACGTAGATCTACTTAAGTTGTCTTCAGACTTGCTGAACTGTTGTTAAGAGTAGACATAACAGTGTAGGACTTAGCATGAAACACCAACCCTGCTCAGGATGCAAAGACGATGATGAGTGGCAAAAGCTGTGCTGTTTGTCAGTACCTGAGTTACCCATGGTAAAAATAGATTGTGTATGTCTTCCTGAGGTCAGGTTGCACAACTGATTGTAGCATAAATGTATTTATGTCTTATCTCAATCAGCTCATTGTTGTCTGTGTCCTAAGCTTTCCTTCTGTTTAGGAAAATATTAAAGGTTGATCTTAAAAATTCTTTGTGCGGTCGTCATTTGACTTACTAGTCATTTTTTGTTTGTTTCTGGGTCCTTCTATGTTTTCTTTTGATTTATGCTTAAGATCCTTAATTCTAACTCAGTTGTATGTTTGTCTTTTTTACATGGTTTATCATTTCACAAAATGTGGTTTGTTGGTACTTTGCACTATTCTGCTGTTAATGGCAGCTTTTCTTGCACCGCTGACTCCTTTATTCTCACTGAGAACTCACGCTTGCTAAGTTTCAGAAAGTTATGGATGATTAAAGGGGACTGTCCAGCTTCATAAAAGACTTACTGCCAAAGGAGGGGAGGAAGGAGGAGGGTGTCCTGGCATGAATCTCTGAAATAGGGATTTTCTCTAAAAGACTCTGCTGCTCAATATGAAACTTAAAAGGTGGGGGAAAATAAAAAAAGAGGAGGGTAGAGGAAGGCAACTTCATGTGCTTGAGTTCAGATTTGGGAGCTGTGAACTTTGCAGTCTTTGTGCCTGCGCTGTCAGAATTTCCCTACATGGCCTTTGCCAAGTCAGTTAATTATTCTGTAAAGTAGGCTTTAAACCCACTTATTTTGTGACCATTAAGACAAATTTGTAGAGTGCTGTGAAAGTTGGAAGTACAGTATGTGTTTAAGTTGTCAGATGTTCTTGACGAAATTGGAAGATTTGGGAGCTAATACAAAGTTGTGTGTTGTAGTTGCATAGTTCTAATGGGAAGAAGCAAAGTTTAAAGTTTAGTCATGTGTCATTTGGATTCAAGTCCCCAGCAGGTAACAAAAATGTCTTGTTATATGTTCATTTGATGTTAGCTATCTCTTTTCTTGTAGAAAGTAAAAATGCTGAAAATCCTACTTGAATGCACTGGTATCATAGGTAGATTCATGATTGTATTTTTTTAAGTGTTTCCTGGGCGAATAACTCTTCAAGTTAAATCTAACCACTAAAGTTTCAAGGTTGACGCAATGCATAACCAATGCTTTCCAGAAAATCGACGAATGTTTTTGATGTTAATTTTAGAAAATTGTTTACGTTAGATTAGAAAAATTCCAATACCCGCATTATAGGTACATAAAACTATTTTATGAGGTTTTAATGCAGTCTTAACTCCTATACTTAAATTTAATTATTCCTCCTTTGAAGTCTCACATACTGTCATTGGGGAGAATAAGGATTCTTTAGTGATGCCACATGGTACTATTCCACCAGGCAGAAATCTGCAGAGGCAGTTCCTGGGGAACAGGAGTTTTGAATAGTTGCCAATAAATTCAGTTTTCTGGACAAATAGCTTCAAGGGTAATGCCAAAAGCAGAATTTTCCATTCAGAGTCCCTAAAGCTGCATCACAAAGATGACTTTACTGCTGACTTACACTTCTGCTTTTGGGCTAGAGCCTTCAGAAGATGAAGGAATAAGAAGTGAGAAGAGGGTGTGCTGGTGTAAAATAAATGAAAAACAAAACAAAAATGCCTGTATCCCTCAATTTCTGCCCCAGGTGAAAGAAGATTGAAATTTTTCTTTGATCTTGCACAGTGACTTATTTCTAGTAGTCTGTGGTTCATACCAGTCCTTTTTATCTTAGTATAGATTGATCTAGCATTATCAAAACTGAAGGTGTGGCTTGCAAAGAGTTAGATTAATATTATTGCCTTTACCATGATTCTGAGTCCGGAAGATCTTCATGAGGTTTATTTCCCTTCAGATCTGGGGAGAACCACACAGCTCCCTAATCTGTAGATGGAGGAAGTTCTTTCCCCAGGAGAACAACACAGTCTGTCCTTTAAGGAAGCTGCTGCCACTGCCTCAGCTGCTCTGCCCCATCCAGCTGGAACGCCATCCGGCCTCAGGCTTCTGCTGCTATTTATATTTCCTGCTGCTTCTGCACCACTGCGAGCTCATACAAAGTTTTCCTGTGTTGTGTGTCTCTGGCAAGACACTAGATGTTTTTGAATAAATGCAGTTTAGAGTTCATAAAAGGTAGCTGTTATTGTGATGGGCAGTTTAAGAACATTTATCGTTATGGTTTTTAGGTTTTTTCCTGGTGATTACTCAATGGTGAAACAACATGTGCTTCTTTAAAACCATTCATATTTTTGGCCAGCAAACATTATTTTACATAGAGCACCTCCTCTGCATCTGAGGTCATTTCATCAATGTGTGTTACTAATTTTTTAGTCTTCCTCAACTCTGATTATTTATTGCTGTGGTTCATGAGCTTGTATCTTTGATTATTTTTTTTTTCTTTAGCACTGAACTGTTACTTGACAGCAATACCACTAAACAGAGATGTAGTGACTCACAGGTATTTTTTCCTTCCTCAAGTGTTGCACCTTTATCTCTCCTCTTGAATTCATTTCACCTGCTCTTGTTGCTCATCTTCAGTTGCTTTTCCTGGTTGGTAGCAACAGCCACCAGTGACTCCAGAATACTTGTATGCACTTGGCTACTCCCTGTTGTAGCTCTGCCAACAACTACTGCTTCAGCCGCCTTCTGGAGGAGCTATTGTTTTCCTATCATTCTCTCCTTAACAGTATTGAGAAGTATTTTTATTTGCTACCTTTTTCTAGAGAAACATGACCATTGTACCTTTTCCCCCATCCTTAGTTGCAGTGGGATATATTTTGACTGCACAATAGGAGCAGATCTTTAAACCTTTATTTAAGAATAGGTATTCTTATTAATGAGCAAATGTCCATTTGGAATACTGTTGCATTTTTTAATTTTTCCAAACTACCATTTTCACATACCTGCTGCTTTCACCTGCCAGCTTCTTTTCTTAAGCCTCAAACATAAGTTACTCATCGTTATTTTATCTGTCTTCTTTGTGCTGCTTTTTCTTCTTTCAGTCTCAAGAACTTACGATCTACTTCCAATCAGTGCATCTGGCTAATTTTATAATTTCCTAGATGAAGCGCCTCACTTTCAAAACCCTGCACGTTTACCTTTTGTTTTCTTTCACACATTTCTTCACAGCCCCTCTCATCTGGCATTTGTGCTGAACAATTGGCCAAGCTCAACCTGCTGCTGTGGTGGACGCTGCCCAGTGCTGCTGGCTCAGTCCCACCCTTCCTGTTTCATCCCTTTGCATCCACTGATGCTTTGTTCTGCATTACCCAAGTGTCTTGCACAGTGGGGCTGTTTATGATGAGGGCTTGCACAAATAATGACAAATGGTTTATTTTTGTCCAGCGTTACAAATCTGTGAGTTTTTGGTAGGGCTGCATTTGTGCTTCACCCTTTTTCCTTCCAGGTTGCATAGGTATTTAATATCTTGTTAAAATCTTTCCCTTTTACAGTTTGCCTTGCTCAAAAGCCTTTACAAAGGTTTTGTTTCTCTTGAATTCACTGTCACTAATAACATAGTGACCATGTCCTTAAGGATCTAAACCTGTTCTTTTTCTTTGAGCATTCTAGTAAATACTAAGGATCATCTCAGTTTTTCCTTTGCCTAGAAAAAAACTGGTTCCATCATGTAGTTTACTTCTTGAAAACAAATTCCTGAGTTTATTGCAGTTTTTTGTTCATGTCTGTGTTTTCCTTTTTTATGTCACTCTGGTCGTTGATATTCAAAGGTATTGATTTACAGAGGAGAGCTTTTGGTGATTATTTAATATATCTAAAGCCTCCTCTATTATGGTGGTGATGTTGCTTTGTTTTAAGGCAACTGTATGCTGTTTTGTACTGCACTTGGTAGACCTTGTGCTCGATAGAAATTCACCATATATTTGGATATTTCCTGTAATCAGTACCCAAGATAGTCATGAAATCTAGTACTGGCAGAATATTCAACTGGAGTAAATGCTCTCTCTTGCTGACTGTGCTGTTCCCACAAGTCTGTATGTCCTTATCGCATAATCACTGCTTGAAAATTTGAATTTCTTTTTCCTCTTTTAAGTCTGCTCTTCTGTCTTTCAGACCTTTTTGTAACTAAATTGCACTTATTGTTGCACATTTAATTCCCCAAATGAATAGCCAAGATAACATAAACTCTGTAATTTTTTTATGCTAGACTTGCATATTTTAGCAAATTCAAATCCATATACTTGTGAGTGGTTATCTGAAACATTTTTGTCATTCAGGATGTCTCTTTGTCATCAAAGGAAACAAGATTTGTGCATTTCTTTTCCTCTTGGATTTGGTAGTCTATGTATTACTTTAGTATTCCTTTTAAAATATGAAATCACTACAAAGGTGTGTATTTAGCCTGCTTAATTTGAAATTAAACATGCTTTCCCATTACTATTTAGTTAATATTTTTTGCTAATTTTGCTAAAGCTGTTTTAGTTAACCATCAGTTTACTCTTGAAGTGTGTGACCTCTGTGCTGGTTCAGTTATGCTTGGTCCTTATTTCATTTGGGTCTTTTTGCTCTTTCCGTTGTCAGAGAGGCGGGGAGGTTCATCCTCCTCCATGACTCTATCAGCTTTTCACCAGTCTTGTCTCCTAGAACTATGTTCGTGCACGTTAAAGCCTTTGATCGCTCCACCGGGTGAATGAAACACTTTGGCATGTATAGAGTGGTGAACATGAATTTATCGCTTCATAAAAGGGTTGAAACCTGATCTAGGGTGTCATAGCTCAGCTTTCCTGTTATGGAGGTAGGACTGAAGAGTCTTAAAATCTTGTAACCAAACATTATAATTTCTGGGTGCCTACATTCTTTTTAATACTCATGAGGTTTCTTTGTTGTTCATTGTGGAATTTCATGATCAAACATCTTGATCTGCAAAAGAATTGCTGTTCCAGGCAGGTGCAAAAGTGTGGTTTTTTTGTGGTGTCCTGCCTGCAGCAATGGCCAGGAGCAGTTATCATTGGAGATGTGCAGTAAACCAGGCATGCACAGAGCATTACTTGTGTATTTTCTCCCTCTTTTCAGCAATCACAGCTTTAGAGTAGTCTCTCTCACATTGCTGTGGTTAATGGGCAGTGGCATACCTATCTTTGATGAATTTGGCTAATCTGTTTTTGAACTCATCTTTTGGCCAGTGCAGCGTTCTTTGGCAGTGACTTTTAAGTTTAATTATTTCTTGTGTGGGGAAAAAGCAGATTTATTTTAAATTTAAATCTGCTATTTGCTCTTCCTTCTTGGAATTTGCTAATAATAATTCCCTCAAGCACACCGTATTTGATTTTGTAGATTTCAATCCCCCTTCACTTACCTCTTTTCCAAAATACTTAGTTTTTAATCATATGGAAAATCTTTGGTTCCTAGCTAACTCTGGGATCTGTCCATTTTTATTGTGATCTGTTATATTTATTAACAGGGTGACAAGAACCACACACAATATTAAGATGCCAAGATACTACAAGAGTAACAGATAGACATAATGAAGATTTGTGTTTCGTTGCCAGTTTCTTTTCCTAATAACTTCTAAACACTCTGGCTGGTTTTTGGTTGGTTGGTTGGTTTTTTTTTTTTTTTTCTGTTGCAGGGACTGCATGATGTTTCTGTCCAGGATGCTCCTAATACCTTCCCATGAGTCATAAGAGTTAATTTAGAACTTTTCTATACGTAGGTGAAAATATTTTCCCTATGTGTATCACTTCGCCTAACAACATGAATTTTCAGCTCTGTTTTATCATACAGTTGCCCAGATTTTTGAGAAGTTTTTGCAGCTCTTTACCATCAGTTTGAGATCTGACTACCTTGGATAATTTTACAAACTTCACAAGTTTTCACATTTTATTGTTCATTCCCCTTTTCGAGTTTCTCTCTAAGAACAGTTTCAATAGCTTCAGTGTCTGCATAGGACCTTAGAAATTTTTGCTGACAAAACATTCCTTGTCAAAACGAACCGTTTATTTCTGTTCTCATTCCTTTCTCTTTTTCATTTGAGTTGTGGGAAATAGAATTCTCTGGTCTTCATTTCAAGTGCTTCTGTTGTACTTTAATCAGTTTTGTATGTGTTGTATCAGATTTCCCTTTTCTAAGACATTTTTCAGTTCTTGTATTTGTTCTGTTTTTTTCCACGCCATCCATTTTGAGCTGCAGTTTCCCTTTGTGCTTCAACAGCCTGTGCAGCACTGCAGTCCTGACTTTTTACTGCATTTCCTAGTGCAGCTTTATTAGTATGGCAACTTCCAGATCATTGATTTGTCTGTTTGCTGAAATCCTGGAATCTAAATTTGTCATTAATCTCTTGAATTGAAGATAGCTGCCCAATTTTACTTCCCTGACTGTTTTCCTTTATTATTACTTGATTTGCTCGCTACAAAAGTATATCGTCATTGGAAAGAGATACCTTTTAATAATGCAAGTTTAGAGGAATTCTAGCTTTTTAATCGCGGAGTTTACTTTTCTGATTCTGTGCCTGTTTTTTTGAGAAGTTAAATTGTTTGACAGGAAATGGAAACTAATAATTCTGTACCCTTCAGTACTAGTTGTTATCACTTGCCCCAGTCCCATAAGCAAATTTTTTCATTAAACAGTATCAGACATCAGAGTGAAAGTGCTGTTTTCCTCTCCTGTTTCCTAAAAATGTCTTCCCACCCTGCTCTTTTTTAATCTCAATCCCTTTTTGCAGCAGCCTTCCAAAATCACTTATTCCTTACTCCCGTAGAAAATGGTACAAATATTTTTTTAGTCTTCCTCGTAGTTTGTTGGCGTGAGTTGTCTCTCTGCATCCCGCTTTCCAGGAAAGAGAACGTGGCTGCCTGCTGCTTCTGTTGCCCTTTCGCCTGGATATTAAATCTGAGCCTCTGCCCAGCCTGCCAACTGTTTAATCAGAAATAGTCAGAAGGCCCTCCTTCCTAATATTGCAGCTGACTCTGAAATACTCATTATCTTACATCTGCATTCGTGCAGTGCAATTATACAGAAGCAATTATTTTCCTAAAAGCTTATAATTCAAGCAGATGAAGGAGAGAGTGTGAAAAATGCATATAACATGTAAAGTGAAGACTCAGTACCTGTATAATTAATGCCACATATATTTCAGATTTTGCTTGGTTTTCATTTCTAGTAACCTTCGGTTGTTGCTTTCCATTTTATTTCATTTATGTATTCTTGATACTGGTGTGCAGAAGGGGAAAAGCGAGGAGATACCTAGAAAGCAAAGCAGTGGAAAAGGGAAGACAGCAGAAGGCAAATGAGAAGCTGGTGCTTGGAAGAGAGGAGGTTAGAATGAGGCCTGAGTTGGGGTGCAGGTGAGCAAGAAAAAGTCTCTTTGGATTATAGACGGTAGCAAGTATGATACAGTTGCACCTGTTGTGAATGCCCTTGCTAAAACTGCTTTGGTATTGTTCCACAAGATAGATAGTGGAGGAATCATCCGGAAACACCTTATTATTAGGCAGAAGCAATTAATTTCTGCTTCTAAGCAAGGGTTCCTGCTGTTGCCTAGATCATATTGGAAGGGCTAGTCATGCAGCTCCCATCCTCCCACCAACAAAACCGTATCCACTGTGGGATTCCAGCACTCCCAGACAAAGACATGGCTTCCGTCAGTGTGGAGCTCAGGGGGCAAGTTAAAGGGTGTGTTTTACTTGAGCAGTTTGAGGCGCTGCTTTTCACAAGCCTAAGAGCTCATGCCTGCTTTGGAGGAGGAAGGTAGGGATCTCAGGACATGCTTATGTCATAACAGCTGTATGGAGTTGGGTACAAATCTGAAGGAGGCATTAAAAAAGGTATAAAAACTCCACCTTTATTTTTTACATTGAGAGCGATGTACTGTCAGAAGAGTATATGCTTGTAGGAATACAGATTGGGGGGGAAAGGGGGAGCAAAAAAAAAGAAAAGGCACAGCAATAACCTTAAAGCAAAACAGATATAGCTAGTGGACGTTTCAGCATTTTGAATGAATTGGAACAGCTCTGCTAGTGCTGTGGTAGCTGTCCCCCTACTGTTCACGCTTCCAGGTTGGGTGTTACTTCACTTTGGTAGACAGAGAATGATGAGCTGTAGCGAGGAAGAAATGGGCTGCTAATAGCATGGAGAGGTAGAGACAATGTATCTGGCTTTAATACTATTGATAATTTAGTTCAAGGGATGGAGTGTCTCTTCTAAATGGCACTTTTCAGTCTCTCCAGCCTATTCTAAGTGAGATATATGTGCCTTGTGGCCAGAGATGAATTGTGCAGATAGGACCTCTGAATCAATCTTTGCTGTGTGGTCTTTTTTTTTTTTTTTTCTTTTCCCTTTCCTTTTTTTCATGTAAGCCAGGAGTTGATTAGACGCCTGGCAATGATTACTATCCATTGGCACCTCCCATTGGGAGCACACTCCAAGTACCAGCCTTCAGCTCTTTCAGGCAGGGGAGGTTAAGCAGGCTGCTTACTGAGCAAAAGGAATTTCTCTTCCCATGAGAGCCTGAGTGCTGTTTCCCTGGCTAAGAATGCTATAATTCCTTTGCAAGTGACAAGCAGGCTGCTACCATCTGCTGGTGAATGGCTGCAGGATGGTGGAGGTTGAGTGGAAATTTGCTCATGGGCCAAAAAGAACAATTAGTGGTCATTAGGCCAAATTCACACATTTCCTGTATGAGTTCTATGATTTTATTTTGGGTTTTAGAATGTTTTCTTGTTGTACATATTTTCTTTTGTTTTGAAATATAAATGCATAAGATAAGGGTTCTAACCAAAGCCACAAAAAGTACCAGCAGAGACTATGCATGTTTTTATCTTTTAAGGTACAGCGGTGTTGTCTCATAAAAGAAGATTGAGACCATCCAGAAATTTTTCAATCACTTTATTCTGTCTTTCTAGAAACACCTGGATATATGTGGAAACCACATGGCATTACGTGATGATAGTCTCTTTCAAAGATTAAGTAATAGGCTCTTAAGTTGGTTTAGAACCATACAGCTTTGTAGGGTGTCTGCTTTATTCAGTCACTCGGTGGTGTGTCAAGAAGGAAGAACTCGAAAGAAAAGAGTAGTTATTGTGTATGTGGTTCCCCCAGCTTCCTCTGAAAGAAGCAGATGGTCGGGGGTCCCAGGAGGCAGAAGAAATGGGGCCATTAGACTGTCAGTGGCTTGTGAAAAGCAGAAGCATCTGCCAAAATGAGACTTGTTCAGCAGCAGGGGAGGCGGCAGCAGCAGATGATCTCTGCCTTGAGCAGTCAACGGTATTGTCGTCCACTGGGGAATTGCTGTTGGGGGCGTAGCTGCAGGTAACCTTGGTAATAATCTAGTTGGTCTGGCAGACTAAAGAAAGGGAAATGAAGGCTTGATGTTCATGCTCTAGCATCTTAACTACCCGCTTTTGCTGTCTAATCGGTCCTGTCTACAACCAGTTTGAAAATATTCTGTACCCATTCTCAGCTGAGCAGCGCTACAGGCACACTTAAAATTCGTCTAAATGCCTGTCGTGTTTCTGCGGGAAGTTTCAGAATAGCATGATGAGCAACGCTGGATGCAACAAAGAATAAGTTCAAAGACTAAATTAACATTTGGAAAAGTATCAAAAATTTTGCTGGGGGTCGTCTTGTTTTCAGTTGTGTTGCACAGCATACTCTTTTAAGACATGCCTGTTTAGTTTTAAGAAATATTTTACACAGCTGCAGTTTAATCTCTGCTGCTGTGGTTCTTATGCTCTTATTGACTGCTCTGTGCAGGACACAGTGTTCCAGGGAAGAATGTTGCAACAGCGTGATGGTACTTCAAAGACAAGATAAAGGGGGAAGGACAAAATGCCTCTGAGGAAGAAAACTAGAATCGCGTATCTGTGTTCAAAAAGAATAGTCAGTTTGGGTTTTGTCCTGTTAGAATAATTAATCTCAGGCAGCCACATCTGAAAGCCAAGAACAAAGCAGACAGGTAAAGAGCTCTGGTTCAGAACTCCTCAAGCTGCTCTTTGTGAATACTTGGCATAGGTGAATCTGGGACTGTTGCCAGTAGATATTCTTCTTCTAGAGTTGGCTTCATAGCCAGGAAAAGACATCTTCTATGCATGAAACTTGGTTTTACTCCCATGAGAGAGTGAAATACACTGCAGTTTGGCTAGAGGTCCATACATTTTGGTGTTAATTTACATCTTGGTTTAGATTATTTCTTTTTTTACCTTTGGAAACTGGTGTTTATGTTGTGACAGGCAAAAATAAGCTTGTTGGGTGTCTCTCTGTAGGTTTGGGGACACTTTTCTTACATCATAAATGCTGCAGTAGTTTGTCATGACACACACCTTCACTGCTTAGAAGATAGACACGATTTAATAGGGAGTGCTGAAGATCAGGCTCAGGATGCTCTGGAATAACCGAAAAGACCGTTCCAGACTGCAGATGTATATGTCGTGATAACTGACGTCTCGCAAGCTTTTCTCTTAGTTGCACCTGCTTTGATTCGGAGAGCGCCACCTGGTTTATGGCTGGAGCTAGTTTTGCTTTCATCTTTATTCAGTCATTTAAATACAAACTATAGTCATCTCTGCATAGCACAGAATAGTAGGAAGAGCAATGACTGCCACATCTTCATAGTGGTTTTTGAAATATTGTAACTAAAACCCCATTTACTATGCAGAGCAAGTAACTTCGCTGTGGCTGTTGTCTTTGGCCACATCTATTCTGCAGATCTCCACTGCCACAGATATTATTGAGGGATGTGAAGAAGTGTGGTGTAGCTCATGTGGCCATTTTGGCATATGAGCCTCTGTATGAAAACAAAACACATAGGCACCCTGACAACAACCAAAAAAACCCCGAACAAAACATGCGTTTGTCCAGTGCCAGGTGCACTGCTGGTTTGCGCACATCTGTTCCGTGTGCATTTACAGGTGTAGCTTACTGATAGTGTTAATAGAGCACATGTAATTTGACACTAGCTTTTCCAGTAGAAAAAGAGTTTTTAGATCATGTCATCATCTCTTGGTGTGCAGTCGATGACTAAAGGCAACTTGTAGCCTAAATGTCAGGTGAATTGTATCAGTTATATGAGGCCTTATTGTGGTGTTGGTTATATATCTCAAAACCAAAATTCCTGTGGTTTTAAGGTATAACTCAAAAGTTCTTGTAGGTTATCTTTCCTTTTTCTGTCACTAGTCTATTTGTGTTTTAATTTCTAAATAGTAGTGATCTCTTTGCCTTTGGTGGTTTCTACCAGATGAGCTTTGTTTTCTTTTTAGAAGGGACAAATGTCAACCTGTCAGAAATTATCTTTCATCAGAATGTTAGATTAGGTAATGAAAATCACTTACTGTATACTTCCAAGAAAAAACCTTACTGTCTGAATAAGATGCATGATAGACCTCCTCCTTTAAATCATTCCTTTAGTCATTCAGGATGAAGTAAATAAGCCAGTGGCTTCCCTTCTGCTGCATTCGCATCTGTCTGATAATATGGTTAAATACATCATTGACCAGGTCAGATAATAGGATTTAAGTAATGAAAATTGAATGTGGTCATCTGATGAGTCTTACTACTTTGAAAATAAATGTATGAGCATCTATCCAGCACTGCAGGCACTTGTTTTGGAGATGTGCCATTTCTGTGATGGTGAGGTGTTTTCCCTTGATGACATCTTCTCCTGCTGCCAGTAAACCTTTGATCACCTGTGAAAAACGTTCAGTTTGGCCTTGATCATCTTGGACTGCTAGTGATAATGAAAACTACTTTTACACTGATGGTATCTTCTGAATCATTCTCTGTCATGCTAATTCTCATTTTAAAGCTGCTGTAGATTTAAAAAAGCTCTTTTCCTCCAATTTTAACACTGATGTCATTGTGAGATACTGAAACATAGGCCAGTGAAATGAATTGGAGAAGTGTTTTAAATTCTTTCTGAAAGGTTGGTTTGAACATTTGGTATCTCTTGCCTGGTTAGCACAGCTGAAAAGTTTGTTGCTGAAAGAGCCTGTGTTGTTGCCTGTTCAAAAGGCCTGCCTGTGTACGGTGTGGAAAGATAGTGTCATTGTGACACCCAAGAAATTTGTGCTGGAATGTGGTTGATAAAATTCCCAGGACAGTACAGGTATTTTGAAAGACAATAGTCTTCATCGCCATTTGTTGGTTTCCCTTTCAGAAATGTTCCCATTGCCAGGAACCGGGAGCCACCTTAGGCTGCTACAACAAAGGCTGCTCCTTCCGATACCATTACCCATGTGCCATCGATGCAGGTAAGAACAAATGACATGTATTTCATGTTTATTCAAAGCAAGGTGCTTACAAATGTATACCCTCTCAGTTTCTCACCTACTGTGAAGAGACAGTAATATAAGTGGTGAGAAATGGCATCAGGTAAACAGGGTACAGTAACGCGTTGGGACAAGAAGGAACTTGTAATGAAAAACAATCTACCTGAAAGTGCAGAAGAAGCCTGGTTTGGGGGAGTGCAGCTACAAGGACTGAAATTTGGCTGCAAATTAGAGAACTGGTCACTCTTTTCTTGAAAAACAAAACAGCCACCACCCGACCCCCCCGTGTTAAAAGGGTACAAGTAACCGGAAGGGTGTTTCCTTTTTCAGGGTGACACTTCTATGGATACTCATAGTAATAATTTGAGGTGCAAGGTGTTTGTAGAATTGTCAGCACCACTTGCAGAGCAACCTTCCTTCTCCCTCCTTAGAAGCATTTCAGCCAGTCTCTTGAGTAGGTCCAAATTTCATCCTTGGACATGCTGATGGCTTGGCTGATATTATCTCCAGCTATGAACCTGGGGCTGGAAGTTTGTATTTTGTGTACAAAAGTTTTTCATGGAGATAAACTTTATTCTTGAGTAAAATATCCCAGCTCAGAATGAACAATGTCCCACTATTCCAGACCTCTGTAACTCACTTCTCCTGTCATACAAAACTTTGTCTGATAGCAAGCAGGTATGGATTCAAGGTTACAACTCTTGACTGGCAATTAACTGCAAGCTTCTTGTTTGTTATCCCACTTCCACAGCAGACCACTTGTTTCAGCACCTATTTTATGCTGGTTTTTAAGTGTTACAGTATTTGAAGTAGGCTTGTTCATTTCTGAATGATTGCACTGTGCACCTCTCACTGTGAAATTCCTCCCACTGGAGCACAGCAGTTTATTCTAATAGAAATGTTTTCAATGAAATTAATATTGCAGTGGAATACACATAGCACCACATTATATATGGAGAATTTTTGATTTTACATGAAATAAGGTGTTCAAGTAATATTGTTCAGGTTGCAAAAATCACACACTCAAAAATTTGCCAGACATAAGGAAATCTTTGTAGGTTTAATTTTGGTCTCTTACAAATGTATCTTATAAGATAGTAATTGCCATATTAAAGACTGACATATTTTTCCATAAGGCCTGTAGGATGAAGGGGCACTCATTCATGAACATATGTTGTCCTCACTTATTCTGTATTTTATTTACTGCATATGATTCCATCTCAGTTCTAAAAGTAGAACTATGGAATTTTCTGTGATGTTTGTCATGCCTAAGAGTTTCATGAACATCAACAAAACTTTTATTTACAGTACATTTGAGAGGCAGAATCATCAGATTTGCATTCGTATTGTGCTTTAGTAATTTGTTTTCTGGTTTGTGACCCGCCTTTTTCAATACCATGAAAAGACAAAATAAATATAGTGAATGTTCCTAATAGTTTGGGGTGCTTAATTTGAATTCTTGTGTTACTAGGTATGGTATGCAGCATTTTCTTTGTTGTAGACTCAGGTATCAAAATTAAGATATTGTCCTTTTTCTTCAGATAGACTTTGCTCATTAACCCTACTCCAGCAAATGCGGTAGGATCCTCCAGATGACAAATGTACTGAATAATTGTGACTGATTCCCAAGAGCAATTGTGTGTTATGCACAGAAGAGGCAGTGCCCTGTACAAAAACTAGTATATATAATCATACTTTCTAGTCCATATTATATATAAATACAATAGATCTGCCATATAATAGTAGAAGTGGGCTACATTAAATTTGGCTTTTCCTCACAGTTCTCTTGAGTTTTTAGCCCTTGGGGTTTTCTTTAGAGTAGCTTTTTTTGTTCAAGTTCCAAGGCTACACTTTCTTCATTTTCTTTTAATTTTCTCATGAGACATCATGCTGTCATGTGGCCGTCAGTCAGAGCACACCGTTCAGAGCTGATTTCCCCCCTTTGAGTAATACAACAGTAATAAATTGCAAGCCACTTGGTGGGCTGGAGCCACGTGGAGATGGGTTACTTTGACTGTGAGTTTCACAACCATATTTAAATAATAGCAGAGGGGTGGTGAAACTGGTGAATCTCTGGTTTCACTCCAGGAAGAGTGTGATTTAGTAAGAACAAAAACTCCTCTCTGTTTCTTTTTACATTTCCCTTTCTGTTTCTTCAGTCTGTATGTGTCTAATATGTTCACTCCAGCTCTTCATACCAGCCACAGGCTCTTTATTTCATTGGTGTCAGGTTCCCCTTCTCAAATTTCTTATCCAAGACCCACTTCTCCCTGCTCCTTTCTAACTTTGCCCAGTTTTCTAGCTGTTATTCTGGCGTCCTCCTCTCCTTTCTTGTTTCTAGCTCTGGTTTTCATTTCTGGGCTTCTCAGTCCCTTTTGGTTCTCCTGACTTAGCTCCTTGTCAAATTTAACCTTGCTGGTCCCTGTCTGTTCTTGTATGTTGCCCTTGATCTTTTTCACCTTTCTGTGCCTTATCCCAACAGTTCTTGGTCTCCAGTCTTCTGGCTGAATCAATCCTGATTCCGTCTCAGCTTCTTTCCACTGGCAGTCATCCATAATTCCCTACTCCTAACTTCTACCAGCACTAGTCTTGTCATCCTGCGAGCCTCCACTCTCTCCAGTTCCAGATTGCCTTTCTCAGGAACATTTTCACTTCTGCTGCCTTCTGGGTCAGTGCTTCCCATTGTGCAGTTCTGAAATGGTCACCTTCTTCCTTCAGGCTGCCCAAGCCTTGGAAATGTCCCCTGACAGCTTCAGTGCTTTTGGCTCTGGTGCTTAAATCTGAAGCCAGAGGTTCATTTACAGGAAAGACCTGCTCTCACCCAAACACAAGTATATTGGGTGGAATTTTTAAAGGAACTGGCAACTAAAATCTAAGAGGCTGCTCCTGAGCATGTGCAGATTAAAATCCCCATTTCTCCTTTCAAAGAGTTATATTTGCTGGTTTTGCGGTAAGCTGGCCAGGGCACGCCTTGGCTAAAATGCAAGTCATACTGAAAATCAGGGTATGTTAGAGCTTTTCAGAGAAAATTTTCTGGGATAACTTTTCCAAGAAGAAGGTTTAAGGAAATTGTTGGGCTGCTTTAACTGAAGCTTTCAACCAAAACAAATAGAAGAGCCCAGCTTGAAGTAAAATCTCAGCATTCAAGATTTCAGCCTGATGATATGAAAGTAAAAGACCTTGTTTGCAGTTGCTTTGATCTGTTGGTGTAATCAAGCTGCCTTAATCTGTAGCCGCTCTTCCAATAAATCTGTATAAAAGAAATAAGCAAGCTATATGGAATAGGACTTGATTTTTCATTTATGCCCAAGCAGAAGATGCAGGCTTCCTTGAGAAGCAATCAGCATTCTTTTCTCTTTCCTCAGCCTTCTGTCTGCCTATAAACTCTTTTTATTGGTTATGCAGGGCTGCCGTCTTTCCTGTAGCGAGTCAGATGTGGATATTTCTCAAGCTCCTTCAGCTCTGTGGTCGCTCATTTGAAGTCAACCATCCTGTTTTGAAGGATGGTGCCACCTTGCTTTACTGAGGATCTGGGACAGATCTGTTCTGAATCCTCAGAAGTTTGTGCTGACATTTACAAGGGCTCCCAGGCTTTTGGAATACGTATGGCTGGTTTTGTATCTTTAAAAAATAATCAGAAAACACTTCCTGGAGTGTTGGGTTTTTTTTTTAGGGTATGTCAAGTCATGAACACTTGTTGTTTGGCTGAGTTTACTGTAGCGACCACACCGTAGCTGGAATGATGTTTACACCTTGTACTCCTGGGCAGCTTCACTGTGAGCGTGTTTTCACCTTTGCATTGGTGTGGATTGGAAGTCAGCACCCTGTCCATTTCTGTGCCTCTTTTGAAAGGCAGAACATCTTTTTGGTAAAAGGCTGGAGGGTGAAATATCTCAAAACAGCTTCAGTCAGTGGCAGCGCCGAGGGCTGGCCCTGCCGTGCGACCTGGGCTCTGGCTTCTGCGCCCGTGCTGGAGGAGCCAGGTCCTGCACGGCTGTTATAACTGGCTGCTATGCAAGGCACGTGGCTTCCTAAGCTGCCAGTTAGTACATATGGATGCTTTTATATAGCCTAATTCAGCCTTCCTTTTAATCTCCTTTCATACGAAGTAATCTTTGGCAGTACAGGCTGCAAGAGAGCTGAACTCCTCCTTGGTGTTTGCGTAAAAATCAAGATCAGTGGTGCCACTTAAGTGATTTTTAAATGGAAATGACTGTGGTTAACATTGTCTGGGTTTGGCTTCTGTCTGTCCAAATTTATGAAGAGCCTCTGATGTCTCAAGATAACTTAGTCCCAGGGACGTCTCCATGGAAACAGGATCTTTGTTTTCTGAAATTTTGTATTTTCTCCCTCCGCTCTTTTCTCCCCACCTGGAGTCAGATCCTGATTGTTGCGGCACACTTGTTTCCACAACATGTATCATAGGCACTTTCACATACAAAAGGTTTTTGACTGTAAATGAGGAAAAGACTAGCAGCAAAATAAAACGGATTTTCAGAGAACAGAAATCCTGTGTCTTTGCAAGTATCATTAAAGATGAGTAACAAGCAGAACACAGAGGGTGAGACAAAGTGTGAAGCTTACAGAAGAATAATTGCTCCTATTAAAAATGTTTTAGGTTTTCTCTGACTACTTTATGGAGAAAAATCTGTACAAACAAGGACGAGTCTCGGTTCTTTTTCCCTTTCTGCCACAATGAACTGATCATAGCTATGTGTCCGGTGACTTAATGATGAATTGTAATCTGTGATATAAAGTACTTGGAACTGCTAACTGAAATCCAGGCCAGCTTTGTAATGATGAACAAGTTTTGCCTTATTGGTATTCAGCTGATTTTCTACAGTGAGCCAATGAAATTTTTCATAGATGTCCCTTAAGAGAAACGAAAAAAAAATCCTATTAATTGGATCTGCTGTTAGTATTTGCAACAAAAATGCCACCATCAGTAAGAAATGGAGCTCTGTGTGCAGATCAGGCATGAGGTACAAGGTTTCTGACAGTTCCTCCTGATCCTTGTATGATCTTCCTTTCTGATGTACTAGCTGGAGAAGTGCATTCATTACCCATGTTGGGTTTCCAAGAAAGAAGAAAGCACCATCCTGTTCTAACATACTGTGTATGTTTTTGATGATTGCTCTGTATATTTTTGATGATTGGTGTATTATGCAGTGATAATTCATGCTGTAGTCTGAACATACAATTCCTGCCCTTATAATGAGGCAACATTTTATTTATTTCCTGATATTTGCTAATGCCGCATTTGAAATGGCTATCCGTGGCAGGATTAAGGGTTTTACTCCCCTTTGCTAAAATCTCTCAACTTAGCCTGTCGCATGCTGTTTCCCTTTGATTCGGGCCAGAGGCATTCATGTTGAAACATAAGCATTTCATAGCAGAGGGATGCTCTGCCAAAGCTTGGGTGTCTAGAAAGCTTTTCCCTCAAGCTTTAGTTGCAGTCTCCTGCTGTCTGCTAAACTCTTCCAGCAGATTGAAACAGCAGGTAGCGCTGGTTATGATACGTATTTAAGAGCATTTTAAATTAGCACGTTTTATTTACCATTGTGCTTCTTTACTTGCTAGCTCTTTGGGTAGGTCGGAGCAGAGAGGAGGTCAGAAGCACCTTGCTGAATTCTCGCGGTGTCGGTCATGCCGAGCTGGTGATGATGCTCGGTCAGCCTGGCTTCTGTGCGGGAGGCAACTGGAGAGGAAAACATAGGAGTTTGGGCAGGTTGAGAGGTGCAGGTCAGGGTGCCCAGGGGAGGCAGCTGAATTGTCTCTGGAGAGCGCTGCGTTTCCACTTGGCAGTGAGGGTGAAATACAGGGTATCTGGAAGGCACAAATGGAAGGAAGGCGGAGAGCTGGGCAGTGGTGCTCCTGTTGTGGGCACCGTGCTGAAGTTCCGTGAGCTGCAACTCGGCGTGCTTTGGAGGTGTTGTCTGGAAGGGAAAGCAACACCTACACTGCCAGCGCCACTAAAGAAATGCTCTTCAAACAACAGTTTTGCATAATTTTGTTCCTAAATAAGCAGTTCTACATAGGTGCACTGCTTTCTGTAATAGGTTTATGTCGTTAATTTAGCTATTACTTAGATCATAGAAGCTTCACATATATGAATCATGGAAGCAGATCCAAGAGCAAACATGAGTGACCTGAGTACCAGACATAGTGTCAAAGTGTAAGCTGATCACCAGGATTTGGGATTGCAAATGAACTATCAGGTACACCCATACCTAGAGACACAGACCTCTTCTCCCCCTGATCCTGGTGGGGCCTTGGGGTAAGGATGAGAGGCAACTATTTTCCTATCAAGTAAAAAGCGCAGGGATCATCTGTTCAGATTGGATTAATGCATCCAACTTCCTTTTGCTGTAGCAAGGAGGGCTGGAATAGCTGAAGCGCGTTGGGTGTAGGATTTTTAGGCTTGCTGTTGTCATTCTCACTCTATACAGAGGATTGGGAAGATTGGGAATGCTTGGACTTGTCTTGGTAATCCAGACACCATTGTCACTTGGGGTGTTTAGTAATTTTATTTGCTAAAAGTTTGTGGGTAGAAGGGATGAACCTGCTGATAAGATACTATTCCTGTAAGAGATCTTTGAATGAAAAATATATACCTATGAAGGAAGATTAACACATGTGATGTATTATTCAAGTTTTTGTTTTTTTTTTTTTTTAATTAAATAAGTAATAAATTACTGTTTTCTCCTCCCCTAGATTGTTTACTAAACGAAGAGAATTTCTCAGTGAGGTGCCCCAAGCACAAGGTAAGAATCCTCTCCTGGATAAGACCTGTTTTTTGCTGCCCTCTTCTGGTACCTAAATTTGGATTGGTAATTTTATACTTTGATAACATCTGTAGCCAGAGATGCTTTTAGGTGAATTCTTCTGTGATGTGTGCTTGTGGTATATTCTGGGGGCAAACATCGACTTGAGAAGAATACAGAGAGTTTAAGAGGATAAATTTAATTTTTTGCCCTATCTGTTCAGTTGTTCTTTAGATTCTTGATGACTCTCCAGAAAGCCCAGCTTCATTTCCTGTCTTCTGTGATAGAATCAGTGCATTGCTCGCTGTTTCTGTTTGTGTGCTACATTGAAACTGGCGGTGGTTTTTCTCTTGGATTTACTGAGGATGCAGGGAGGAAGAAAAATGGCTCGTGGAAAAGTTTCGAGCAGTTTTTGGGAGCGTTTAGACTATGTCACGTGCCTGAAACACCTTGTTCTAGTTTAGTGGTACTTAACTAGACTGAGTCTGACCACTCAGCCTTCAGTATATCTGTTTAGTTGTTCTGCAGATCTTTGACTCTTCTGAAGACCCATCATTGTTTTCGATTTTTGATGATGGATTCAGCATGCTGCTTCTGCCTAGGGTTTGGGTGTCCTTCACTGAAAGTCCCTGGGGCCTCCAGGCACAGTGGTGCTAAGGGCTGGATGGCTGTTGCTCTCTGTCTGTGTGGAAAGAGGAGACAAGACAGACAGCGCATACTCTCTTTTACGTGTAAGCAACATGATACAGTGCTGGGAATGCCTCTCCCAGCCCATAAGGGAGGATAGATTTCAGGGAGGCTGTGGATACCAGTCCTCCAGTTCTAAATGCTCAGAAATATCCAGAAAAAATGGCTATTCTTGTGCCCAGTTGGATGCAATAAGAATTGAGAAAGAGTGTGGATGGCTTATAATGGAAAGCAAATGATAATAGGGAAGAAAGAATTGGGTTGCTTTCTAGCAGAGATTAGTCTCCATTTAGGCCTTGTCTGCAGATCTCTTCTCTGTCTAGAATTAGACTGACATCTGGTGGTCTTTTGTCTTCACAGATTATCATTAATCTGCCTTTTGTAAACACACAAGAATTAGTCTCATGTTCCTTTCTGGATGTTCTACCACAATGTGATGTATTTATACACGCGTATTTAAAATGCGCTGGAAGATTCTGGGGACATTCAGGCTGTTATCCAGAACTGGCCTACTTTTCATCATATAAAAGAAACTTAATTATTCTGCCCAATTGTGGAATAGTGTTGAACATGTGCAGCAAGCTTAAATTGATGTGTTAATGCTACACAAAACTGCAGATCTTGCCAAACAAAATCATGAAGGATGAGCTTCCTTTACTGTGGAATGCAACTACCCGAGTGCCACATGCTGCCTAACTTTGGATATTTGACTGAAGAGAGTAGCAAGGCTGTTTTATTTTTGCTGCCCGTTGTCTGAAGTATTGCATGGAAACACAGTGTTAAAGCTTTTCATGGCTGACTTGGGTCACCGCTGCTGTACATAAGTACTTTCAGTCATGGTGGTCAAACTGTGAAAGGAAACAACCATTTTCCAGAAGATTATACTCTTGGAGAAGATACTGAGCAGGCACATTGGTTTCTAAAGTAGTCTTGTGGGGCAGGAGGGGGAAAGCTGCCAATTAAGTTGATAAAGGTACTTCATGAGGCAATAAAATTTTGGATTTTGTTCAAAACTATCCCACTGCAGATCGTTTTCTGTGTTGTGTCGAAAATGGAAATTGAACACCAGCAGCCTCCCTTTGACACTGAAGTTTGTTGGCTTTTGCTTAGTAAAGACGTGAATCATTTGGTGGAAGTCAAGCAGAGTTTTCTTCGCTTGGCTGTGACTCTGCCCTTGCCCTGTGGTTCACTGATCATTACTGGTTTGTTCCAAATCCTTCTGCAGGGCACATTTGGATCACCCTGCTCCTTCCACTGGAGTGGCTGGGAAGGGGAGTTCCAGCCAGCTGCAAAGCAGGAGCAAGAGGGTTGAAAACCATCGCTCTGGAGTGACCGCAGAACAAATTGCGTCAGTTTTTTGCATGACATGAACATGAGCAATTGAGAAGAAGAAAGACTTTAGATTAGACCATTTAAAACTATGCTTTTAGGTAACACCAGTTTAACATTAGTAGCTAATTAGTAGCTGTCTAATACCTCATTCTTCTGTGCTAACACTAAGTCCCCCAGCATAGTGCCTCTTATCCTTTTTCAGTCATCGGCAAATACATCTCATCATAGTAAGTGGCTCCTGGAGGGCAAAGGTGCTTCTTGCCTCATTAACTGCGCTTGACACCGAGGCATAAGCAAGCTACGTCCAGAGGGATGGGGATGGGTCCTGCCTTTCCCCCTGCTCCCCAGCGAGCTTTCCCATTTCCTTCTGTCAGCATTGATGCTTCACCCATCCATGTCCGGAATGTGCTACTTTTGCAAAATAGCAGCTTTTATCACAGGGAAAATGCTGTCTGAAAACTAATCATCTTTTGAAAGGTTAGCTTCTTCTCACAAACCCGGCTGGCTGTGTGTCTGCAGCACAGCAAGCGCTGTTGCAGCAGAACTGAAGAGGATGCCGAGGCACTCAGGAGGGCATAAAGGGGATGGGATACCTCACCTTTTGGTGGCACTGCAGTCAGTCTTAGATTGTCTTAAGCCATCTGTGGGGCAGTTTTAAGTGGTGTTTCTCAGCTTGTTCTACCTTTTTGCATTAAATTCTGTTTTTCTTGAAATTAACCAGGCTTTCATATACCAAACTCTTTCCTTTTGCAGAATTGCCTGCTTTTGTCACAGGGAAAACTCTGTCTGAAAAATCTGTGTCTGGTTCCAATACTGACTTCTCTTTCTCTCTCTCGCTTCCTGTATGTTCACTTTCCCTACCCCTGTCTTCCTTTCCTCCCTCCTTTTCTTTTCCTCCTCCTTTTGGCTTGCTGGTCTGTCAGCCCCTCCTTCCTTGCTCTCTTCCCTCCTTGCAGAACAAGATGGTGAAAGGCAGCCTCAGCACAGAGCAGTCGGAGCGGGGGTGAGGGGGGAAGTGTACACCTGGGAATGGAAATAAAAGCAAGCACAGGTGAGTTGGGGAGAGTTTCCAGTTTCCACCTGCTGCCCTCTGTGGCTCCTTACCTCCAGTGCCTTCCCCGTTTCTATGAGGAATCAAGGTGCTCTCGTGTATATTCAGAAAACTTGTAATAACTGTTTCTTTTTCTCCCCCTGCTACCATTCTGTTCAGGCTAGCAACTGCACTTTTTTTATTGTATTTCTGCAGCAGTTCTTCTGTTTAGCAGTGAGAGGCAAAGCTTGTTAGCTGTTACGACTACCTGATTACTCTCCCAGCTAAACCAGTGGCAGAAATCTCCTTTCATATTGCTGTGATCATGTCCATAAGGATCTGAAAGTTTTTTTCCGTAATTCTCAGAGTAGTTAATAGTAAGCTTCTCTAAAAATAAATAAATTAATCAATCTCTTACATTTTGTTATGTAAGGAAGAGTTAATAATACTGATAAGTTCAAGATTATTGTCATCTTGATTCCCCCTTTTTCTGTAAATGCAAAGACAGGAGTAAGTAAAATAATCTTATCGGGAGCCCATTACATTCAGACCAGCATTTTCCTCTGTTTTGCAAACAGTTGTGGGTGATAGAAGGTGGAACTGTGTCCACATGTGGCCATAATTTCACAAGCTCGTAATGTTTGCTCTGGTCCCTTGTCTCCTCTCACTCTGGATCCAGACTGGGCTGTGGTTGCTAGAAGTCTGTGGGAAAGAGCAGTTGTGCTCCAGCCCCAGCTCCCCAGCTGCTCTTCCTTCCTGCCTCCTCCTTTGTCCCCTCCCAGTGTTCATGCAGCCATGGGTGAACATGGCGGAGAGTTCCGTTTGGCTGAAACTACATTTTGTCACGTTCACGTCTGAGTTGGGTCATTTTCCTAATCTGGTTCACTCTGTGGGCAAATACCCTGGCACGAGGGAGGAGCGCAGAGGTGGGAGTTAGCACCCAGGGAATGGGATGTGGTTGGGATTTCTTATTTCATTTCCACCAAGGGTATTACCACTCAGTGGCAACAGGGACATCTAAATGCAGTATGTATTTGGTTTCAAATTAATACATGTTGGCACCCTTTCCCAAGAAGGTCTCTTGTCTTAGTTTTCCTGCTGAGTTGCATTTCTCACTCAAGCCAGTTGCTTCTCATTTTCTTGCAATCATGCAGGTGAAGTTGCTCTTTGATGTCTGTTCTCTGAGCTGATGATAACAATCCCCTTCCTTCACTGCCATCTCCTTGCTTCCCAGGCACCTCCCTTACCTTAAAACCTTACCTGTTGCTTGAGTTAAGTAATTGTAAAGTGCTTTTAATGGTGTTTTCTGTGAAGGAGGAGAGATGAGTCAGAAACTTCTGATTTTTAGTGCAGTAGCAGAAGACGGGTAGTGTTTCATATAAACACTTTGTAGACTGACTGTTGACTTGGTTTAGCTCTGTGATTTTTCATTTTTAACAGCATTATTTCTTGGCTTTGGAGTGTTGTTAAAACAGTTACCATGCTAACAGTATGTAAAGTTGATTATCTAACTTCTTCCTTCCATGGTAAAGGTCATTGGGATTCTTTTAAGCTTTTCTCTTTTCCTTAAAGTGCAAAAGGCAATACAATTCATAATATTAAAACAGGATGATAGTCTCACAGGGCATCTGCTATGACTGTAGTCTTCCCAGTTATGTTTTTCTGGGCCATTTCTTTAAGGTACTGGTGAACATTACTAAGTCCCAGAGATATTTACACAGCTTTGTTTCCTCGATTATAGTCAATGGCTAACTTTCTTTCAATGTAACATAGGAATGTATTGGCTTAAGACTTTGCAGGCTGTGGAATCACAGCATGGTTGGGGTTGGAAGGGACCTCTGGAGATCCATCCAGTCCAACCCACCTGCTAAGGCAGGGTCACCCAGAGCAGATCGCACAGGAATGTGTCCAGGTGGGTTTTGAATGTCTCCAGAGGAGGAGACTCCACAACCTCTCTGGGCAGCCTGTTCCAATGCTCTGGCACCCTCAAAGTAAAGAGGTTTCTCCTCATATTCAGATGGAACCTCCTGTGTTTCAGTCTGTACCATGAATCTCTGTATCATGTTCACCATGTGCTCTAGACATCTCTCTCAGGCATCATTTGTTTCCAAATCCACTTCTGTGTCAAGTAGTTCTTATCTGAAGGTCCTACTCAGTCTCCTCCTTTTGTTGCTGAGAATGTCTTAAAGATGTTCTCCAGCCTGACCTTGAATCCCAAAGTAAAAACCATGTAAATCTAAAAGATCCAGTTATCTAAAAAAATAATAGTTAAAAAATTGCTGCATTACTGTGGTAATTCAAGAAGTGTAGAGGAATTCTGTAGGAGTCTGGTAGCACAGGAGCTGCCCTTCCACTGCCCTTACTGTAAGACAGAATGGGCACTCAGCTGTTAGATTGTTGGGCTGGTTTAATCCTGGTTCACTCCTGGGCCCAGCAAGTGAAGAACAACCCTGCGTGTTGGATAACATCCAGGCAAGTCAGTGTATTCCGTCTCTGTTGCTTCTCGCTGCCTGAGCCAGTTGCCTCTAGAACATTTGGATCCAGTCCAGATCTGGAGAGTGAGTCTGGTGCTCTGGATCGTGTCCAGGAGCGGGGCCGGACTCTCTCTGTGCGGGGATCCTGTTTCCTCGCGGACCCGGCGCCTCGCGCTCTGGGCCAATTCCAGGCACAGCCGAGCTGCACTTGTACAGGAGCCAGAGGCAGCAACGCGGCCTTGATGCTCCTCTGGCGAGGGCTCGCAGTTGCACAGTAATGAACCCCGCAAAGGTCAGCTGCCTGAGATCTCAAGGAACCTCCCTCCTTCCTCCGTAGCTGCCGCTCCGTGGCGTTCCTGCTGTTTGCCACATGTGCTTGCCCGGCTCTCGGTTCCCAGCCTGGCCCCCTGCACCACGGGGGTGCGTGCAACCGGGAGGTTGGCCTGCTGGGGTGTCATCTGATCGGTGTGCCGATCATCACAACAGCACTGACTTCTGTGTCACACTTCGTTAGGCTTCCTGGAGTTTAATTGCCAGCTATGAATGAACACGGGTGTTATTTGTTCCTAGGCACACCTCTAATGCCATTAACTGTTTTCCATATGTGTTGCTTATAGTGCGAGCTTTTTTTTTTCCTTTTCCCAAGCTCACTAGCTGGTGGGGTGGGATTTATATGTTCTATCAAAGGGTTAAACTTATTAAATAAACAGATTGCTTGTGGGGTCATTTGTGTTATGGGAGAAGGGAAGAAAGGAATATATTATTTCAAGCTTTGCTTTCTCGGCTGTGCAGATTAAGAATGAGAACCATGGCTTAGAGAAATGAAATTTTAACTTTGTGTGCAGTTTCTCTTTTGAACTGAGCCTCCATCAACTTAGCAAACTCCTGAAGTTAATTTTCTTGCCTCAGAGAATTTGTGGACAGGGAGAATGAGCGTGCCAAGCACTTCGACATTTCCACGTTTGTCTTGAGAGACATCAGAAGCGTAGTCCTTCCGTGAACTGTCACCACCAGCATCATCTGGCAATTAGACCAAGCAAGCAAGAAAAAGAAATACCACCTGCCCTCCGACTAGTTTAACTGCAGCTTGAACTTGAGTTTGTGAAATCCAGCCAAATTTGTTCCTGTGGTTGGACTCCTGTGATTTTGATGCCTGCTTCACTGTCTGCTACATATTCACTGAAAACCACTGTTGGATGGTGGCCTGGTGACCCGGATCGAAATGCTTGGTTCCAGTCCCTAGGGGCAGCATGGCAACCCCGAAGCTGCCATCGCATTGGAACGTGCTTGACCCCTGTGTTTCCAGTTCTCATAGTCAAGATAAGGAGTGAACATGAGGCAAACGAGCTCCTTTCTGGCTGCTGAAGGCAGCTGCTCTGCGAGTGCCGTGCCCTTCTCCTGGCGCAGGTTGTCCTGTCGTCCTGGACCTCCTCTGTAACTGGGCTCATTTAACTTTCTGCAGGTTGTTAATCTAGTAGTTTTTATTACATGGATTTGCTTTCATGAACTGTTACTGTTGTGCTTCCATCCATTTGGAGTCCCCAAAACAAAAGAGCTCTTGGTGTTACCGCTGTGGTGGGCTGCCGAGCGGGTTCCTCTGAAGCCTGAAGGGAAGGAACCATCCCAATGTTACCGTTTTGCTTTGTTTTTCAGGTTAGGCTGTTGAGATAAAAAGCGGTGGACATTCCTGACTGAATGGAATCTCTCCCACTGTGCAGCCATGCCCCCCCTCGACGTGCCTGCCAATGCCAGCACTTCATAAATTCTTACATCACACTCAAGACTGATGACATCACAGAACCTGACCAAGGAGTCTGAACCAGCTGTTTCCATGGACACAATCTCCATAGTGACAGTGGGAAGGGGAGGGGGAAAAAGGAAACAGGTGGGGGGAATTAAAGAGGGAGGGATAAATATATATATATATAAAGATCTATTTTTTAGTCTTGAAAGACTTTGTTTTAAATGAAAGGTGCGCTATATCCCTTTTGATGCTTTTGATTAAAATTAACAAAACCCCATACAAATTAAAAAAGAAAACTGTAGCTAAAGGAAATATTAAACCCAAGATCAAAGCAAGGCTCATGGAGCCTAACACTTTGTGGGAAAGAACAGCAGAACTGGGAGCGCTGCAGACAGGACTTGTGTCCCCTCCTCTTGCTTTCTTTCTCACAACGTCCAAGGAACTTCAGTTTTAAAAGGCAAACAAAGTAATGATAAATTGTTTTTAGGGTGTGGGAGGAAGGCTTGGATGGTTGCAGGTAATGGGGTGTAATTTTTGAGAAACACTATAGAATCAATAGTGGAAGCTTGAAAAACATCTGAAGACTCTTAGGTCATGAGAGTCATGAAGTAAGAGGTAGCTGCTGCTTGCTAGATCCCGTATACCTTGTTCGAGTGGGAATGTCTGTACCACACGACGGAAGAGGGAATATCTGCCTTTTGTGGCAACAACATGCGCCCCCACATCGTTCCAAGAAGCTGCCTTCAGTTTTGAGGGCAGGTGAGAGGAAGATGTGGTTTGCCTGCCAGATTGGGGAATTGGAAAGGAAGTTTGAATGTTAGTGGAGTCAAGGTATCTTCAAACTGATCAGGAAAATCCACTTAGCCCTTTTTTTATGTTTTGCTTTTCCTAAGGCAGGAAGAGGGAATGTCAGTGGAACAGCCTACACTATATGGTTATTTGGGGTGTTTTGGTTTTTGGTTTTTGTTTTGTAAATTATGTAATTTTAAAACATTTGGGTTTAAGGAACAACAGCAACCTTTTTTTTTTTTTTCTTGTTAAGGCCTTAAGAAAGGGGTTAGTGCATCTTTCAGGGGTCACTCTGCCATGGGAATAAAATAGCTGTTTCACAAACAGTTTTATATAAAAAAAGCTTAAAAAAACCAAAAAAACTAATAAACTTCATTTTAACCTTGTCTCCTTTTGTTTTGTGCGAACTTGATTTGTTTAAAAGGACAGAGAGACAGTACTATCTGCTGCTTTTTGGTTTCTTTGCCTTCATCAGTTCTGCCTTCAGCAATGACCTTCCAAACTGGCCCAGCAAGAAGACGACCACAAAAGCTTTTAAAAATTAAAGCTTGGGATTTGTTTGATGTGCAGAGATAACAAACCAATGACTGGATGAGTTTTCTGTTCCCGTGGGCTGGTGGTACCTCACCAGGTTGCTGACTTGTGTCATTCATTGGACGGTAGCATATCCCAGCGATATCAAACAATGTGGTGTTTACTGGGAAGTCACCAGAGAGAGCGATCTAACCAGCATGACTTGGATCAAAAAACGGGGTTGATATTGTGGGAAGAACTATTTTAAAAAGTTATGTACTGGATGCTTGCTCAACTGCTCGCATTTTGGAGTATTCAGCACATAAAAAAATAAAATCTATGATAGCTCATATTAAGATATCTATTTTAACTCTATTTTTAAAAGATCGATTTAAAGATTCGGGAGATAATTTGGCAGTTATTTATTTCTGGAAGTTGCTACTCTTCACGGTTAAGTATTTGGAAAGAAAGGGCAGTCTTCTGCTTACTCCTTTCCCAGTAGCAGCTACTGAAGTTAGTATGTCCTTCTACATTAAGAAATAGACCTGTTGTGATAAATGTCACTAATGTGTCCTGAATTGGTGCTGAAAATATTTAACTGCTGGTGTAGTCAGAAAAAAAAACAAAAAACAAAAAAACAAAAAATCATTTTTAGCATAGTTAATGTGATTGAGTAAATGACTTCTTTTCAACTGAATAAAAATTGGTTTTTTTTTTTCCTAGTGTCTGTTCTATTCTACCTGTTCCATAGAAACAAACACTTACTGCTACTGCATTGATTTATGTGGGTGAAGAATCCCCTATGTAGTACTACAGCAGAGGACGGTGCGGTGAAACTGCTGAATTTGGTACTGGTGGCTCCTCGGGGCGGTGTCACACAGCGGAGGGAGAAGGTTTTTGGGAAGCTGGGGGGGGATCTGGGAGGTTTCCCTTGTGGGTGCTCATGGCAATGGTGGAGATTCTCTAGCTCCTCGTGCACCATGGTTGGAAATTAGCGGAGTCACGTAGAGCAAATAAATCTATGGTAAAGCGATTGACTCCATGAGAAATATTTCTCAGTGGGAACTGCTTAAAACCCTTCAAAGTAGCTGCTGCTTCCACCTTCGTCGGTGCTGCTGTCAGAGGTAAGGGCTGTGCTCTAGTCAAGAGAGGTTTTGCAAGTTGGTCATCTTTGCTTGTCACCAGGTCTTTACAGAAACCAGAGCTGCCATGATTCTCTAAAACCAGACCAGGAGGAACCTAAAACAATGTGGGGGAACCTGGAAACAAGCCAGAGCAGTCACAGAATCCAGTTGGAAATAAAAATTTATTTTGGCTGAGAAGATACAAAGTTCATGAGTGGATTCTAAAAGCCATTGTACAACATTTTTCCTGAGTCTATTTTGCAAAAGCAATTAACAGCTTGATATTGTGGATACCCCAGAATTGGAAGGAAAAGGTTTGGCAATCTTGACTCATTTAGAATTTGTGGAGCAGAAATGACCTGCAGCAGAACATTAAAACATGGAGATTGTGTAAAGAAGAAAAAGAGTGGTCTGCCGGCCACTTGGGAATTACCTGTTTGGATGAGGAACCTACTAATGAGGGTTTGGATAAGGCTTCTCATTTCCAAAGCGTTTCTCCACACCCGCTCCCATCAGGATCTCTGAAAGGAAAGAGACACCAGTTTGCTGAGAAATGTACGTGATGGTTTAACAGCGTTTCCAAGGTGCGTGGTGGCCATTTAAAAAGGAAACTCCAACAATGAATGCGAGTCAAATCAAGGGTAAAAGAAGGATGCAGTTTTTCCATAAAGGATTTGCAATGGCTCCAATGTGCAAAGGATGTCTATTGATAACAAGCAGATCAGTTTTCAGCTGGAGATGAGGATATAGGAACTGATGGGGGGCCTGGGATACGTACAGCAAGCACACTGTGATACCAGGAGCCACCAATTGATAGATTCATCATGGATTTTTTTATTGCATGTGAAATCTACACTTGGAAGTCCAAGGCACAGACTGCTGTGGAGTTTATAGTGTGGTTGTGCAGCCCAGCAGAAAGCGGTCCCAGCTGCCGCTGCAGGAGGTGGTGGCCATCCTCACTGATGTGCGTATCACATGGGCACGCGTGGGGATTTTACCTGGGGTTGTCATGTTCCCAAACCTTTTGAATTCGCCTTAGAACAAGACAAACACAATGTCTAAGTATTGATGTAAAAAAAACATTCAGGGGTTCAGGGCAGAGCCTCTGCCAGGGAATGTTGCACATCTGGTTCATGGAGCCCAGCTAATGCCAAGCTAAGGGAAAACATTTTTGCTGGAACATGTATTAAAAAAGAAGGTGGTCAAGATATGGGCAACTGAATGGCAGCTCTGGTATTTTGACTGCTTAATGTACAGTATCAACTGTAACATACATCAGAACGTATGTGAGGAGAGACAATACTTTTAATTTAACTGGTACAGTTACAGGGAGAACATTTTGGGATTGAGTTGGATATAAACTTTCTAAATTTTTATGCCTAATAACAGTGTTATTACATGAGCAAATACCTACACCATCTTCAGTGCAGTGGTTGTCCTAGACACAGAACTGGTTTGTCTGACCTAGTCCCTGGATTATCAGACTGTGCTCTTTCTGAAAATGTAGAAAATTCAGTTTAAATATTGGACCTTTGGAAGTGGAACAGGATATGGCTGAGGATGAATAAATCATCAATGGTCTGGATTTGTTTTTTTAGTGATTAAAAGTTGTGTGAAAACATGGAGTACAGGTAATCCAGGTTCAGTTGCAGATCTAGAAAACATAAAGAAGTAGCAAATATTTTGTGGCTCTGCTGACTTTCCTCTGAGAAGCTGAAAGTGTAGTTACAACCTTAGGTTTCAGTTAGAAATCTTTCTATTGCGAAACAGATTATATCCTTGTTTGGCTGGGGAATATTTCTAACATGTTTAGTTTTGTTGGGTTTGGGGGTTTTTTGTGGTGGTTTTGTCTGCTTTTGCTTTTTCTTTGTGGTTGTTGCCTTCTTTTTTTAAGATAGAGCTACTGCAGTAGCAGTAGCAGTGAGTTGGAGAGTTTAGTTGATAAAGGTAGAGGGTAAAAGTAGTTATTAGAAAAGGGTGGGAGACCAATAAATTCCTGGTACTTTGTGGCGTTGCTGCGTGCTAAAGAGAGCTTGGCTATTGCACATCACTGAAAAATCACCTCCACACAGACACCCTGCACCGCCGGCTCCCAGACTGACCTGTGCTATTCAGCCAGCAATTAGTATGTACAGCTGTGAAGGAAAGTGTGTGGTTTTCCTTACAGTGTAAAGGTCAGTGCAATGGTGCCTGTCATTATACGTGAGTGTTTAATTTTTTCCTCTGCCTATACTTTGGGTCAGATCCAAAAGGCTCGCTCTGTCATCCCGCTGAAAAGTGAACAGAGTGCTGGTTACAGGGTCTTTTTGTAGGATTTAATTTCTTAAGTGGGACTCATAGCTCTAGAGAAGGGAGCCTGAATTAGAGGGAAAGTGTTGCTGTGTGCTGGCTTCTTCCATAGGGTTGTACTGAGAGCCGAGATTGCTTCCCTTTCATCCTCATCCTCTAGAAGTTTCACGTAACTTCTTGCTTAACTCAGTTTGAATGCGATGGTTTCAGGTTTTTGATCTTACCTGGCCAGCTTTAGAAATGCTGATACTTCTTAGCAGCCGTAGTGTTATCTCCCATCCAAATAAGCCTGGAAAAGAAAAATACTCTTCTAGCTCATAGCAAACCTCCTATGAAGGAAATCTTCACTCCAGCTGGTGATCAGGATGCATGCTGACTGTGTACTCTTCTGCATGTTAACACCTGTGTGCACGTACTACTGAACGTGAACACATCCAGGTCATCTGCAAATACCACCTGCTTTACATTAGTGGCTTTTGGGCTGGAGCTGGAGCTGCTGAACAGCCAGACTGGGAGGTCACAGTGGGTTTGGAGGTCAGTGCTCCCTGGCTTTGGGGTATATTGTGACATATATATATATATATCCTGAGTTTTATTGAAATTACTGATTTTCAGTGCCACAGCTGTTAGTGGGGAGCAGCAAAAAGTGGCAGAGAAGTGTTCAGGGAAGGAGCTGGGAGGTGCTCTGCATTTACACTAAAGATAAGTGTAGTGTTGTAAGGATCAGTCTGCGCTGTATAGCGAGAGAGCTGTAAGGTGAAACCAGTTTATCAGAGAAACGTCACCACATCTAATGGTTTGATTAAAAAAGGGAAAAGTCTGTATGTTTTATAGCATTTGTATTAGGAAAACTTAATAGGATTTCCACCTGAGCTCCTGCATCTGAGCTGTGTTTCCCTCTCAGAAGAGGGGTGGAATCATTAGATTCTTTAAAATTGTAGATTATTTTGAGGACATTATTTTGGGGACTGTTGGAATTACTATGAATAGATATGGACCTGGATTATGGGGCATAACAGTATCTGCTGCTTCTCGCGTACTTTTTAATCAGCTGGTGTCAAAGTGCCTTACAAACAAGAAAAACCTCACAGTTCCCATTTGTAGTTGGAAGAAATACAGAAATACATACAAACATTCAGTGTTGTGTGATGAAATCAGGAATTGGCAGGTGGAAACAGATCTCCAAGAGACAAGGAGGGACCTTGTGTAAAAGCAGAGCAAAGACTGTGATGCAGCGTAACACTTCTGGGTTTTGTGATGTCTTTGCTGCTTTGGAAACCAAGGTGAGGAGGGTGCTGTATGAAATGGGTGTTGCAGCCTGTTCTGCCACGGCTAAAACTGCTGAGGAGGAACTGGTACGTGTACAGGTGATAGAGGGTGAAACTGTAAGTAACCCTTTGGAAATGAAACCAAAGAGTGCACTCTGCAAGAAAACAAGCAAAGCTTGTGAGACACCACTGATGGAGACACTTCCAGCAACCAAAACTAGGTCATACAGAATGGACCAATTTTACAGACTCTAAGCAGATTTCCAGGGTTGTGTTCGGTTCTGCTCCAAGTACAAAACATTCTTGGCTCCATGGGAAAATGTGCTGGGAGAAGAGATGGTTTCCAGAGCCATGAGCTGGAAGTCAGCATTTGCAGCTTTTTGTGTCCTACTTCAGCCACAAAACTCTTTTTTATTAAAAACAGCAGCAGCGTGTTGCCACAGAAACACAAAAGACTTGGAAAAGATGCTGTAGCAGAAATGTGAGCATTCCTCATGACAAATGTGACAGACTTAGCAAGCATCGAGTTTGTGGTTTGTTGCTTCAGAATAAGATGGAAATAAGGTGCGTCTTTTGGGTCACACAGGATTGTTACAGCCTAGAAGATGAACAAATCAGAAGCAGAAATCCCTAAAACTAATCCAAGTCCCCAGTAATCGACAGCAGTGACTGCAGACCGCCAGTAGCTGGGACAAATTCTGCATTGGAGCGTGGCCCGTCAGCCTCAAACACCACCCACCACCCATGTGTGATGGATTCATCCCTGAGCTGAGGGTCAGAACTGCAGCTTTACAGTCCAAAGTTCCTCTTGAAAAGAAGGAGAGGTGAGAAAACCTTTTACAAGTGGCCTAATCATGTGAAAGAGCCATAGAAAAATAACAGGTCAGTAGAAGAAGTCACAGAAGGTTTTTTTCTTGGGGCTCCTTTTAGGGAATGCTAAGACATGAGAGCAGGAGACCTGAGACCACTGGAAAGGCGCCTGGAGTCCTCACTGGTGGAGGTGGCTGCTCCTGCTGAGCTTTTCTGTGTGAAGTTGCATGTGTGTGAGTTTTGGAAGAACAGTCTAGGTGTAGGTATTGTTAATATATCAAACTCATTCTGTGCCACTTACTAGACCACACAGCAACGGTCCTGAAATCAACCCTTTAATGTAGAACAACCTTTTTGCATCCAAGTGGTTGTTCCAAATAGAGGATAGTCTCTGTTGTACTTAGAAAGGGAATGTTGGCCAGGTCACCTGGGCTGGTTGGTCCCTCTTCAAGGCACACACACTTCATCTTGGTTTTCTACCTCCAGCCAATAGCAACCCGCAGAAACTGTGGAACACAAAGGCTGATGTTCATTTTCTAGGGTTCCTTTTGAGATAACTGAAAGATCTGCTTGAGACAGGGAGACGCCAGAAGTCTGTGCAACCTGTATTTACCATTTCTGCAGAGGGAGAGAAATTTATCCATTATTTTTAGCATTTATCGGAGTTATTTGGGCTTCAGGAGCAGCTGATCGAAAACCCAAACAACCGTTCCCAGTCTGCGGTCAGGTGTTCAGTGAAGGGTCTGGTGGAACTTTCCTTTCTTGTCCCTTACAACGCAAGAGGATGGACCCATCTGGGGCTGCTCTGAGCAGCCTTTTCATCTGGCTGTTTGCAACAGCCCTCGGACCTTCACTAGGGGCATCACGATTTGTGGTTTTTAAGAATACGTGTACTTAGCTTTGTAATTTTTAAGTGTATACGTATGTCTGGAAATATATGAGTATCAAGGCTCAATAGCTGAGAAAAAATATTTAAGTTCCCTGACCAGCTTGCATGGCATTGGGTGGGAGTGGGGAAAACCACGGCTGTGTCAGGAGATCCGGGGCCACTTGGGCACCTCAAATGTCACAATTCAAAGTCTCCCTCAAGGCACGGTGCCTGTGCACAAGCCAACAGGCAGCGTCATGAAATAACAAAATCCTTCCTTGCAGTAAGCAGTGCCCGTCCTTGAAATGAGCTGCTAACAGCCACGCAACACAGCGACTCATGTTAGAGGACAGAAAAGTAACTAATTCCTCTATTTCCCATTCGTTTCCACTTCTGCCTCAACTGACAGCGAGTGTTTGAGCTTGATTTCTGCTGCAGCTCGTGCAGCTCAGGCTGTGGTAACTGCCAAAGCGGACACGTATCCCCAGTTGTTCTGAAACACCACGATTCAAAAAGCACCTGAGAGTTCATAATGCTGAGACATTTTCTGCCTCATTTCTGTTGATTACGGGAGCCTTTGTAAGACTCTATCGTTGCATTTCTCCGTCTTTTACATTACTTTCAGGTGATCTGCACGGCACATCTGTGTTGCTTGTAGGTAACTCATCCTGCTTTTCATAACTCATCTTGGAGCCACTCAAGGGTTGTGTTTCGGAGTTGGGGCAAAAAGGACTTGGGATGCAGGAGCTCACGTTTCCCAGCCCTCCCTGGCACCTGCGGGCTGACCCAGGGCTTCTGCAGCTGCTCTCTGCTCCTCAGACGGCACAGAAACGCTCCAGGCTCACCCACAGGTTACCCCCAGTATCTGGGGGCTGTATCAGTGCTGTTACACTTCAGCAACTTCTCCAATTGGGGTTTGGCCTCTCGCATGTCGCATGTCGCACGTCCTCATCATCTGGGCAGGACAGAAGTCCTGAAATTCTGCCTTTTTTTCTTTCTCTCTCTCTTTTTATTTTTTTAATAGAATCACTAAATTCATTCCAGACTTCCACAGCTTTGCTTTTTTCTTTCCAAAATTAAGGAAATCTTTTCCATTGTTTGCAAAGGTATATATATATATATATACACACACCTGCTCTAGACCAAGAGTTAAATAACAATTCCAATTGTGTCTATGAGCCAGAATCCCGGTCCAGCAACCATGACTATTACGAAAAGGACACGTGAACATTCTACCTGTGATCCACATTCACGTTGTAAAGCTATCCGGAAATCCTGCCATAGAACAGACTGGGAGGGACCTCTTGAGGTCTCTGGTCCAACCTTGTGGCTCAGAGAAGACCAGCCTCAGGACCACACCAGGTCACTCAAGGCTTTGGACAGTCAAGTTTTGAAAACCTTCAGGGTGAAGACTCCACACCCTCTCTGGGCCCCTGTTCGTGTGCTGAGCCGTTCTCCCGGAGCAGCAATTCCTCCTTGTGTCTTGTCAAAAGTCCCGTTGCTTCAGCGTGTGACTCGCCTCTTGCCCTGTCACTGTGCAATTCAGAGAAGGATCTGGCTCCAACTTTCTTATAAATGCAGCGGTTCACCGTGGTTGTTCTGGACCCTGTTCCTGCAGGGAACTGCACCCCATCCCCCCCTCTGCAGCCGGCAGGAAAGGGGAGCCCGGAACACTCACTGCCTGTGTGAAGCCTTTGGGAAAGAGTTATCAGAGCCTCTGCCATCAAAGCCTTACTTCTAATTGAAGATTCTTCCTAATTGAAGCTGCTTCCTAATTGAAACTCTCTGCTTGTTCCTCACTTGCTTTTTCCTGCTTTCTAGCAAACCTGACATTCAGGTTGATTCTCTTGATACCAGAGGTCTTCAGCCTGACTTCACAGAATCATAGAATCGTTTTGGCTGGATGAGACCCTCAAGATCATCAAGTCCAACCATTAACCTAAACCTGGCACTAAACCGTGTCCCTAAGAACCTCATCTATGTATCTTTCGAACACCTCCAGGGATGGAAGGTGACTTCAGTCAAGCCCAGCCTGCTTGAGGGAAGCAGGACTGAAACCCCAGGCCATGCACATGACAGAGCACGTCAGGCTGCAGCAGCTTTCCATCCCTGCTAGCACGGGCACTCCTCAGGATGATGAACCACATCAACCTTGCATAGAAACCACAGGTCCCAGCGCACCTCACCGAATCCTGTGTGGTGTGAAATTCACCCTGGCGGGTAGGTTGTGTAGGTGTTTCCTTTCCTTCTTATAGCCCCCACCGCTCTCCACACCCTCCTCTGGCTGCCTGCTGACCCCTGAATGGCTGCTGCTCCCCAGCCTTTGGTCTTTCTGTCCCTGGGGCCACCTGTCCCAGCCCAGGGCCGCGCTGGGTCCCAGCTGTGTGGGCTGTCTGCTGCTTTCTGAATTCATACTCCCGACAAAACACACGCACAAATGAGGCTGGAGACAGAGGGTTTTTAAACCCTTTAACATTTTTTAAAGTGTCCCATTTGTTTGGCCACGCAGCTGTCCCTGTGGGACCTGGGAACGGGCTGAGTTTGGACACTGCTGCTCCTCTGTAGCTGGGGAGGTTGTTTGCACTGAGGAGCTCGGTGCTTTGCTGTCGGGAGGAGGGGAGCTGGGCCAGCCCACTGGAGGCCCCGACGTCTCCCGTGTCATTTCTCTCCCACTCACAACCCTCATGTTTTCGGGCACCATCCATTCAGTCTTCAGGCCATCTCAAAAAACACAGAGCAAAATACTTTCTGGTTCCTTCCTCCCTCCCGTGGAAAGATCACTACTTACAAATGCCTCCTGGGTAAAGGAGGGATGGTGTTTTTTTAAAATGCAATTTTTCTTAACACAAAACCACAATTAACGTAGCTGTAGAAAATATAAAAATGAACACAGACAAATAAACTCGTTATGCACAGTTGCTATGAGACAGTAGCAACTGCTATTGGCAAAAGAAACCTACAAATCATTTGTGGTGGAGCATCAAAGGTAACCAACTAACTAAACACTCCCTAGTCAGATCTTGCCTGCATTTTCATAATTTCTAATTTCTGTCTCACTCCATATGCTCCCACTGTTATTAATCAAACTGTGAGCATGACTGAGCCGATGTTGCAAAGCAAAACAGTTATTTGTGGATTTCCTATCCATAAAAAAAAAAAAAAAAAGAAATATACCTTCTGGTTTCCAATGCACATTCGGATTTGTGAAGTACAGACTATCGTTAGGAGCATCACACAGAAATCAAACATAAACAACCTGTTTCACTGCCAGAGTGTCCTGGTTTTGTTAAAAACAAGTTTCTCTTTCAGTGAATTTTGCCTGTCAGCTAAAGCCTTCATATTAACTGCATTTTCCTGGAGAACCAGACACATGTTTTGGTAAACCTAGCAATGGAATGCAAACTTATTGATAAGCATGGATGGACATCTTGCGAGAGGGGCGACAAGAAACAAGTGACTAAGAAACTGACCAACTGTGTATAACATTCCATTCACGTGAATACTTCATATAAAAGTGGGAGACCACGAGGATCTCGTCCCTTTTTTCCCTTTTCCCTTCTGCTTATGGCCGACCTTAGGAGAGGACCTTGCTACTCGTCCCTGCGAACTGAGGCCTAGTGACAGACTGAATCCAGCTCTGGTGGCTGCAGAGTCTAATCCAGGACTTTGGGTGCCGGCTCTGCAGTTGCTGAGACTTTCAAGATTGGTTTTGTATATTTTGTATTATTTTCTCTATTCTTATTAGTAGCATTAGTAAAACATCTTTAATTTTTCCAACTCTCTTCTCTCTGTCCTTCTTTCCCTCCCGATCGCCTGTCCTGAGTGGGAAGGGGGGAGAGGGAGGGGCAAATGGGGAGAAGTGGGGGGGGAGAGGAGGTTAACAATACATCTGCCAGGGTTTTATTGTCACCCCACAATCTTAACCCTCGACACAGAGTAACACAGAACAATCTTCTGCTTCCAGCACACTGATAAGAACTCCTAAATGCTGACTTGTATTGAAGCCGTTGTTTATACTGACAGAAAAAGTGCAGATAAGACCATGAAAAATTGCCAATGAGAGCATGACACTGCATTATTCATTAAAATAGCAAAATAATGAACTCTCTACTCTAACCACAAGCACACCACGCTCTTAGAAATTATTAGCAGAGGTTTTACATCATCAAAACTGTATGTTTGAGTATTTTCATTTTAAGTGGATCAACAACCATTTGTGTAAAAAGTGCTGGGACAACCGCACATTTTATTTTTGCTGTTAAAGTTATTTATAGTTTCCTAATTGAATCGCTGCAAGTTCTTCTGCTCATCATCTGCTGCTGCCTTAATGGACTGCTGAACGAAGGGCAGAATTCAGGAGATGATGAACTGCTCGACAGAACAATCCCCAGTTTGTACCCAGTGAGCAGCAGCCTTGTTTTCTCCTGCAGCGAGGCCAGGCCCGCGGGGACACCTGCCTTTGCCAGCTCTCTCCGGAGCCTGCTGTCTTTTCTCTTATTTCCCTTCTCTCCTTGCATTTCTCTATTTGTCACTATGTTTTTTTCTTTCTTGTCATTAATTCCTGCCCCTTGATGCTCCTCAGGTGCCTGGGAGTAAGACAGGAGCGCTGAGACTGTTGGGATTTGTGCCCGTTTGTTAGTGAGTGAAGCCAGAGGCGCCTTTTGGTTTCTGCAGGTTGCCAGGAGAAGCCACATGGATTTCAGCGGCTGGAGGAGGATGGGAAACATTCCCCTGGGGACCCCTCGTGGGGTGCCAGATGTGCTCATTTCACTTTTTCTGTGGCAGCGGGAACGGTGTCCCCGGCGCTGTCCCTGATGCGTGACCCACGTGTGCCCGCGGCGTGTCCAACCTGCAGGGATGTCCCAGCGCCTGCCCGGCGGCGCAGCAGGAACGGCTCTGCCTGGTGCCGTGTGCGGTTAATGAACAGCTACAGCAAACAGCTGATTCATGCAAACGCGCTGAGCCCGCGGTCTCCTTTAAACCCGGGGAAAACTGCAGCGTCACTTCTGCCTGCAACTTCTTCGGTAACGCTGCGGAGGGTGATCTGCACCCCCGCAAAAGTGACCCGGCTCGGTTCACTCTGAGGCATTTACTTGAGCTTGATGAGCCTTTAGTTCCCCTGCAGTTTAGTCTTTGTTTAAGTCCTGGGGAGCAGGTACCTGCTATCGCCCCTCTGTAGAAACCAGCACAGCAGGGCCCCAAACCAGGTACGGCTTTACTGTTTCTGTAGCATCCGCCGTATCTGCAAGGCCCAGCCTAAGACAAACACCCCAAAAGACCTTGTTTGAGAGGCCAACATCCTGCACACCTGATCGCACAGCGACAGGCAAGCTAAAACAAGCTTCTCTATACAAAACAGCTGTGTAAATGTGGCAGGACAAGGGGACAAAAGGGATCCAGAGCTGAGGGACAGCACGGGACCACAATGTTGACAATGGCTGCGCAACTGAAAGGAGACAGGAGCAAAGAGCAAGCACCAAAATAACCATGGTGGCATCACTCTGAACGTGTGCTTACACAGACAAAGCTTAATTCTTTACCAGAACAAGAATAATTTTACTCTCACCGTTGAAGAAATTGCACCAGCAAGCCAGGAGGAAGGTGATGGGAGCAGTGAGAGTCACTTCTACTTTTATTGAACCTAAGGAAATTGTAACAGCAAGTATGGTTTAGAAGTAATGCCTCTCTTCAGCTCTTCCTTCTGAGTTGTGCTGAGCACATGCAGCTCTGAACACTTTCCCAGGAAGCCAGGGATGTTCAGGAGCCGCCAAAAACAGCCTAACGAGCCTGGAAAATTATCACCGAAACTTGAAATCTGACTTAGCTTCTGGGGGACAGCATCACCCGAGGTTATTCTGTCTGCTCCTCAGTGCCATAAGCAAAGCAGAAAAATGCAATTCTCTTTCTAGCCTGATTATCTTCCTTTTATTTATTTTCTTTTTAAATTCATAAATAACTGAATTGAGGACTTAACTGTGAAAAAACAGCATCCACAACGATCCTCCCAACACACAGAAACAGCAGCAAAATTCTGTCACTTTTGCGGGCGTGCAGATGACCCTCGGCGGCGTTACCGGAGAAGCTGCAGGCAGAAGTGACGCTGCATTTTCCCCGGGTTTAAAGGACAGAGACCGCAGGCTCAGCGCTGTTGGCTGTAGCTGTTTACTAACCCCACACAGCACCAAATGCTCCCTCTGCCAGAAGAAACAGATCAGAGTTAAATGTTCCCTGGAAGAAGAGCGAGTCTTCAAATTAACTTTTTATCTTTTCTAACCTCTATTGTGAAATCTTTGCTGTGTGACAATTACAGTATCAGTCCTCGTTAATGTCCTTTGCACCTAGATTTGCAGATGCTTTATCACAACTGGGTAAACAGCCTCATTACACACATTTTACAGGCGAGGTAACTGAGCCGGGAGGCAGCTGAGTTCTCGACTCTGACTCACAGGGCAAATCAATGGCAGACAGGAAACCAAGATGCTTTTGTCTCTTTGGCTTGCAAACCCCGGATTTAATCACCTCATTATTTTCAAAGGCGTCTCACCGATCTCACCCTTCAGGGAAGCAGGATGAGTTTCCCCGGGTGGATTTAAATGCATCTCTCGTGGAAAAAAAAAGTAAAACCAGGATTTTAGCTGGTACCTCAGTCCACAATTTCCCTGGATGCTCCCATTATAGCAAAGAAAAAACCCGTGGTATCAGTACTAAACCAAGAATGAAAAGAAAAGCAATATATTCACAGCTCTTGAGAAGCTTAAAGAACAAGAAACCAAAACCAGCAGCTGAGACAAATCAACAGCCTATGGTATCGGGGGCGTAAGCCGTATTTTTCTGGCAGTTTCACAGGAGACTGTGAGTCAAGGCAACTGCTACCAGTCATTTTCCAAATGAGCAGGTGTCTTCCCAGGGCTCGGCCACATCACAAAGATTTAACAGTGTCTTCAGGAGCCATTTTAGACCAGTGCTGGTACCGCGACCTGTGCGAAACAGCACCGGGATTCATTGTCTCTCCGTCCTGGTGTTAGAAATGGCACATGCTGAGCTCCATTTGGTGAACTCGGGTTAAAGTAACAGTGGGAACATTTTAGCCTGAGGAATTAGGGTCTCTAGAAGCAGCTGAACTTGAATTCAGCGATAAAAAATAGGGTTGTTTTGATTTCTGCTTTAACCTCAGTTAACACGATGAGGATACTGGAGTTAGGGACCATAACCACCACAGTCAAGCCATTTGCCGAACTGGGCAGCGTTACGTACGTGTGCAAGATCAGTTCAATGTCATCCCAAGCCATGGAAAGTATCACGTCAAGATAAAGCCATTCTGCCCTTATTTCAGTTTGTCTTTCATATCCAAGGCTTGTCCAGGGATCACTCATTTCAGAAATCAGTAAAGTTGTATCTCTGGGGTGAAAAATGAGGCGCAAGACCCGCCCCACTTTTGGTATCCAGTTCAGAGTTGTTGCTCTTTAAGAGCAATGGAGCAAGGAACATGTATGGCAATGGCATGGCATGGGATGGGATGGGATGGGATGGGATGGGATGGGATGGGATGGGATGGGATGGGATGGGATGGGATGGATGGGATGGGCTGCTGCCACCTTAAGGCTTTCTGAATTCATACTTCCCACAAAACACACGCACAAATGAGTCTGGAGACAGAGGGTAAGGAGCTGGGGACCCACCAAAGGTGTTTGTAGCAGTTTGAGGATGATATAAAGTGTCGTAGGGCCCTGTGGCTGCTGCACTGCCTCTCATGGAAAAATACAGAGGGCTTTCAGCCAAGGTCCTGGCACGCACCTCTTGATGTTGCAGGCCGATGAGAAGCCACCCATTGAAACCTGCAGGGTAGATGAGGCAGAAGATTAAAGTTTCTCCCTCGGCGGAGATTTTTGCAGCACCCGTTTCTCAGGGATGGGTGCAGAGGCGCGTGGCAGCTGCCGCTCTGCTGCCCCCAGCCCCGAAGCTCAGGGCCTGGCGCTCTGGGACACAAACAAGAGTCACCAACGAGTTTGCACATGGCGTGCGCACTCTGAAAGCTTTTCAGTGGCAAATGTTGCTGTTCGCTGACTGCTTGTGTGATCTGCAGCCTTTCCGTCCCCACCGCGCTCCCAGATGAAGCTCCGGCACCGCGTGGGTCTGAGCGGGCGCCGCTGGCCGGAGGGTCTGAAGCTGCTTCCCTGGAGCACCTGGCCAGGGGACGCAGCGCGGTCAGCAGCAGCTCAACCCTCAGGCCTCAGGCTGCAGGAGACAGCTTGGCCAAGGCTGGCAGCTTTTTCCCCGACTGCTGTTCCCTCTGGGCAGCAAGGCGCGCTTGTTTCTACAGGCAGACTCGGGTGGTGGGATCTATCTTACATGAAGCTGTCATCACAGGAGGTGCCATTTGCTATCAAATTTACAGGACTTGCTCAGCAAAACAGGTAACTTTAGACATAGCTGTTGAATCTTTGATTCCAACTAGAAAGGTTATCCCAGATATTAGGCCTTAGTTCAACACTAACATTGACAACAAATAAAAAAACCTTTGGACTTTGCAACAGGCAATAAAGAGCATAAAGCAATTAAGGGTTTGTCTTAGGCCTTTCCCTCTTTCTGGATATGAACCGATGTGTCTTATCTTGCAGTAACACAAATCAGACGGGAGCTTCAGAAAGGCATTAATTCACATACGTAGTGCCTGCATCCAGTACATGGGAGGACTAAGGTTTGCCATCTCCATAGGTGATGGTGCTTTCAAAATGTCCAAGTTTTCACTTTTTTAAGCAACCCAACATTTTTTAAAGTGTCCCATTTGTTTGGCCACGCAGCTGTCCCTGTGGGACCTGGGAACGGGCTGAGTTTGGACACTGCTGCTCCTCTGTACCTGGGGAGGTCGTTTAAAGGCTGGGTGCTCCATATCTTACAGTATCTGTGTAAAGTTGTATCTCTGGGGTGAAAAAGGAGGCGCAAGACCCGCCCCACTTTTGGTATCCAATTCAGAGTTGTTGCTCTTTAAGAGCAATGGAGCAAGGAACATGTATGGGTCGGGATGGGATGGGATGGGATGGGATGGGATGGGATGGGATGGGATGGGATGGGATGGGTGAAGGAAGTAAAGTCCAAGCTAAGCTTGGCTTTGGTGACAGGTGATCTGCTCTGATTGATGTAGGAAAAAGGGTAGGAGGCCACAGGGAATTTAAGGAGGAAAAGCCAGAAGAACAGATTTCTTTGCAATGTGGGAAGGCTGGCAGTAAGTCATAGTAACAGTAACTATGAAAGACTTGGCTGTTTCAGTTCTGCTGACTGCTTTATTATGAACAATCTGTTAGCACAGTCCATCTCAAGGCTGCAGAAGTACTTCCAATGTATAAAACCTCATCTGAAGGCCAAGAAAGTCACAATGAACCAAGTGAGACTAAAATTTCCTGAGTTGGGGTTGTGCCTTAGGCTAAATTTGTTTGGTAACGTTCAGCCAAACATTTTTTAATCCCTTTCTAATGGCTGACATCGTTCTTAGAAATACATTGTTTATCTGACCTTCTCCTAACCCATTAGAAAAATTTCTGGCGATATTTTCCTTTCTCAGTTTAATGCTTTGAAGCATTACGCACGAAATTTGGCAGGAGGCAGCTTTCTGTTAGTAAGACACATTGCACCAGCTCTCTAAAACTGTGCTCAAACTTGGCCGTGTTACAAGCACTTGAAAACCTGGTTTGCATGCGCTTGATAGAGTTCTCAGTTTTTTTTCAGCTCAGATTCCCCAGAGAAGCTTGAATGGAGCAGGTGGTGGTTGTTGCCGGCTGCCGGAGACTGGCAGGGGTGAGCGACAAGGGGGAAGATGGTCTCCTCCGTGTTTTCCTTGGCCCCTCCCAACATTCAGGAGGAGAGGCCACCCAAGTGAAGGCAAAACAGGCAAAAAGTAGATGGTGGGTTCAAAAAAGGAGGTGGAGGAAGGACCAAACAATCTGGGACAGGACAGGACAGGACAGGACAGGACAGGACAGGACAGGACAGGAGACCGCACTTTCTGGGCTCAGAAGAGGCCACCGAAGAGGAAAGGTTTCTGGGGTCCTCACCAGCCCCAGTTCTGCTGTAGCCAGGGAGATGGACAGCCAGGGAACGAGAGCTGCAGGCTTCACGCCGACAGTTTCTGCTGCTCCAAGAGGCTTTCATCCTTCTGAATGAAACATTGCTGAGGTTTGGATCCATCCAATGGTGTTACGGGGAAATCAGTCAGCCTGCTGGGATTTGTGTGAAAAATTTCTGAAAACTCAAGGAAAATATTCATGTTATGTGACCAGTGCTTCCTGGCTGGCTCCAGTGCTGAAGGGAAGGGGGAGAGAAGGAAGAGTGTTTATTTGGCTGCTGAAAGATTTTCACCGCACCTCTGTGGAAGAATGAATGAATACACGATGCTGGGTAATTACTGGAACAGCAGTTTTTATAAACAGGCACTAATCTGTGACCTCCATGTCCAGAGTGCCAAACCTGTGATCCCGCAGGAAGATCTCCAGAAGCCACTTGCAGCTTCAGCCAGGGGCTGGGCATGGGTGCTGGACAGCTGTATGTGGTGGTCAGGAGCTATTAAACCCAGCTTCTGAGCTCTTCTGATTCGATACCAACACTTAGAAGGTCATTTGGATTTGTTTCCATTTTCTCCACTGGTGGCACCTCAGAGGGATGCTGGGAGTACGCAGGAGTGCCTGCTCCCAGCCCACACAGTCACTGATGAACCGCTGTGGAAAAGCCCAAATCAAACACCCTTATGGACAGGATATGAGCAGTAGGTGGGAAAACAGGCTTTGAAGCCAAATGCTGTAATTAAAACAGGGTTATTAAATGATCATCATCTATCCTGAGCACTGAATGAATGGAAGGTCCTTCAGAAAGTAAAAATAGCATGAGGTCGTAATTAAAGATGATCTTGTGGAATATATGAACAAAAAGGCTCAATTCAAATTGTGCAGGCAACTCGTGCATTATCTTACTTCTGGATGCTTTGTTTTGCAATATTAATAAGCTTTTTCTAAAAGCCTCCTTTCTGTTTATATCGCAGGTTCTCCAGTCAAAGAACAGTGAAGTCTGCATGTTACTTCAGTAACTTCACTTGGCTCGTCTCTAAATTGACTGTGCACAAAGACATGCACCCCGCACAGTGAGGCTGAAGCTAGCTCAAATTATTATGTATGGATTCAGAGGGTTTTTCCCCTGCCTTGAAAATAGCTCACAATATTACTTTATTGAAAAGAAAGGCAAATGAATGTATTTCATTCTTTAGAAGCGTAATTACCCTTCTGTCTTTCTTTCAGAAGGAGATTTGTTGTCTGTTTTTGTTTGCTTGCTTTGAAAACTGTTCTTTTGAATTTACCTAAGCTTCAACACTTGTTCCAGGCAGTCCAAGCTACCAACCAAAAGCGGAGGAGTTGTCTAGGTTGCAGCCTGAAGCAGGTAGAGGAAAAAGATCATTTTTCCAGAGACCTTTAGGAAAGGTGTAAACTGGGTGGTGGGAATGTTTTTTTTTTTAAGCTGGTGCATTTTTCGGGTTGCAGCTGTGTTGCCTCATGTCAAGGCTGAGCCCCAGGAAGAAGAGCAGCTGGACAGTTACTCTTCTGATGGCCTTTCAGGGTGGTGTTCATGGAAAATAAACCCACTTCCCAAATTCCAATCGACCATCCTTGTGACAGCCCAGAGGTGAGTGATGGGAGCCTGATAGCCTTCGGCTCCTGTCAAGATAAGCAAAAAGGAAGGAACCCGGGTGGAGGCTTTTCAGCTGGAGTTTGTAAAAGTGGAGCTCGAGAGAAATTGAAACCAGACGGGTAACATCCTTTTATCAGTGGAGTGATCAGGACATGCCCACTGTTGTTCTTGGAATCACATTTTTCATTTTTCACTTGTCATCTAAGTGCGTGGGTCATGAAAGTTGGTGTGAGAGAAACCGCTTGATCACCTCTAAGCATCCAGACATCTGCTCAAGCCAGTCCATGGAGTAGAGGACCATCCAGCTCTGTCTCCTTAGACCTCTCAATAGAGCTGTTTGAAATGTGGTGGGCACTGAGAAGCCAACAAACTCCCAGACTACTGGGCAAACATACTTCAGCTCTTGTTGGCTCTCCCAGGCTGTACTTGCTAAGAGTCCTCTCTGTCTCTTCATCCAGGCTGTTAATAAATAAGCTAAACTTTATCAGCCCCACATGGATACGTAGGGACATCACTAGTGACCAGCCGTCAGCTGGACTCTACCACTGATCCCAGCTCTTTAAACCTCACGGTCTGAACAATTGTCCATCCACTTTACTGTCTACCTTGCCAGTCTGTGTCTCATTGATTTAGCTACGAGGATACTGTGGGAGATGGTGTTAAAGGCTTTGCCAAAGTCAAGGTAACAAATGACTTGCACTGTCCTCATGCTTTGAGGAGGCTGCCCTTGAAGAACAACCAGCTCTCCGGGACATCTCTCTTTGGGATCCTGCCAAGCAGATCTCTGAATGAGGTGAAATCTGCCCTCCTGAAGGCAAGGGCAGTAATGTTATTTGTTCTGCTGACTTCTGGCAGGATTTAACATTCCACAGCCTCATGGTTACTGCAGGCAAACTTAACCATCACGAAATGGATCAATTCATCCTTCTTCATGAAAAGCAAACCCAGCAGAGCATCTTCCCTGGTTGTCTCATTGATCGCCTGTGTCAACATTGTCCTCAGCACGCTCCAGAAAACACCTGGATTGTGCCCAGTCGTGTAGTGCGTCTCTGTTGAAGTGCGCAGTCAAGGCCTGTAACCTGTGAGAGGGTTCCACTGATCAGCTGGGCTGTGGCGAGTAGCTACCACAACATTGCCCATGTTGCTTTGCTGCCTTCTCCTTGCCCAGGAGCACTTGGCTGGCTTGTCACCTGTCCCATGGCAAAGCTCTGGGCACCTGTCCACATAAAGCGCCACCACTCCTCACCTCTTCAAGCCTGTCTTTCCTGAAAAGCCTGTGTCCATCCGTGGCAGCTCTCCAGTCACATGGACTGTCCCACCGTGCCTCTGTAATCCAAAATAAATAATAATTCTGCAGTTGTGTTGGGGGTTGTGATCCCCCAGTTGTTCCCTCCCCTGCATATGTTTGTTTACAGGTACTTGAGATGATTCCTGAGCCATGAAGCTTTCACAAGGGACATGTGGGATCATGCTGAGGCGACCTCTATGCCCAGATAATGAGCGTTTAGGTGCCTCTTTGGGCCAGGGGCATTCTGAGGCCTGGGCTGCAACACCAGAGCCCACTGTAGAGTCTTTGCAGGTGCCTCCATCACTTTGCAGTCTGAGCTCTCCATCCCTGTTGTGGCAATTGCTCCATTAGGAGCTTTTCTCTGATCACACCGAGATCACAGATCAAACTGTGATGGGTTTACTGCTTCTTTTTAGCTAGAACGAACTGTCGTGAGAGCGAGCTTTATTGATCTCCGATGGCAGAGATGCCAGGAGCACGGAGCTGTGCTGCTTTAGGAAACACTTTTACTGTCTCCATAATCGTGTTTGCAATACTGCTGCCCCAAAGGCTGGAAATTTGAGGCTCCTTGCGATACATGTGCTTTCTCCCTTCCAGCTGAGCTGTGTTCGACAAAAATCAAGGTCATTGTGCTGACTGACATTTGCAGCTGGATAAAGATTGTTATTCCCAGAAACATGTATGAGTTTTAAAGTCTCAGGTCACCCTTTTAGGCTAATTTCTGCGACAAATGCTTTTAGTACAGGAAAGCTTGGCCTAACCTGAGCTTTCTCAAGGGCCAATGGAACAAATCCTCAGCCCTGCAAACAGAAACCTGGATGATCTGCGTTTAGGAGCCACTTCTCCCTTGCCTTCTCTGTACAAACAAGAAGGCAACACGGATTCAAACCAACTCTGTCCAAGTCGCCCCACGAGAATGCAGCAAGTCTGAATTGCTTGTTGTGAACTGCGATCCCACCTCGGCTGTGGGAGAGGGCACCCAGAGGTCTGGTCCTCACCCAGCCCTGTCCCACCGAGGCCACCACTGCAGAACCTGCCACTGCAGCAGGGACACAGAGGCCTCTGAGCTCTGGCCCCGCAGGAGGAGGAGAAAGAGGAGGGATGACCCCCATCACCACAGCCCAAGGCTGAGCAGAGCAGAGCAGAGGAGGAGCTCTGGGTTTGATCAAAGGCCAGCAACTGCAGGGGAGGAGGAGCAGGAACAGAGAAAAAGAGCGTGGGGCAGAGGAGAAAGCAAGGAGAAGAGGGCAGCTGCCTGGGGAGGGAAGTGGGAGAGGAGGAGAGAAGGGCAAAAGGAGGCAGAGACAGTCTTGGGTCCAAAGAGAAAGACCAAGGAGGAGACAGGCTAGGAAATGGCATTACTCCTTTGGCTGGGGTCCCAGCTGTCATCCTGCTTGAGCAACGTCTCTACACTGTCAATTTTTCTTATGGTCTTTACTTTACTTCTGGACTTCACGAAGCGCAGGAAGAAGTGGAGCCGTTACCCGCCAGGCCCAACGTCGCTGCCATTCATTGGGACCATGCGGTCTGTTGACTTCCAAAACCCCCACCTCTCCCTCAGCAAGGTGAGTGCTGGCCCCCGCAGATAAACCACGCAGGTTTTGTGCTTCATTTGCAAATTCTAAGGGCCTTTTCTATAGGAAGGCACTGTTCAGCTGTCAGTCCAAAATCTGCCCAATGCAGAAACTAAATATAGCGTTTCTATCATTTGCTTACACAGAGTGGAAAAAGATTACCATTTTCAAATCACATCTCATCGGGGTCATGCTAACCATGATCTTAACCAGTAATCACTTTTAATGCTGCATTTCTAGGGCCAGTGAAGTGCTAATTCCATTTCCAAGCCCCCTGCAGAAGCAGTTTTAGCACTTCGGTTCCTTGCATTGCTACAGTGCTGAAATTGAGACACTTAGCTTTTTAATAAAAACAACAAAGAAAAAGACAGAGGAAATAAAAATAAAACAGAGCACTGTCTGTGGGACATCATCTGTGGGACATTGCTACTATTGCACTGTCTTACAACAGCACGCTCCCGAGCTCTTTGTTCAGTGCTACTGACTGGCAGGGGAGCTTTGACCTGCCTGCCCGGCAGTCTGTGTTCAGTCAAGGTCTTGTCTGCCCAGAGGAGGCTCCACAGGAGGCTCCCAGGGTGAGCGTTCGGCTGACAGGCTCACCTGTGCACCCATCCTGCTGGCAGCGTTTGTCTTACAGATCACAATAGACGCAAGGTGTGTGCCAGTTACCTGTCTTGCTAGATGTGTAACGCTCCTTTTAGGGAGAAACCTCTTCAACCTGTTTCTGGGAACCGGGCTCTGGGTAGATCTTTAGGGACAAATGCGTATTAAAAAAAATTACATATCATCTTATCATCAGTACTTCCTTCTAACAGAAGCAGACTGACTCAAAACTTGACTAGTCTTTCAGATCAAAATAAATACAAGTATTAGGAAATAATTTGCCATTGAGCATGCAGCCTTTGAAAATCCCCAGAGAGGTCCTTGACCTTGTGTTGTCAGACAAAATCCAAAATACTTGCACAGTGCTCATGGCCACAGTTTGGCCAGGATAGGCGCTTTCTAAGTCTTTCCACTCACAGAGCACTGATCTCTGCTCAGCTGCTTTTTAGCCCCACTCTGAGCTGCTGCACTGCAAAGGCGAAAGAGCAGCTGAAGGTCTCCTAATCAAAGCACCTCAAAAATCACTAAAAAATAAGGGCACTAAGGTAGGATATGGTGATATTTTTCATGTTACACTCAACTCATTTTCAGGGATGTACTTTTTTATCTTGGCAGCTTCAAAAGAAGTTTGGAAATGTCTTCAATCTCCAGAACTGCTGGACCAACGTGGTGGTACTGAACGGATATAAAGCAGTGAAGGAAGCCCTGGTCCATAGATCGGATGACTTTGCTGACCGGCCAGACATGCCCATGTATGAACATCTGGGCTATGGAAGTAAATCTGAAGGCAAGTCCCTTGGAAATGGACATTCCCTGCTGACACTAGCACAGGGGAGACTGGGCAGATGGAAGATTTTATGAGTATGATGCCACCTTCTCATGGCCTTCCAGTCAATCTCCTTGTATATCTTGTCACCCTTTGGTGGTGACAACGTCAGATTTTATGAAAAGGAGGCTCCCTTTAGTGGTTGTTAGAAACTGTTAGAGGTCCAGGTGCTAGCACACAGCTCTTCACCAGCGTTAGGACACCGAGTGGTACAACTTTCCTGCCAGCACTGGAGCTGGTAGCTCCCAGCGCCCAGTGATTAGTGCTTATGCTCACACACTATGTGCATGTCGTTGTCATCACAGACAAAAATGGTAACTTCTTTCCAAGACAGAATCCAGCCCACAACCTCTCATCTTCAGCTCCTGTGCAGTGGCACGAGCTGCTGCCCAGTTCACACAAGCTAAGGGCACAGCACGGAATGGTTGGGGGGAGTGATTCCTTTATCCTTAGCAGCACTTGTTGCTCTCCCTGAATCCCCCCTCTACCTTCACCAGCCATGCACATGCATTAGAAGGTGCAGTAATCCGTTTGTAGAACTGCTGTATGAACAAGCTGTACAAGATCAGACTCTTTCATCTACCCACACAGACCTGTACCTCCAAACTCACATTTGATATTCTCTAGTGATTCTCCAGTTGCTTGACATACGGGGTCAGAGCTCCTGACATTTCTTGCTCATCTGTAATTCCAGGAATTGTTATGGCGAGATACGGACACACCTGGAAGGAACTGAGGAGATTCACACTCTCTACCTTGAGGAACTTTGGGATGGGAAAGAAATCCTTGGAGGAGCGAGTGAAGGAGGAAGCGGGATTTCTGTGCTCTGCAATCAATTCTGAAGAAGGTTGGTCACATCCAGAGGGATGGGAAAATCAGAGAAAAAGGCAATAGAGTGATGCAGAGAGAAGTAATACTGCAGCCACTCTCGTTTGCACGCAGTGCTCTCTTCCTAAGCCAATGCAGTTTTCTAGTCTATATGCATTAGTGACCTGGCTCTACTTTGAAGCCACTTTACACAGTGGGGCTACTGTAACATTAATCCATTTGAAACAGGAATCACATAGGAAATAAACAGAAATACAGAGGTAAAATATAATTATTCCCAGAGCTGGATTACTATCACCTTGATGAAGTCTTGGGAAACATATTGATATTATCACATGCCATAAAAGTGCAGCTGGGAGTTTTCACAGCACGTTGCCTGTCATCTAGACACAAAGCAAAATGTTATCTGTCAAGTTACAGAACAACCCTGCAACTCAGCTTTTCTTGGGAGTTTTCTCCTTTAAACAAGGACAGACCACGTAGTGGGAGGAGATGAGAAGATCTTCACTCTCTAGAATGATGTATTTGTACTTTGAGTGGTTTGTGGTCTTTTTCTCTTAAAGGCACCAAGGAGGCATCTGTGTGTTCTCGTTGCTGACAGCTGGGGTCCAACAGCTTAGTGTTGCTTTGCTCCATTGCTTGGTCTCCATCTCCATTTTTAGGTCGGCCTTTCGATTTACGCTTTCTTGTAAATAATGCAGTCTGCAATGTGATCTGCACCACCATCTATGGAAAGCGTTTCAACTACGGTGATGAGACATTCAAGAAGCTGTTACATTTGTTTGAAAAATCCCTGAAGGAAGGAACTGGATTCCTGAATCAGGTAAACCAAAAGCATAATACGTTCTGTAAGGAGCTGCCCTCTGTTGCTTGAGAGCATTGTGATTTCATTATTTTTCTTTTTGCATCACATAATATCTTCTCTGTCTCTCTGATTCTGACATCCCAGCTTGTTAACGTGGTGCCCATTTTGTTGCACATCCCTGGACTGGTACAGAAAGTCTTTCGATGGCAAAAGAAGTTCATAGACTTCACAGACACGCTCGTACATAAGCACATGGAGACCTGGAACCCTGCTTACACCCGAGATTTCACCGATGCCTTTTTAAAGGAAATGAAGAAGGTAGGGTGACACCAGCAGAACCCCAACGTCCAGGGGAAATTCCTTTGCCTGATTAAGCTTGTTGATAGAAGCTTACTTCCTCATAAAGCTGTATAAAACCTCTTACTTATTTCCTACATTTTCATTCCACATTGTATCTTGAGGAGGCTGTGAACTTCTTAATGCTGTAACCTCCTTTATTGTCTTAAGAGACCATATGATCTGCTGATGTCCTTGTTCTCCTTTTCTATCTTCATGTTCCCCTCAGAGTCTAACAACTTTCTTCTTTCCAGCCTATGTGATTTTGAAGGCATTTAAAAGGCAATAATTGAGAATTCACTAATATTTCTAAGTTTGCACCAGGGGACAAGTCAACACACAAGATTCTGTGTATGTCACTGCCTTAGTGACTGATGATTCAAAATCAGTTACAAAACTACAGAAACAGACCGGCTTTTTGGTATCGTTGTCCAGTCCACAGCCTGCCTTTAAACCGAGTTGTGACTTGGAAAGTCGGCATCTCCTTCAGGATGTGTCTCTTAGAGTTGCTTGCCAACAACTAGTTCCCTGTAGATCATACAAAGGCCTAAATCTGAACCTCACTGAATTTAAAAGGCATCTTTGATTCAGTCACGCACGAAGTCAGTATAAAATCAAAGGTACGTGCGTCAGCCAATCCATCCACCGTATGTTTCTGCACATGGATTCACTAAATTTCAAGTGCCAGATGTCCAATAGTAGCAAATTCTGCCTGCAAATTGCTTCCGCCATCTGAGTCCTCAGGCTGGGCTGCTGTGCTGCACAACGAGCCCTGCTGTGCTACACAACCCACCCTGCTGTGCCGCAGGCACCGGGCACCTCCAGTCCATACATGAGCCCCACAGCTCACAGGGACAGAGCAACGTCATCTGTGTTGCTCTGCACTGAGCAGCACTATTTGGGGGTGGATGTGAGCCTGACCAACTCACCTCTCTCTTCTGTTCACTGAAGTCCCCTGCTAAATCCCTCTACTGGGTTAGCTTTGGTCAGGTCAGCCCCACAGCTCCCTTGACAGACATCTTCTATTGGGATACCAGTTGAGTCTTAAATGCCTTATTAATTGCTATCCAAATTACAACAGCATCAAAATATACAGAATAACTTAACAGAAGCTAGTCCCTAGGAAAGAAAAGTATAAAGAGGATTACAAAAGACAAGCAGATGAACTCATGCAGAGCGCTTGTCAAAGCTCATATGCTGGCAAATTTGAGCTCAATTAGCATTTGGATGAGAAACCAGTTTTGCTGAAATTGGTGTTGCAGACTTAATAGGCAGCTGTGATACCCTGATTTTTTTTTCCCCCCAACTGTAAGAAAACAGGAGGGCAGAAGCAGCGAGAATCTGTAATGCATAGCTATAGATAACCCCGTCAAAATACTGTTAATTTTGCATTTGCCACACCAGTGCAGCCTCCTCTCTACCGTGTGGGATTTACGATCCCATCAAACTTGAATAACTGTGTTCCACCTCCTCTGGGGGAGAACATTACGGCTTGTGCAGGGGCCTGCTGTCTGCTGGAGTGGAGAGCACAAGGCGTTCACTTCTGTCCTGAAGGTGGGTGTAGCGTTCATCCCTCAGGATACAGGAGGTGACTGATGACCTTCAAGTACAGGAGATAACAGGGTTCCAAGGTACATCAGTCATACGCAGACCTGTGTTCTGCTCTGCTCTCTCAATGAACTTCTTGGTCAGCAAAAACAGATCTGGTGCTTCTAAGAACTTCCCTGGCACAATCATCTTCTTTCCCAGCAAGTGCCCCAGCTCCAGTCACCTCCTTGTTTGCTCTCTGCAGGGCAAGGCTGCCGAAGAGAGCGGTTTCAACTATAACAGCCTTCGTCTGGTGACCGCAGACTTGTTTGGAGCTGGGACTGAGACCACCTCCACCACCCTCCGGTGGGCAGTTCTGTACATGATTCTCCACCCAGAAATACAGAGTAAGTGAGAGGACAGAGGTGGGGTGTGTCACCTTCAACCCTCATTCTTCTGTGAGGAGATTGAACATCTGCTCTCTGCGGTTTAGGTTTGTGGCAATGAGGAACAGCTTTGGCGATTGTTGGTCTGGCAGAAACCAGGAGAAACACTTACATGGCAGGGACCGATGGCAGGGGGGAAGCCCTGGCAAAAACACTGGAATTGGAAGGGCAAGTTTGCTCTTGGTTTCATTTTGAAGGCTACTTGGGGGCTTTCAGTGGCCAGAGTACCCTCTTTCTAGCATTTGGAATAGATGCTAATCTGTTTTAATTCTCCAGTGCTGCATGGCCAGATACCCTTTCAGCTGCATAGAGGATGGGTAAGGTAGCATGTTGAGTGACATTAAAGGCATAAAGAATAGTTATACAGATGGCTTCCAGCAACTGAAAACAAATGTTTGCATTAGTTTTGTCTCCTAGTTTGTCTTCCTTTCTCTAACTGCTTGTACTGCTCTCACCCAGTGTCTACAATCTCATGCTGCCAACCTTTCTACAGCTTGTACCAGCCCCTTCTGTTTATCTGAGGGTGCTCTAATTCCTTCGCTGTGCTGCTTTCAGGTAAGGTCCAAGCAGAGATTGACAAGGTGATTGGCAGAGAGAGATCACCCACCATGGAGGACCAAGTGAGCATGCCCTACACCAACGCTGTGATCCATGAAGTGCAACGCTGTGGGGATGTCGTTCCCATTGGAGTACCACACAGGACATACCGGGACACTGAGTTGCAAGGCTTCTTCATTCCCAAGGTGACTGTGGCCAGATAGACAATTCCACATCCTCTCCCTGTGCAGATGCCAGGCCTGGGCTGTGGGTGACCCCAGGCAACTCTGCAGTGTTGCACTCCCAGCCCCAAGTCAGAATCACTGGCGAGCACTGAAGCAGAACATTTTGAAGTGCTGAGGCCACGCAGAAGGTCACATTTGTGCTCTAGGTTTGTGCGGGTTGTGTGGGAACCCAGCTGCAGTGGCAGGTCAGTGCAAAGGTTCACTTTCCTCTCAATGGGCTGTGACACCCACTGCCCTGCCTGTATTGGAAGGAGAAAGTCACAGAGCCTAAAGGGCTGTCTGGAGGCACACAACACCACCTTACTGGCTTTCCTGAGATGCCAGTAGTTAAAACTCTAATCTCTGACGCCATTCAGATGCCACTGGCATTCACTCCACTGTCACTGTGACAGCGGCTGCCCTGGCAGCACTGGTAGCAATGAAAGACTGTTTTGTTTTTTTTTAGCTTTGTGACATCTCCTCTAGCTTAGAACATTGACATGTGAAACAGGAGAGCTTTGCAATCTCCCCTGCCCCTGTGAAAGCTGGGTTTTGAAGCCTTGTCAGTCAGCTTTTTCCCTCCAGCTATGAAACAAGTCCAGGAGGATCTGAGCAGCAGAGGCTGTTTCCACTGTGTCGCCGTGAAACTGGCATTTGCACGGAATGTCCTTTGTAAGGATACGAATTGCAAGGGTTGAGATGCCTCAGAGCACAGGGCCGGCACCATCTGCCATTGGAAAAGTGCCCTGCTTTACCTCTAGTTTAAATAAGGCACACAAGAGGAGGTGGGTGTCTTATTCTGCAGCACCAAACAATGGTTGCTGTTAGATGGGAGACCTGGAGTAGAGAGGGACCAGCACTGGTCCATTGTGCCAAGATAATGCTGCTGGTCTCACACAAGTTGTTTCCTCTTGTGGAGGAGCGCAGGGGACGACGATCATCACCAACTTGTCTTCCGTGCTGAAGGATGAGACAGTCTGGGAGAAGCCAAATGAGTTTTACCCCGAACACTTCCTGGATACGAATGGGAAGTTTGTGAAACCAGAGGCCTTCCTGCCCTTTGCAGCAGGTAAATCTGAGGGGAGGATCCAGCTACAAGTCAGGGCCACAGTGAGAGGGGTGATCTGCTCCTTCCACAGTGATTCCAGTGGTTTAACATCCTTTTTCACTCCCTCTCTTGCAGGTCGCCGTGTCTGCCTGGGGGAGCAGCTGGCCAGGATGGAGCTCTTTATTTTCTTTACCACTCTCCTGCAGAAATTCACCTTTGTTCTCCCTGAGGACCAGCCCAGGCCACGGGAGGATGGTCACTTTGCCATCATAAACTCCCCGCACCCGTATCTGGTGCGAGCAATCCCAAGATAAGTGCACATCGCTCTCCCTCCACTTAGAGACCACCACCAACGCAAACTCTTGTCAGAAATGTTGCAGGATCATCCCAGGTTCCACTCAAGATCTCTCAAGTCTGCACAGATGTCCCCAGCTCTGTAAAGTAAGGATCTGGCCCAACAGATATAGTTTAGCTTCATTCCAGTCCTGGATCTTGAATCAGACAGCCACAGTAAGTTACGAATCAGGATCAGCTTTCCAGTCCATATATGTCTCATGGGCCAGCTCTGCTTTACTTGGGGCTCTCATGGGTCACAGCAGCAGTTCACTGAGCACACAGCTACTGAGAGAATTGTTAGTCCTGAATGAGTTTAGTGAAATGCAAGAGTATCCTGGGTAAAAGACAACCCTGGGGTCATTTGTGAAATACAGAAGACAGCATATTCCAAAAGAAATCCTGGTGTTTAGGTTTACCACCTTCCCAAATTAGGTCCTGAAAACTGCTTTTTTCTTTTTTGGCATTACATAAAGTCAGCTCTTGGGCAGGCTCGGAGCTCACAAAGGGATGGAGTTACACTGTTTGAAACAGCACAGCTGTAGATTTTGGAGCTACCTTTCTCTTTCTTCCTTCAATATTCCTGACAAATTGTTTTGCAAGGTGTTAGGGTACATAGATATTTAGATTAGTAGTAACTACCATTTAACCACATAGCTGAAAAGACCATAGCATAAAGGAGCTTCTATGCATAATCACAGTTCAAGAAATCCACATTCACATCTATCTTTCCAATACCAGTTTTGGAAGCTATGAAAGCTATTGAATTATGCAAATACTTAATACCATTGTTAAGATTTTTACTTCAGTGGGAGCTGCACATTTATGCTTTTCATCTATAAAACAATCCAAAAGAATAAAAGTGATCTGAAAAGTCTTCTTTGCCACCCTCTCCTCCTTGTGGTTCTCTCAGACCTGCCTCACATACTCGACAATCCTCTCCTTGCAGCCAACACCCCATTCGCTTCTTTCAAGGACTTTTTAGTGTTACTTTTGTGCTTGGATCAATGATGAGAAGAGACTTGGCTTTATGGTTTCCAGCAGAGAGAGCTGTTTCTGAAAAGCAGCTGTTGGTGAAATGAACTTTAAGCAGAACTAATTTCAGCAATCATGTATTTGGATAAAAGGCGTGGGTGTACCTAGAATAGGGACTGTCTTTCTAGCATGCAAGAATGCATTGAAAAGAAGCCAACCTGCATGTGCAAACATGAACTGGTGTGGCACTTCGCAGGCAAAAGGGAACAAACACATCATTGCAAAACACAAATGTAGCCCTGATAATGGGCAAGGGGAAAGCAACTACAGCCAGAAATGGCTGTAAAAGCCAAACAGCTCGTGCCAGGCAGGCGGGCAGGAAGGGGCTACCGTGAGAATGAGGCCCTTGCTGAGAAGCTCCCGCTGCCTCCTGTTCCCCGTCGCCTCGGGGCCTGCGCAGGGACCGGGCCGCTCCTCAGGGGCCCGCGGCAGCCGCTGCGCCTCTCGCTGCGGGAGGGGCACTGCCGGCCCAACGGCCCCGGGAGGCGGGGCACATCGCAGCCCCGCCCACACGCTCGCTTCCTCCCAGAGCAGCCCCGGCGGCGGGGAAGGGGCGGGACGCGGCGCCCGGAGCAGTCGCCGCAGCGGCGGCTGCAGCAAGATGGCGGTGGCGGGGAAAGGCGCGGTGTCCGCGTTGGTGAAGCCGATCTTCAGCCGGGACCTGGGCGAAGCGAAGCGGCGCGTGAGGGAGCTGTACCGGGCCTGGTACCGCGAGGTGCCCAACGCCGGTGAGCGCGCGGAGCCGGTCGCGCATGCGCGGGCGGGAGCGCGAGCTCAAGGTCGTGCCGGCCCCCCCGCAGCCGTTGGGCTCTGGAAGCGCTCGGTCGCTCCCGGCTGTGAGGGCTCGTCCCTCGCCCCTCGCCGGGCAGCCCCGGCCCTTGCCCCGCTGCCTGTGGGCCCGCTGGACACGGCTGCTCGGGGCTTGTGGGCTCCCGGTGCGGCGCAGGCCCGGCCGGGCTGGCGCAGCCGGGTGTGCCTGGCCCTGCCCGCCCCGGCGGCGCCCCCAGGACGGCGAGGCCGGTCGCGTCGCGCCTGGCTTGGCACTTGGTTTCCCTAACGGAGCAGAAGAGAAATGAGCTTTGATTTCCCAGAATAGGGGTACGGTGGCTTTGTTGTCTTTCTCCTTAAAGTTGCTCTGGGACTGATACCGTGGCCACGTTGTTTATTAGCTTTCAATTAATTGTATTAGTGAAGCCGGCAGGCGCTGCAGGAACAAGTGACCGTGTAGTGTTTTGTAGGGTTGAGTTGCACGTTGTCAGTGGGAAAGAGGAAAAGCAATATAGATGACCCCTGTGACTGTTGTGTTTCTTCCAGTACACCTGTACCAGCTGGACATCACGGTGAAGCAGGGGCGTAACAAGGTGCGGGAGATGTTCATGAAGAATGCCCACGTTAGAGATCCACGGGTGATAGACATGCTGGTTATTAAGGTACAAGCCAGTTATTCCTGTTTTGTTGAAGCTGCACAGGATGGCAAGCAAAACAGTAGCTTAAATACTATGTTGTGGTTGGTTGGTTTTTTTTGGAAACAGTGGCAGTCAAAGATAGGGCAAAAAGATGGTGCTAGCTAGCGTACCATTAAAAATGACTTTTCAGCTCCTTTGATTGTGATGTGGTTTTCTTCACCTATTCCAAACCATATGTTAGAGTGGCAGTACTTGGTGGGAGGCTGGCTTTAGGGGGCAGGACATCTTGAGTCTGTAATACTTGTGGTTCTGTCTGGTGCACAGCAATAACCAGCATACCAAGAGTTGGTCAAGGCTTCAAAGCGGGTCTGAACAACAATAACCTCTGCAGTTGTAATGCATTAGAAGGTTTCCAACCGGGGATGGCCATGCTCGCCTGTTGTATTTCTTGCATTTCAAGGCAGTTGGTCTGTCTTTACATGATTAAACAAATCTGGAAACAGAATCGTAGGTAATAAATAGGGTAGGTGATGGTTCCAGGCAGTCTCATTCTGCCCTGTGCTGCCATCCTCCAAAACCAGAACAATAATTCATAGACTGGAGTCATGAAGAAGTTATGTTCAAGTCTCTGTGGTAGTGATACTGGTGCAAAGCACTTAGCAGCAATTTTACTTAAAGGCACAGGGCAGGTACAGTATATGTATTTGTGTCACAGTATAGGTGATGCAGGCAGTCTTCAGGAGTACAGAATTGTCGATGCAGCTATCCTAAGGGTGTTTCTAAGTGCATTCAAATAACTTTTGTAGTACTGTATAGTTAGAATCAGGCTCTAACTGAGAGCTAGTCTAAAAATCTTCTATCTGTGTGCAGGGAAAAATGGATCTTCAAGAAACAATTCAGGTGTGGAAGCAGAGGACTCACATCATGAGGTATTTCCATGAGACTGAAACCCCACGGCCTAAAGACTTTCTGTCCAAATTCTATGCAGGCCACGATCCCTGAGAGATTGACTCTGTCTTCCTGCCTTGTGTTACAAATAAAGGTCTGTACAGCAGGAAAAAACCTACACAGAAAGATTGTATAGCATATTAGGAGTCTAATGACTAAATCCAAATCCAGAGTGTGCGCAAGTCATTATGACCTGCATGAAGATCTGCCACTTCCTAGTTTTTGCCAGCGTGTGTTTGGTGGGTGGGAGTTTGTCCCATGCCTTGCCCTGGAGTCTCTGCTGAATAACCACAACACAACCTGGCTGTGGAGCTCTCTGTGGGGCCGGCGGCCGTGTGTGTGTGTGTGTGTGTGTGAGTGTGTGTGTGTGCGTGTTTGCGTTTGCTCTCTGGAAGAGATGGCCTTGAGAAAAGCCACTGTAGCAGCAAAAATGTTCTTAGTGATTGAGGCCCGTCTGCATTCATGCAGTGTTTTACAATTTTGTGCAATGACTTTGTTGACCTTGTGGTTTTTATTTGGACACTCTTCTCTGTTTACTTCCTCGCAGAGAATGGCATAAAATCCAATAACCCAATAAAGCCCTTTGTGCAATAAAAAGATCAGCAGAGTCCATTTCTCTGCTGCAAAGCGAAATTACCTGGAAAAATGGCATTTTGTACTGTTGTCTAGAATAGGCAGGCTCTGTAAGAGCTTCTGATGCCTAGCAGAAAATGTCCTACCATCACCTCCTTAATTAAATCAAGAGTTACTAGTTCCCTTTCAAGAAGGGTAAGGAGAACCTCTTTAATCAGATAAAACACATTTTCAGCAGGTAACTCTGTGCTGGAGCTCCCCCATGTGTGATCAGCACTGAATGCCTGTAGTGCTCTCAAGCTGCTTTTTATCCTTACCTAAATATTGGGGCCTTCTTCCCCATGAGGGCTGTAAAGGAGCACCCCTCAGGGTGTCTGTTTACTTAGGTACTTTGGGTCTGGAGTTCTTTTTAGGACAGGGCTGAAGAAGGAACACAGGAAGGGCCAGGAGAGACTGTGGACTAAAGCAGTGACAGGAGTTTGGCAGTTTAGAAGACAGGAGCAGGGACATGTTTGACCCGCAAGAGCCGATAAACTGGAGTAACCACTTCTTGAGCAGCCTTAGAGAAGGAGGGGGCAACTGAGATACTGAGTGACTCAAGAACCTGCCAGCTCTGGGGTCCCTCAGGTGGCAGGTTCCCTTTGCGCTCAGTATCAGAGCTGGAGCGTCAGAGCAAACATCAAAAGCAGTGACAAGCAATAAAGGAGTAAATGCGTCTGCTTGAAACAAACACGGTGCTAATGCGCGTGACATTAAAAGAAACTTTTTTGACAGCTCCAAGAATACTGAAGGAAACAGTGGGCAGTCAAGAGGAGAGGCCAGATCAACTGACCAGAAAGCATGGGAGAGACACGGCTGGCTTGGAAAGGAAAAAAAAAAAAAAGAAAAAATTAAAAAGAAATAATTTGACTTTAACCTTTCAAAGTGCTTGAGAAAACAGCTGGTCGAATGTGACTGAAGCTAGCCTATGAGTGCCCTAGCAGGAGAGAAGACCTTTAAAGTCTATTATGCAAGGATTTAATTGCAATAGTAAATACTTCTACAAAAAGAATTGCTGAAGTTTATACACAGTTAAGAAAGTAAATATATTAGGGCCTGTACAAAAGGAAGTTCTGAACTACCAAGGAAATAGTAAGTACCTGGAGCCAGAGCATGCAGATCACAGAATCACAGAATTGACTGGGTTGGAAAAGACCTCAGAGATCATCGAGTCCAACCCTTGGTCCAACTCTAGTCCGTTCATTAGATCATGGCACTAAGTGCCATGTCCAATCTCAGTTTAAAAACCTCCAGGGACGGCGAGTCCGCCACCTCCCTGGGCAGGCCATTCCAATGCCTGACCATTCTCTCTGTAAAGAATTTCTTTCTAATATCCAGCCTAAATTTCCCCTGGCAGAGTTTAAGCCCATGCCCCCTTGTCCTATTGCTAACTGCCTGGGAGAAGAGACCAATCCCCACCTGGCTATAACTTCCCTTCAGGTAGGTATAGAGAGTGATGAGGTCACCTCTAAGTCTCCTCTTCTCTAGACTAAACAACCCCAGCTCCCTCAGCCTCTCCCCATAGGTCTTATGCTCAAGTCCCTTCACCAGTCTTGTTGCTCTTCTCTGGACTCGCTCCAGCACTTCAATGTCTTTCCTGAACTGAGGGGCCCAGAACTGAACACAATACTCCAGGTGTGGCCTCACCAATGCAGAGTACAGGGGAAGGATCACTTCCCTTGTCCTACTGACCACGCTATTTTTGATACAGGACAGGATACCATTGGCCTTTTTGGCCACCTGGGCACACTGATGGCACACTGATTTTCACTGTTCACAGATTTCATGCTATAAAATGCACCCGCAAGTTAGTTTGCCACTTATATTCACCATTTACAAAACCTACTCAAAACTTTTAGCTCTGCAGTGGTAATACTGTGTTTAACCCTCAGTGAGGTGAAATTAATGATACAGTCTCCATCAGACACACCTGCACAGTGCTGGGTAGTAAATCAACATTATTTCAACTGTGGTGCCATTTCCAATATGATTCCACTGCTTCCTCCAGGATTCCTGTCGTATGCTGTGGATTAGTACTGAATTACAGAAAGGACTTGTAAGAGGAAATAAATAGGAAGAGAGTGTCCTGACTGTCACAGACGTACAGAGGTAGGAAGGTTAAGACAGAATTGCTACATCACAGGCACATAATCTAAAAACACACGACCAAAGTTACACATCTCAATCTCTTGATTGTTTAATTGTTTTCCCATATTGCTAATAAAAGGCATCCCAAGCAGTCTTCGATGAGGTGAGCGTGTGTGTGTGTGCAAGGATGCAGGGCCTTATCAAGCACTTCTTAACCCTGATCTACAGATTTCTGTCATACAGACACGTGCAGGACACTCGCTGGCAAAGGGGACACAGAGCCCCCTGTCCCCTTTAGGAAGGACAAAACAGAGGTGACAGCTGTTGGAACCATGGCTTTGTCAATGGTTTTTTCCCTTCTGTTCTTCCATTACAGTTCTGCAAATAGAATAATAAGGCATTACTCTTCAGATACACTGTACAGCACTCCAGTCTGTGCCTCCCCTGAGGGGGAGGTTTACAAAAAAGGAGTTTCTAACAGGGCATTGCGATCTTTACAACCTTTTAATTCTCTGGTTTTAGCTGTGCTGGAAAAATGCAGGAAAATCTCTTTATCAAACAGAATATATTACATAACAAGAAATGACAGATTTACAACAAGTTCTTTAAATCAACACCTTTTTCTGAAAGAATCAAATACACCCAAACTCAAAACTTTACGTGGGGCAAGCCAAATGGAATAACATAAAATGCAGGGAAGGGTAGATTAGATAAAGGAAAAGCAGAAATAATTCATCTTTATCTGACAAGTCTGAATGGTCCAGCTACTTCAGAGATCAGTGTTGTTAACACCCACCAGACAGTTTGTTCTGGTGGGTTCTGGAATTCTCTCACCTGGTTCACTTCTATATCAGAATTGCACACTAAAGCATCCAAGGCCTTTCTACAGGCATAGTTCAAACAGTCCCTGCAGCAGCTGGTTGTACTCAGTTCAAAGCAGTGAAGTGTTCAGGTGTCAGAGCTGACAAACTCCAATGGCAGATGGACTCTGCTTGTATGGAACTTCCACAGGAGGATCTCAAAGGGCTTTGCAATCACCAAGCAATCATGCTCTGCACAGTCTTAGGAGCCGAGTAATGAGAATTCTTGCCTTTACGCAGACCGAGCAGTTATCATCAAGCTGGTACCCAAGGAATGAGCTGGGCATGCCAGCGAAAGGCACTTGTGCAGTGAAGAGCTACGTGCCCCAGCATCTCACAGCTCCCCCCTGCACTGACCCACACCCCTGTCCGCTGAGCCTTGTCACAGGAGGAATGGCTGGAAACCCTCACCGCGGGTTTGCCGTCTGCCAACGTGACAGGGCTGCGCTGGGAGCACCGTGGGATACGGGTACCACATCACCACCCCCGAGGGGTCGATAACGACCGAGAAGCTGTCTCGCGTCTTTAAGCCGCTGATGGTCTTCCCGCTGTACACATCTTGCACCTGGAAGAGAGAGATGGGGGCTACCAGGATTTCCACAGATCTTCCATCTTGAGGTCCAGCCGTGGTCACCGAGGTGGCACGGCAGGACAGGGCACAGGAGTGGCCAACCGGAGGGAGACCCAATGGGTGGCTGCCCCTTTGTCCTGAAGGCAGGGAGTGGGAGTCCTTCCCCCCAGAAAATGCAACAAGGTGTCAACAAGGGAAGCTGTAAAAAGGGGCATCCAGGTTCCACAGGGCTGCCCCACCATGCAGCGTGCCAGTGGGGCTCACCTCATACATGGTGTCCTCGGGGAAGTGGAGCTTGGCCAGGCTGGTGTTGTAGACAAAGGGCATATCCGTCCTCCGGCTGAAGAAGACGAGGGCGCTGGGACAGCGGGCACAGGAACACCTCGATGTGTGCGATTTCTCCTAGAGGTGGGAATGGGTGGGTGAGGCAGAGCAGGTCCCCAGTTCCCGCAGCTCCTGCTCATGGTTCCCTGCATCACCTCTGTCCTGGTTTTGTTAAAAACAAGTTTCTCTTTTAGTGAATTTCCCTGTCAGCTAAAGCCTTCTTACTAACTGCACTTTCCTGAAAGCCAGATACATGTTTTGGTAGACACAGCAATGGAATGCAAGGTCATTATAAGGATGGATGCATGTCCCGCGAGAGCAGTGAACTGAAACAGATGACTAAAAACTGACCAACTAAATATTCCATCCCATTCACGTGATACTTCATATAAAAGTGGGAGATCACGAGGATCTCGTCCTTTTTCTTATGGCCGACATTAGGAGAGGACCTTGCTAGTCGTCCCTGAAAACTGAGGCCTAGTGACAGACTGAATCCAGTTCCGGTTGGCTGCAGAGTCCAGTCCAGGACTTCAGTGTGCCGGCCCTTCATCTGCTGGAGCAGTTGACGCGACTTTCAAGATTGGTTTTGTGTATTTTGTATTATTTTTCCTATTTTGTTAGTAGCATTAGTAAAACATTTTACATTTTTCCAACTCTCTTCTCTTGGTCTTTCTTTCCCTCTCAATCTCCTGTCCTTAGTGGGAATGGTGGAATTTTTAAAGGAACTGGCAAGTAAAATCTAAGAGACCACTCCTGGGCATGATCAGGCTCAGGATGCTCTGGCATAACCGAAAAGACCATTCCAGACTGCAGATGTAGATGTCATGAGAACTGACGTCTCACAAGCTTTTCTCTTAGTTGCATCTGCTTTGATTCGGAGAGCGCCACCTGGTTTATGGCTGGAGCTAGCTTTGCTTTCATCTTTATTCAGTCATTTAAATACAAACTATAGTCATCTCTGCATAGCACAGAATAGTAGGAAGAGCAATGACTGCCACATCTTCATAGTGGTTTTTGAAATATTGTAACTAAAACCCTGTTTACTATGCAGAGCAAGTAACTTCGCTGTGGCTGTTGTCTTTGGCCACATCTATTCTGCAGATCTCCACTGCCACAGATATTATTGAGGGATGTGAAGAAGTGTGGTGTAGCTCATGTGGCCATTTTGACATATGAGCCTGTGTATGAAAACAAAACACATAGACACCCTGACAACAACCAAAAAAACCCCGAACAAAACATGCGTTTGTCCAGTGCCAGGTGCACTGCTGGTTTGCGCACATCTGTTCCGTGTGCATTTACAGGTGTAGCTTACTGATAGTGTTAATAGAGCACATGTAATTTGACACTAGCTTTTCCAGTAGAAAAAGAGTTTTTAGATCATGTCATCATCTCTTGGTGTGCAGTCGATGACTAAAGGCAACTTGTAGCCTAAATGTCAGGTGAATTGTATCAGTTATATGAGGCCTTATTGTGGTGATGGTTGCATATCTCAAAACCAAAATTCCTGTGATTTTAAGGTATAACTCAAAAGTTCTTGTCGGTTATCTTTCCTTTTTCTGTCACTAGTCTATTTGTGTTTTAATTTCTAAATAGTAGTGATCTCTTTGCCTTCGGTGGTTTCTACCAGATGAGCTTTGTTTTCTTTTTAGAAGGGACAAATGTCAACCTGTCAGAAATTATCTTTCATCAGAATGTTAGATTAGGTAATGAAAATCACTTACTGTATACTTCCAAGAAAAAACGTTACTGTCTGAATAAGGTGCATGATAGACCTCCTCCTTTAGATCATTCCTTTAGTCATTCAGGATGAAGTAAATAAGCCAGTGGCTTCCCTTCTGCTGCGTTCGCATCTGCCTGATAATATGGTTAAATACATCATTGACCAGGTCAGATAATAGGATTTAAGTAATGAAAATTGAATGTGGTCATCTGATGAGTCTTACTACTTTGAAAATAAATGTATGAGCATCTTTCCAGCACTGCAGGCACTTGTTTTGGAGATGTGCCATTTCTGTGATGGTGAGGTGTTTTCCCTTGATGACATCTTCTCCTGCTGCCAGTAAGCCTTTTTTGATCACCTGTGAAAAAACGTTCAGTTTGGCCTTGACCTTCTTGGACTGCTAGTGATAATGAAAACTACTTTTACACTGATGGTATCTTCTGAATCATTCTCTGTCATGCTAATTCTCATTTTAAAGCTGCTGTAGATTTAAAAAAGCTCTTTTCCTCCAATTTTAACACTGATGTCATTGTGAGATACTGAAACATAGACCAGTGAAATGAATTGGAGAAGTGTTTTAAATTCTTTCTGAAAGGTTGGTTTGAACATTTGGTATCTCTTGCCTGGTTAGCACAGCTGAAAAGTTTGTTGCTGAAAGAGCCTGTGTTGTTGCCTGTTCAAAAGGCCTGCCTGTGTACGGTGTGGAAAGATAGTGTCATTGTGACACCCAAGAAATTTGTGCTGGAATGTGGTTGATAAAATTCCCAGGAAAATACAGGTATTTTGACAGACAATAGTCTTCATCGCTATTTGTTGGTTTCCCTTTCAGAAATGTTCCCATTGCCAGGAACCGGGAGCCACCTTAGGCTGCTACAACAAAGGCTGCTCCTTCCGATGCCATTACCCATGTGCCATCGATGCAGGTAAGAACAAATGACATGTATTTCATGTTTATTCAAAGCAAGGTGCTTACAAATGTATACCCTCTCAGTTTCTCACCTACTGTGAAGAGACAGTAATATAAGTGGTGAGAAATGGCATCAGGTAAACAGTGTACAGTAACGCGTTGGGACAAGAAGGAACTTGTAATGAAAAACAATCTACCTGAAAGTGCAGAAAAAGCCTGGTTTGGGGGAGTGCAGCTACAAGGACTGAAATTTGCCTGCAAATTAGAGAACTGGTCACTCTTTTCTTGAAAAACAAAACAGCCACCACCCGACCCCCCCGTGTTAAAAGGGTACAAGTAACCGGAAGGGTGTTTCCTTTTTCAGGGTGACACTTCTATGGATACTCATAGTAATAATTTGAGGTGCAAGGTGTTTGTAGAATTGTCAGCACCACTTGCAGAGCAACCTTCCTTCTCCCTCCTTAGAAGCATTTCAGCCAGTCTCTTGAGTAGGTCCAAATTTCATCCTTGGACATGCTGATGGCTTGGCTGATATTATCTCCAGCTATGAACCTGGGGCTGGAAGTTTGTATTTTGTGTACAAAAGTTTTTCATGGAGATAAACTTTATTCTTGAGTAAAATATCCCAGCTCAGAATGAACAATGTCCCACTATTCCAGACCTCTGTAACTCACTTCTCCTGTCATACAAAAATTTGTCTGATAGCAAGCAGGTATGGATTCAAGATTACAACTCTTGACTGGCAATTAACTGCAAGCTTCTTGTTTGTTATCCCACTTCCACAGCAGACCACTTGTTTCAGCACCTATTTTATGCTGGTTTTTAAGTGTTACAGTATTTGAAGTAGGCTTGTTCATTTCTGAATGATTGCACTGTGCACCTCTCACTGTGAAATTCCTCCCACTGGAGCACAGCAGTTTATTCTAATAGAAATGTTTTCAATGAAATTAATATTGCAGTGGAATACACATAGCACCACATTATATATGGAGAATTTTTGATTTTACGTGAAATAAGGTGTTCAAGTAATATTGTTCAGGTTGCAAAAATCACACACTCAAAATTTGCCAGAAATAAGGAAGTCTTTGTAGGTTTAATTTTGGTCTCTTACAAATGTATCTTATAAGATAGTAATTGCCATATTAAAGACTGACATATTTTTCCATGAGTCCCTGCCTCAGCCTGTAGGATGAAGGGGCACTCATTCATGAACATATGTTGTCCTCACTTATTCTGTACTTTATTTACTGCATATGATTCCATCTCAGTTCTAAAAGTGGAACTATGGAATTTTCTGTGATGTTTGTCATGCCTAAGAGTTTCATGAACATTAACAAAACTTTTATTTACAGTACATTTGAGAGGCAGAATCATCAGATTTGCATTCGTATTGTGCTTTAGTAATTTGTTTTCTGGTTTGTGACCCGCCTTTTTCAATACCATGAAAAGACAAAATAAATATAGTGAATGTTCCTAATAGTTTGGGGTGCTTAATTTGAATTCTTGTGTTACTAGGTATGGTATGCAGCATTTTCTTTGTTGTAGAGTCAGGTATCAAAATTAAGATATTGTCCTTTTTCTTCAGATAGACTTTGCTCATTAACCCTACTCCAGCAAATGCAGTAGGATCCTCCAGATGACAAATGTACTGAATAATTGTGACTGATTCCCAAGAGCAATTGTGTGGCAGTGCCCTGTACAAAAACTAGTATATATAGTATATACTAGTATATATATCTAGTATATATAATCATACTTTCTAGTCCATATTAAATGTAAATACAGTAGATCTGCCATATAATAGTAGAAGTGGGCTACGTTAAATTTGGCTTTTCCTCACAGTTCTCTTGAGTTTTTAGCCCTTGGGGTTTTCTTTAGAGTAGCTTTTTTTGTTCAAGTTCCAAGGCTACACTTTCTTCATTCTCCCTCGGCGGAGATTTTTGCAGCACCCGTTTCTCAGGGGTGGGTGCAGAGGCGCGTGGCAGCTGCCGCTCTGCTGCCCCCAGCCCCGAAGCTCAGGGCCTGGCGCTCTGGGACACAAACAAGAGTCACCAACGAGTTTGCACATGGCGTGCGCACTCTGAAAGCTTTTCAGTGGCAAATGTTGTTGCTCACTGACTGCTCGTGTGATCTGCAGCCTTTCCGTCCCCACCGCGCTCCCAGATGAAGCTCCGCCACCGCGTGGGTCTGAGCGGGCGCCACTGGCCGGAGGGTCTGAAGCTGCTTCCCTGGAGCACCTGGCCAGGGGACGCAGCGCGGTCAGCAGCAGCTCAACCCTCAGGCCTCAGGCTGCAGGAGACAGCTTGGCCAAGGCTGGCAGCTTTTTCCCCGACTGCTGTTCCCTCTGGGCAGCAAGGCGCGCTTGTTTCCACAGGCAGACTCGGGTGGTGGGATCTATCTTACATGAAGCTGTCATCACAGGAGGTGCCATTTGCTATCAGATTTACAGGACTTGCTCAGCAAAACAGGCAACTTTAGACATAGCTGTTGAATCTTTGATTCCAACTAGAAAGGTTATCCCAGATATTAGGCCTTAGTTCAACACAAACATTGACAACAAATTAACAAACCTTTGGACTTTGCAATAGGCAATAAAGAGCATAAAGCAATTAAGGGTTTGTCTTAGGCCTTTCCCTCTTTTCTGGATATGAACTGATGTGTTTTATCTTGCAGTAACACAAATCAGACGGGAGCTTCAGAAAGGCATTAATTCACATACGTAGTGCCTGCATCCAGTACATGGGAGGACTAAGGTTTGCCATCTCCATAGGTGATGCGGCTTTCGAAATTTCCAAGTTTTCACTTTTTAAGCAACCCAACATTTTTTAAAGTGTCCCATTTGTTTGGCCACGCAGCTGTCCCTGTGGGACCTGGGAACGGGCTGAGTTTGGACACTGCTGCCCCTCTGTAGCTGGGGAGGTTGTTTGCACTGAGGAGCTCGGTGCTTCGCCATCCGGAGGAGGGGAGCTGGGCCAGCCCACTGGAGGCCCCGACGTCTCCCGTGTCATTTCTCTCCCACTCACAACCCTCACGTTTTCGGGCGCCATCCATTCAGTCTTCAGGCCATCTCAAAAAACACAAAGCAAAATACTTTCTGGTTCCTTCCTCCCTCCCGTGGAAAGATCACTACTTACAAATGCCTCCTGGGTAAAGGAGAGATGGTGGTTTTTTAAATGCAATTTTTCTTAACACAAAACTGCAATTAACGTAGCTGTAGAAAATATAAAAATGAACACAGACAAAGAAGCTCGTTATGCACAGTTGCTATGAGACAGTAGCAACTGCCATTGGCAAAAGAAACCTACAAATCAAGGCCTGTAACCTGTGAGAGGGTTCCAGTGATCAGCTGGGCTGTGGTGAGTAGCTACCACAACATCGCCCATGTTGGTTTGCTGCCGTCTCCTTGCCCAGAAGCACTTGGCTGGCTTGTCACCTGTCCCATGGCAAAGCTCTGGGCACCTGTCCACATAAAGCGCCACCACTCCTCACCTCTTCCAGCCTGTCTTTCCTGAAAAGCCTGCGTCCATCCCTGGCAGCTCTCCAGTCACATGGACTGTCCCACCGTGCCTCTGTAATCCAAAATAAATCATAATTCTGCAGTTGTGTTGGGGATTGTGATTCCCCCGGTTGTTCCCTCCCCCGCATATGTTTGTTTACAGGTACTTGAGATGATTCCTGAGTCATGAAGCTTTCACAAGGGACATGTAGGATCATGCTGAAGCAACCTCTATGCCCAGATAATGAGCGTTTAGGTGCCTCTTTGGGCCAGGGGCATTCTGAGGCCTGGGCTGCAACACCAGAGCCCACTGTAGAGTCTTTGCAGGTGCCTCCATCACTTTGCAGTCTGAGCTCTCCATCCCTGTTGTGGCAATTGCTCCATTAGGAGCTTTTCTCTGATCACACCGAGATCACAGATCAATCTGTGATGGGTTTACTGCTTCTTTTTAGCTAGAACTAACTGTCGTGAGAGCGAGCTTTATTGATCTCCGATGGCAGAGATGCCAGGAGCACAGAGCTGTGCTGCTTTAGGAAACACTTTTACTATCTCCATAATCGTGTTTTCAATACTGCTGCCCCAAATGCTGGAAATTTGAGGCTCCTTGCGATACATGTGCTTTCTCCCTTCTGGCTGAGCTACGTTCTACAAAAATTAAAGTCATTGTGCTGACTGACATTTGCAGCTGGATAAAGATTGTTATTCCCAGAAACTTGTATGATTTTTAAAGTCTCAGGTCACCCTTTTAGGCTAATAACTGTGACAAATGCTTTTAGTACAGGAAAGCTTGGCCTAACCTGAGCTTTCTCAAGGGCCAATGGAACAAATCCTCAGCCCTGCAAACAGAAACCTGGATGATCTGCGTTTAGGAGCTGCTTCTCCCTTGCCTTCTCTGTACAAACAAGAAGGCAACACGGATTCAAACCAACTCTGTCCAAGTCGCCCCACGAGAATGCAGCAAGTCTGAGTTGCTTGTTGTGAACTGCGATCCCACCTCGGCTGTGGGAGAGGCCACCCAGAGGTCTGGTCCTCACCCAGCCCTGTCCCACCGAGGCCACCACTGCAGAACCTGCCACTGCAGCAGGGACACAGAGGCCTATGAGCTCTGGCCTCACAGGAGCTGAGCAGAGCAGAGCAGAGCAGAGGAGGAGCTCTGGGTTTGATCAAAGGCCAGCAACTGCAGGGGAGGAGGAGCAGGAACAGAGAAAAAGAGCGTGGGGCAGAGGAGAAAGCAAGGAGAAGAGGGCAGCTGCCTGGGGAGGGAAGTGGGAGAGGAGGAGAGAGGGGCAAAAGGAGGCAGAGACAGTCTTGGGTCCAAAGAGAAAGACCAAGGAGGAGACAGGCTAGGAAATGGCATTGCTCCTTTGGCTGGGGTCCCAGCTGCCATCCTACTTGAGCAACGTCTCTATACTGGCAGTTTTTCTTATGGTCTTTACTTTACTTCTGGACTTCACGAAGCGCAGGAAGAAGTGGAGCCGTTACCCGCCGGGCCCAATGTCGCTGCCGTTCATTGGGACCATGCTGTCTGTTGACTTCCAAAACCCCCACCTCTCCTTCAACAAGGTGAGTGCTGGCCCCCGCAGATAAACCACGCGGGTTTTGTGCTTCCATTTGCAAATTCTAAGGGCCTTTTCTATAGGAAGGCACTGTTCAGCTGTCAGTCCAAAATCTGCCCAATGCAGAAACTAAATATAGCGTTTCTATCATTTGCTTATACGCTCCCGAGCACTTTGTTCAGTGCTACTGACCGGCAGGGGAGTTTTGACCTGCCTGCCCGGCAGTCTGTGTTCAGTCAAGGTCTTGTCTGCCCGAAGGAGGCTCCACAGGAGGCTCTCAGGGTGAGCGTTCGGCTGACAGGCTCCCCTGTGCACCCATCCTGCTGGCAGCGTTTGTCTTACAGATCACAATAGACACAGGGCGTGTGCCAGTTACCTGTCTTGCTAGATGTGTAATGCTCCTTTTAGGGAGAAACCTCTTCAACCTGTTTCTGGGAACCGGGCTCTGGGTAGATCTTTAGAGACAAATGCGTATTAAAAAAAAATTACATATCATCTTATCATCAGTACTTCCTTCTAACAGAAGCAGACCGACTCAAAACTTGACTAGTCTTTCAGATCAAAATAAATACAAGTATTAGGAAATAATTTGTTGTTGAGCATGCAGCCTTTGAAAATCCCCAGAGAGGTCCTTGACCTTGTGTTGTCAGACAAAATCCAAAATACTTGCACAATGCTCATGGCCACAGTTTGGCCAGGATAGGCGCTTTCTAAGTCTAAGGAAGGATATGGTAATATTTTCCATGTTACACTCAACTCATTTTCAGGGATGTACTTTTTTATCTTGGCAGCTTCAAAAGAAGTTTGGAAATGTCTTCAATCTCCAGAACTGCTGGACCAACGTGGTGGTACTGAACGGGTATAAAGCCGTGAAGGAAGCCCTGGTCCACAGATCGGATGACTTTGCTGACCGGCCAGACACGCCCATATTCGAACATCTGGGCTACGGAAGTAAATGTGAAGGCAAGTCCCTTGGAAATGGACATTTCCTGCTCACACTAGCACAGGGGAGACTGGGCAGATGGAAGATTTTAGGAGTATGATGCCACCTTCTCATGGCCTTCCAGTCAATCTCCTTGTATATCTTGTCACCCTTTGGTGGTGACAAAGTCAGATTTTATGAAAAGGGGGCTCCCTTTAGTGGTTGTTAGAAACTGTTAGAGGTCCAGGTGCTAGCACACAGCTCTTCACCAGCGTTAGGACACCGAGTGGTACAACTTTCCTGCCAGCACTGGAGCTGGTAGCTCCCAGCGCCCAGTGATTAGTGCTTATGCTCACACACTATGTGCATGTCGTTGTCATCCCAGACAAAAATGGTAACTTCTTTCCAAGACAGAATCCAGCCCACAACCTCTCATCTTCAGCTCCTGTGCAGTGGCACGAGCTGCTTCCCAGTTCACACAAGCTAAGGGCACAACACTTAATGGTTGGGGGGAGCGATTCCTTTATCCTTAGCAGCGCTTGTTGCTCTCCCTGAATCCCCCCTCTACCTTCACCAGCCATGCACATGCATTAGAAGGTGCAGTAATCCGTTTGTAGAACTGCTGTATGAACAAGCTGTACAAGATCAGACTCTTTCATCTACCCACACAGACCTGTACCTCCAAACTCACATTTGATATTCTCTAGTGATTCTCCAATTGCTTGACATACAGGGTCAGAGCTCCTGACATTTCTTGCTCATCTGTAATTCCAGGAATTGTTTTAGCGAGATACGGACATGTCTGGAAGGAACTGAGGAGATTTACGCTCTCTACCTTGAGGAACTTTGGGATGGGAAAGAAATCCTTGGAGGAACGAGTGAAGGAGGAAGCGGGATTTCTGTGCTCTGCAATCAATTCTGAAGAAGGTTGGTCACATCCAGAGGGATGGGAACATCAGAGAAAAAGGCAATAGAGTGATGCAGAGAGAAGTAATACTGCAGCCACTCTCGTTTGCACTCAGTGCTCTCTTCCTAAGCCAATGCAGTTTTCTAGTCTATATGCATTAGTGACCTGGCTCTACTTTGAAGCCACTTTACACAGTGGGGCTACTGTAACATTAATCCATTTGAAACAGGAATCACATAGGAAATAAACAGAAATACAGAGGTAAAATATAATTATTCCCAGAGCTGGATTACTATCACCTTTACGAAGTCTTGTGAAACATATTGATATTATCACATGCCATAAAAGTGCAGCTGGGAGTTTTCACAGCACATTGCCTGTCATCTAGACACAAAGCAAAGTGTTATCTGTCAAGTTACAGAACAACCCTGCAATTCAGCTTTTCTTGGGAGTTTTCTCCTTTAAACAAGGACAGACCAAGCAGTAGGAGGAGATGAGAAGATCTTCACACTCTAGAATGATGCATTTGTACTTTGAGTGGTTTGTGGGCATTTTCTCTTAAAGGCACCAAGGAGGCATCTGTGTGTTCTCGTTGCTGACAGCTGGGGTCCAACAGCTCAGTGTTGCTTTGCTCCATTGCTTGGTCTCCATCTCCATTTTTAGGTCGGCCTTTCGATTTACGCTTTCTTGTAAATAATGCAGTCTGCAATGTGATCTGCACCACCGTCTATGGAAAGCGTTTTGACTACGGTGATGAGACATTCAAGAAGCTGTTATATTTGTTTGAAAAATTCCTGAAGGAAGGAAGTGGATTCCTGTCTCAGGTAAACCAAAAGCAAAATACGTTCTGTAAGTAGCTGCCCTCTGTTGCTTGAGAGCATTGTGATTTCATTATTTTTCTTTTTGTATCACATAATATCTTCTCTGTCTCTCTGGTTCTGACATCCCAGCTTCTTAACGTGGTGCCCATTTTGTTGCACATCCCTGGACTGGTACAGAAAGTCTTTCGAGGGCAAAAGGAGTTCATGGACTTCACAGACACGCTTGTACATAAGCACATGGAGACCTGGAACCCTGCTTACACCCGAGATTTCACTGATGCCTTTTTAAAGGAAATGAAGAAGGTAGGGTGACACCAGCAGAACCCCAACGTCCAGGGCAATTCCTTGGCCTGATTAAGCTTGTTCATAGAAGCTTACTTCCTCATAAAGCTGTGTAAAGCCTCTTACTTATTTCCTACTTTCTCATTCCACATTGTATATTGAGAAGGAGGCTGTGAATTTCTTAATGCTGTAACCTCCTTTATTAAGAGACTATATGATCTGCTGATGTCCTTGTTCTCCTCTTCTATCTTCATGTTCCCCTCAGAGTCTAACAACTTGCTTCTTTCCAGCCTCTGTCAATTTGTAGGCATTTAAAAGGCAATAATTGAGAATTCACTAATATTTCTAAGTTTGCACCAGGGGACAAGTCAACACACAAGATTCTGTGTATGTCACTGCCTTAGTGACTGATGATTCAAAATCGGTTACAAAACTACAGAAACAGACTGGCTTTTTGGTATCGTTGTCCAGTCCACAGCCTGCCTTTAAACCGAGTTGTGACTTGGAAAGTCGGCATCTCCTTCAGGATGTGTCTCTTAGAGTTGCTTGCCAACAACTAGTTCCCTGTAGATCATACAAAGGCCTAAATCTGAACCTCACTGAATTTAAAAGGCATCTTTGATTCAGTCACGCACGAAGTCAGTATAAAATGAAAGGTACGTGTGTCAGCCCATCCATCCACCGTATGTTTCTGCACATGGATTCACTAAATTTCAAGTGCCAGATGTCCAATAGTAGCAAATTCTGCCTGCAAATTGCTTCCGCCATCTGAGTCCTCAGGCTGGGCTGCTGTGCTGCACAACGAGCCCTGCTGTGCTGCACAACCCACCCTGCTGTGCCGCGGGCACCGGGCACCTCCAGTCCATACATGAGCCCCACAGCTCACAGGGACAGAGCAACGTCATCTGTGTTGCTCTGCACTGAGCAGCACTATTTGGGGGTGGATGTGAGCCTGACCAACTCACCTCTCTCTTCTGTTCACTGAAGTCCCCTGCTAAATCCCTCTACTGGGTTAACTTTGGTCAGGTCAGCCCCACAGCTCCCTTGACAGACATCTTCTATTGGGATACCAGTTGAGTCTTAAATGCCTTATTAATTGCTATCCAAATTACAACAGCATCAAAATATACAGAATAACTTAACAGAAGCTAGTCCCTAGGAAAGAAAAGTATAAAGAGGATTACAAAAGACAAGCAGATGAACTCATGCAGAGCGCTTGTCAAAGCTCATATGCTGGCAAATTTGAGCTTAATTAGCATTTGGATGAGAAACCAGTTTTGCTGAAATTGGTGTTGCAGACTTAATAGGCAGCTGTGATACCCTGATTTTTTTTCCCCCCCAACTGTAAGAAAACAGGAGGGCAGAAGCAGCGAGAATCTGTAATGCATAGCTATAGATAACCCCCTCACAATACTGTTAATTTTGCATTTGCCACACCAGTGCAGCCTCCTCTCTACCGTGTGGGATTTACGATCCCATCAAACTTGAATAACTGTGTTCCACCTCCTCTGGGGGAGAACATTACGGCTTGTGCAGGGGCCTGCTGTCTGCTGGAGTGGAGAGCACAAGGCATTCACTTCTGTCCTGAAGGTGGGTGTAGCGTTCATCCCTCAGGATACAGGAGGTGACTGATGACCTTCAAGTACAGGAGATAACAGGGTTCCAAGGTACATCAGTCATACGCAGACCTGTGTTCTGCTCTGCTCTCTCAATGAACTTCTTGGTCAGCAAAAACAGATCTGGTGCTTCTAAGAACTTCCCTGGCACAATCATCTTCTTTCCCAGCAAGTGCCCCAGCTCCAGTCACCTCCTTGTTTGCTCTCTGCAGGGCAAGGCTGCCGAAGAGAGCGGTTTCAACTATAACAGCCTTCGTCTGGTGACTGCAGACTTGTTTGGAGCTGGGACTGAGACCACCTCCACCACCCTCCGGTGGGCAGTTCTGTACATGATTCTCCACCCAGAAATACAGAGTAAGTGAGAGGACAGAGGTGGGGTGTGTCACCTTCAACCCTCATTCTTCTGTGAGGAGATTGAACATCTGCTCTCTGCGATTTAGGTTTGTGGCAATGAGGAACAGCTTTGGCGATTGTTGGTCTGGCAGAAACCAGGAGAAACACTTACATGGCAGGGACCGATGGCAGGGGGGAAGCCCTGGCAAGAACACTGGAATTGGAAGGGCAAGTTTGCTCTTGGTTTCATTTTGAAGGCTACTTGGGGGCTTTCAGTGGCCAGAGTACCCTCTTTCTAGCATTTGGAATAGATGCTAATCTGTTTTAATTCTCCAGTGCTGCATGGCCAGATACCCTTTCAGCTGCATAGAGGATGGGTAAGGTAGCATGTTGAGTGACATTAAAGGCATAAAGAATAGTTATACAGATGGCTCCCAGCAACTGAAAACAAATGCATTCCTCTCTAGTTTGTATTCCTTTCTCTAATTGCTTGTACTGCTCTCACCCAGTGTCTACAATCTCATGCTGCCAACCTTTCTACAGCTTGTACCAGCCCCTTCTGTTTATCTGAGGGTGCTCTAATTCCTTCGCTGTGCTGCTTTCAGGTAAGGTCCAAGCAGAGATTGACAAAGTGATTGGCAGAGAGAGATCACCCACCATGGAGGACCAAGTGAGCATGCCCTACACCAACGCTGTGATCCATGAAGTGCAACGCTGTGGGGATGTCGTTCCCATTGGAGTACCTCACAGGACATACCGGGACACTGAGTTGCAAGGCTTCTTCATTCCCAAGGTGGCCGTGGCCAGACAGACAATTCCACATCCTCTCCCTGTGCAGATGCCAGGCCTGGGCTGTGGGTGACCCCAGGCAACTCTGCAGTGTTGCACTCCCAGCCCCAAGTCAGAATCACTGGCGAGCACTGAAGCAGAACATTTTGAAGTGCTGAGGCCACGCAGACGGTCACATTTGTGCTCTAGGTTTGTGCGGGTTGTGTGGGAACCCAGCTGCAGTGGCAGGTCAGTGCAAAGGTTCACTTTCCTCTCAATGGGCTGTGACACCCACTGCCCTGCCTGTATTGGAAGGAGAAAGTCACTGAGCCTAAAGGGCTGTCTGGAGGCACACAACACCACCTTACTGGCTTTCCTGAGATGCCAGTAGTTAAAACTCTAATCTCTGACGCCATTCAGATGCCACTGGCATTCACTCCACTGTCACTGTGACAGCAGCTGCCCTGGCAGCACTGGTAGCAATGCAAGACTGTTTTGGGTTTTTTTAGCTTTGTGATATGTCCTCTAGCTTAGAACATTGACATGTGAAACAGGAGAGCTTTGCGATCTCCCCTGCCCCTATGAAAGCTGGGTTTTGAGCCTTGTCAGTCAGCTTTTTCCCTCCAGCTATGAAACAAGTCCAGGAGGATCTGAGCAGCAGAGGCTGTTTCCACTGTGTCGCCGTGAAACTGGCATTTGCACGGAATGTCCTTTGTAAGGATACAAATTGCAAGGGTTGAGATGCCTCAGAGCACAGGGCCGGCACCATCTGCCATTGGAAAGTGCCCTGCTTTCCCTCTAGTTTAAATAAGGCACACAAGAGGAGGTGGGTGTCTTATTCTGCAGCACCAAACAATGGTTGCTGTTAGATGGGAGACCTGGAGTAGAGAGGGACCAGCACTGGTCCATTGTGCCAAGATAATGCTGCTGTTCTCACACAAGTTGTTTCCTCTTGTGGAGGAGCGCAGGGGACGACGATCATCACCAACTTGTCTTCCGTGCTGAAGGATGAGACAGTCTGGGAGAAGCCAAATGAGTTTTACCCTGAACACTTCCTGGATACGAATGGGAAGTTTGTGAAACCAGACGCCTTCCTGCCCTTTGCAGCAGGTAAATCTGAGGGGAGGATCCAGCTACAAGTCAGGGGCACAGTAGAGGGGTGATCTGCTCCTTCCACAGTGATTCCAGTGGTTTAACATCGTTTTTCACTCCCTCTCTTGCAGGTCGCCGTGTCTGCCTGGGGGAGCAGCTGGCCAGGATGGAGCTCTTTATTTTCTTTACCACTCTCCTGCAGAAATTCACCTTTGTTCTCCCTGAGGACCAGCCCAGGCCACGGGAGGATGGTCACTTTGCCTTCATAAACTCCCCGCACCCGTATCTGGTGCGAGCAATCCCAAGATAAGTGCACATCGCTCTCCCTCCACTTAGAGACCACCACCAACGCAAACTCTTGTCAGAAATGTTGCAGGATCATCCCAGGTTCCACTCAAGATCTCTCAAGTCTGCACAGATGTCCCCAGCTCTGTAAAGTAAGGATCTGGCCCAACAGATATAGTTTAGCTTCATTCCAGTCCTGGATCTTGAATCAGACAGCCACAGCAAGTTACAAATCAGGATCAGCTTTCCAGTCCATATATGTCTCATGGGCCAGCTCTGCTTTACTTGGGGCTCTCATGGGTCACAGCAGCAGTTCACTGAGCACACAGCTACTGAGAGAATTGTTAGTCCTGAATGAGTTTAGTGAAATGCAAGAGTATCCTGGGTAAAAGACAACCCTGGGGTCATTTGTGAAATACAGAAGACAACATATTTCAAAAGAAATCCTGGTGTTTAGGTTTACCACCTTCCCAAATTAGGTCCTGAAAACTGCTTTTTTCTTTTTTGGCATTACATAAAGTCAGCTCTTGGGCAGGCTTGGAGCTCACAAAGGGATGGAGTTACACTGTTTGAAACAGCACAGCTGTAGATTTTGGAGCTACCATTCTCTTTCTTCCTTCAATATTCCTGACAAATTGTTTTGCAAGGTGTTAGGATACATAGATATTTAGATTAGTAGTAACTACCATGTAACCACATAGCTGAAAAGACCATAGCATAAAGGAGCTTCTATGCATAATCACAGTTCAAGAAATCCACATTCACATCTATCTTTCCAATACCAGTTTTGGAAGCTATGAAAGCTATTGAATTATGCAAATACTTAATACCATTGTTAAGACTTTGACTTCAGTGGGAGCTGCACATTTATGCTTTTCATCTATAAAACAATCCAAAAGAATAAAAGTGATCTGAAAAGTCTTCTTTGCCACCCTCTCCTCCTTGTGGTTCTCTCAGACCTGCCTCACATACTCGACAATCCTCTCCTTGCAGCCAACACTCCATTCGCTTCTTTCAAGGTCTTTTTAGTGTTACTTTTGTGCTTGGCTCAATGATGAGCACAGACTTGGCTTTATGGTTTCCAGCAGAGAGAGGTGTTTCTGCAAAGCAGCTGTTGGTGAACTAAACTTTAAGCAGAACTAATTTCAGCAATCATGTATTTGGATAAAAGGCGTGGGTGTACCTAGAATAGGGACTGTCTTTCTCGCATGCAAGAATGCATTGAAAAGAAGCCAACCTGCATGTGCAAACATGAACTGGTGTGGCACTTCGCAGGCAAAAGGGAACAAACACATCATTGCAAAACACAAATGTAGCCCTGATAATGGGCAAGGGGAAAGCAACTACAGCCAGAAATGGCTGTAAAAGCCAAACAGCTCGTGCCAGGCAGGCGGGCAGGAAGGGGCTACCGTGAGAATGAGGCCCTTGCTGAGAAGCTCCCGCTGCCTCCTGTTCCCCGTCGCCTCGGGGCCTGCGCAGGGACCGGGCCGCTCCTCAGGGGCCCGCGGCAGCCGCTGCGCCTCTCGCCTGCAGCCGCCACCCCGGGACGCTGTCGTGAGGCCGCGGCACCTCGCAGGCCTCGCCTCGGGGGCCTAAACCCGCCCCTGCTCGTACTGACCCCGCGCCCCGCTCCCCAGGCTCGGCTCTCCCATCGCCTCCCACCCTCCCCCGGCGCACCCCGCTCCCCGGCGGCCCCGGGCCGGACTCCCCTCAACGGCGCAGAGCGGGACGGGCACTGCCGGCCCAACGGCCCCGGGAGGCGGGGCACATCGCAGCCCCGCCCACCCGCTCGGTTCCTCCCACAGCGGCCAGCGGGGATTGGCGTTCTTCTCGGCCAATCATATGGGAGGCCGCAAGCCGCCGCTATTTTCCACGCCCCAAAGGCGGGGAAGGGGCGGGACGCGGCGCTCGGAGCAGTCGCCGCAGCGGCGGCTGCAGCAAGATGGCGGTGGCGGGGAAAGGCGGGGTGTCCGCGTTGGTGAAGCCGATCTTCAGCCGGGACCTGGGCGAAGCGAAGCGGCGCGTGAGGGAGCTGTACCGGGCCTGGTACCGCGAGGTGCCCAACGCCGGTGAGCGCGCGGAGCCGGTCGCGCATGCGCGGGCGGGAGCGCGAGCTCAAGGTCGTGCCGGCCCCCCCGCAGCCGTTGGGCTCTGGAAGCGCTCGGTCGCTCCCGGCTGTGAGGGCTCGTCCCTCGCCCCTCGCCGGGCAGCCCCGGCCCTTGCCCCGCTGCCTGTGGGCCCGCTGGACACGGCTGCTCGGGGCTTGTGGGCTCCCGGTGCGGCGCAGGCCCGGCCGGGCTGGCGCAGCCGGGTGTGCCTGGCCCTGCCCGCCCCGGCGGCGCCCCCAGGACGGCGAGGCCGGTCGCGTCGCGCCTGGCTTGGCACTTGGTTTCCCTAACGGAGCAGAAGAGAAATGAGCTTTGATTTCCCAGAATAGGGGTACGGTGGCTTTGTTATCTGTCTCCTTAAAGTTGCTCTGGGACTGATACCGTGGCCGCGTTGTTTATTAGCTTTCAATTAATTGTATTAGTGAAGCCGGCAGGCGCTGCAGGAACAAGTGACCGTGTAGTGTTTTGTAGGGTTGAGTTGCACGTTGTGAGTGGGAAAGAGGAAAAGCAATATAGATGACCCCTGTGACTGTTGTGTTTCTTCCAGTACACCTGTACCAGCTGGACATCACGGTGAAGCAGGGGCGTAACAAGGTGCGGGAGATGTTCATGAAGAATGCCCACGTTAGAGATCCACGGGTGATAGACATGCTGGTTATTAAGGTACAAGCCAGTTATTCCTGTTTTGTTGAAGCTGCACAGGATGGCAAACAAAACAGTAGCTTAAATACTATGTTATGGTTGGTTGGTTTTTTTTGGAAACAGTGGCAGTCAAAGATAGGGCAAAAAGATGGTGCTAGCTAGTGTACCATTAAACTTACTTTTCAGCTCCTTCGATTGGGATGTGGTTTTCTTCAGCTATTCCAAACCATATGTTAGAGTGGCAGTACTTGGTGGGAGGCTGGCTTTAGGGGGCAGGACATCTTGAGTCTGTAATACGTGTGGTTCTGTCTGGTGCACAGCAATAACCAGCATACCAAGAGTTGGTCAAGGCTTCAAAGCGGGTCTGAACAACAATAACCTCTGCAGTTGTAATGCATTAGAAGGTTTCCAACCGGGGATGGCCATGCTCGCCTGTTGTATTTCTTGCATTTCAAGGCAGTTGGTCTGTCTTTACATGATTAAACAAATCTGGAAACAGAATTGTAGGTAATAAATAGGGTAGGTGACGGTTCCAGGCAGTCTCATTCTGCCCTGTGCTGCCATCCTCCAAAACCAGAACAATAATTCATAGACTGGAGTCATGAAGAAGTTATGTTCAAATCTCTGTGGTAGTGATGCTGGTGCAAAGCACTTAGCAGCAATTTTACTTAAAGGCACAGGGCAGGTACGGTATATGTATTTGTGTCACAGTATAGGTTATGCAGGCAGTCTTCAGGAGTACAGAATTGTCGATGCAGCTATCCTAAGGGTATTTCTAAGTGCATTCAAATAACTTTTGTAGTACTGTATAGTTAGAATCAGGCTCTAACTGAGAGCTAGTCTAAAAATCTTCTATCTGTGTGCAGGGAAAAATGGATCTTCAAGAAACGATTCAGGTGTGGAAGCAGAGGACCCACATCATGAGGTATTTCCATGAGACTGAAACCCCACGGCCTAAAGACTTTCTGTCCAAATTCTATGCAGGCCACGATCCCTGAGAGATTGACTCTGTCTTCCTGCCTTGTGTTACAAATAAAGGTCTGTACAGCAGGAAAAAACCTACACAGAAAGATTGTATAGCATATTAGGAGTCTAATGACTAAATCCAAATCCAGAGTGTGCGCAAGTCATTATGACCTGCATGAAGATCTGCCACTTCCTAGTTTTTGCCAATGTGTGTTTGGTGGGTGGGAGTTTGTCCCATGCCTTGCTCTGGAGTCTCTGCTGAATAACCACAACACAACCTGGCTGTGGAGCTCTCTGTGGGGCCGGCGGCCGTGTGTGTGTGTGTGTGTGTGTGTGTGCGTGCGTGTGTGTTTGCGTTTGCTCTCTGGAAGACATGGCCTTGAGAAAAGCCACTGTAGCAGCAAAAATGTTCTTAGTGATTGAGGCCCGTCTGCATTCATGCAGTGTTTTACAATTTTGTGCAATGACTTTGTTGACCTTGTGGTTTTTATTTGGACACTATTCTCTGTTTACTTCCTCGCAGAGAATGGCATAGAATCCAATAACCCAATAAAGCCCTTTGTGCAATAAAAAGATCAGCAGAGTCCATTTCTCTGCTGCAAAGCGAAATTACCTGGAAAAATGGCATTTTGTACTGTTGTCTAGAATAGGCAGGCTCTGTAAGAGCTTCTGATGCCTAGCAGAAAATGTCCTACCATCACCTCTTTAATTAAATCAAGAGTTACTAGTTCCCTTTCAAGAAGGGTAAGGAGAACCTCTTTAATCAGATAAAACACATTTTCAGCAGGTAACTCTGTGCTGGAGCTCCCCCATGTGTGATCAGCACTGAATGCCTGTAGTGCTCTCAAGCTGCTTTTTATCCTTACCTAAATATTGGGGCCTTCTTCCCCATGAGGGCTGTAAAGGAGCACCCCTCAGGGTGTCTGTTTACTTAGGTACTTTGGGTCTGGAGTTCTTTTTAGGACAGGGCTGAAGAAGGAACACAGGAAGGGCCAGGAGAGACTGTGGACTAAAGCAGTGACAGGAGTTTGGCAGTTTAGAAGACAGGAGCAGGGACACGTTTGACCCGCAAGAGCCGATAAACTGGAGCAACCACTTCTTGAGCAGCCTTAGAGAAGGAGGGGGCAACTGAGATACTGAGTGACTCAAGAACCTGCCAGCTTTGGGGTCCCTCAGGTGGCAGGTTCCCTTTGCACTCAGTATCAGAGCTGGAGTGTCAGAGCAAACATCAAAAGCAGTGACAAGCAATAAAGGAATAAATGCGTCTGCTTGAAACAAACACGGTGCTAATGCGCGTGACATTAAAAGAAAATTTTTTGACAGCTCCAAGAATACTGAAGGAAACAGTGGGCAGTCAAGAGGAGAGGCCAGATCAACTGACCAGAAAGCATGGGAGAGACACTGCTGGCTTGGAAAGGAAAAAAAAAAAAAAAAAGAAAAAATTAAAAAGAAATAATTTGACTTTAACCTTTCAAAGTGCTTGAGAAAACAGCTGGTCGAATGTGACTGAAGCTAGCCTATGAGTGCCCTAGCAGGAGAGAAGACCTTTAAAGTCTATTATGCAAGGATTTAATTGCAATAGTAAATACTTCTACAAAAAGAATTGCTGAAGTTTATACACAGTTAAGAAAGTAAATATATTAGGGCCTGTACAAAAGGAAGTTCTGAACTACCAAGGAAATAGTAAGTACCTGGAGCCAGAGCATGCAGATCACAGAATCACAGAATTGACTGGGTTGGAAAAGACCTCAGAGATCATCGAGTCCAACCCTTGGTCCAACTCTAGTCCGTTCATTAGATCATGGCACTAAGTGCCATGTCCAATCTCAGTTTAAAAACCTCCAGGGACGGCGAGTCCGCCACCTCCCTGGGCAGGCCATTCCAATGCCTGACCACTCTCTCTGTAAAGAATTTCTTTCTAATATCCAGCCTAAATTTCCCCTGGCAGAGTTTAAGCCCATGCCCCCTTGTCCTATTGCTAACTGCCTGGGAGAAGAGACCAATCCCCACCTGGCTATAACTTCCCTTCAGGTAGGTATAGAGAGTGATGAGGTCACCTCTAAGTCTCCTCTTCTCTAGACTAAACAACCCCAGCTCCCTCAGCCTCTCCCCATAGGTCTTATGCTCAAGTCCCTTCACCAGTCTTGTTGCTCTTCTCTGGACTCGCTCCAGCACTTCAATGTCTTTCCTGAACTGAGGGGCCCAGAACTGAACACAATACTCCAGGTGTGGCCTCACCAATGCAGAGTACAGGGGAAGGATCACTTCCCTTGTCCTACTGACCACGCTATTTTTGATACAGGACAGGATACCATTGGCCTTTTTGGCCACCTGGGCACACTGATGGCACACTGATTTTCACTGTTCACAGATTTCATGCTATAAAATGCACCCGCAAGTTAGTTTGCCACTTATATTCACCATTTACAAAACCTACTCAAAACTTTTAGCTCTGCAGTGGTAATACTGTGTTTAACCCTCAGTGAGGTGAAATTAATGATACAGTCTCCATCAGACACACCTGCACAGTGCTGGGTAGTAAATCAACATTATTTCAACTGTGGTGCCATTTCCAATATGATTCCACTGCTTCCTCCAGGATTCCTGTCATATGCTGTGGATTAGTACTGAATTACAGAAAGGACTTGTAAGAGGAAATAAATAGGAAGAGAGCGTCCTGACTGGCACAGACGTACAGAGGTAGGAAGGTTAAGACAGAATTGCTACATCACAGGCACATAATCTAAAAACACACGACCAAAGTTACACATCTCAATCTCTTGATTGTTTAGTTGTTTTCCCATATTGCTAATAAAAGGCATCCCAAGCAGTCTTCGATGAGGTGAGCGTGTGTGTGTGCAAGGATGCAGGGCCTTATCAAGCACTTCTTAACCCTGATCTACAGATTTCTGTCATACAGACACGTGCAGGACACTCGCTGGGAAAGGGGACACAGAGCCCCCTGTCCGCTTTAGGAAGGACAAAACAGAGGTGATGGCTGTTGGAACCATTGCTTTGTCAATGGTTTTCTCCCTTCTGTTCTTCCATTACAGTTCTGCAAATAGAATAATAAGGCATTACTCTTCAGATACACTGTACAGCACTCCAGTCTGTGCCTCCCCACCTGAGGGGGAGGTTTACAAAAAAGGAGTTTCTAACAGGGCATTGCGATCTTTACAACCTTTTAATTCTCTGGTTTTAGCTGTGCTGGAAAAATGCAGGAAAATCTCTTTATCAAACAGAATATATTACATAACAAGAAATGACAGATTTACAACAAGTTCTTTAAATCAACACCTTTTTCTGAAAGAATCAAATACACCCAAACTCAAAACTTTACGTGGGGCAAGCCAAATGGAATAACATAAAATGCAGGGAAGGGTAGATTAGATAAAGGAAAAGCAGAAATAATTCATCTTTATCTGACGAGTCTGAATGGTCCAGCTACTTCAGAAATCAGTGTTGTTACACCCACCAGACAGTTTGTTCTGGTGGGTTCTGGAATTCTCTCACCTGGTTCACTTCTATATCAGAATTGCACACTAAAGCATCCAAGGCCTTTCTACAGGCATAGTTCAAACAGTCCCTGCAGCAGCTGGTGGTACTCAGTTCAAAGCAGTGAAGTGTTCAGGTGTCAGAGCTCACAAACTCCAATGGCAGCTGGACTCTGCTTGTATGGAACTTCCACAGGAGGATCTCAAAGGGCTTTGCAATCACCAAGCAATCATGCTCTGCACAGTCTTAGGAGCCGAGTAACGAGAATTCTTGCCTTTACGCAGACCGAGCAGTAATCATCAAGCTGGTACCCAAGGAATGAGCTGGGCATGCCAGCGAAAGGCACTTGTGCAGTGAAGAGCCACGTGCCCCAGCATCTCACAGCTCCCCCCTGCACTGACCCACACCCCTGTCCGCTGAGCCTTGTCACAGGAGGAATGGCTGGAAACCCTCACCGCGGGTTTGCCGTCTGCCAACGTGACAGGGCTGCGCTGGGAGCACCGTGGGATACGGGTACCACATCACCACCCCCGAGGGGTCAATAACGACCGAGAAGCTGTCTCCCGTCTTTAAGCCGCTGATGGTCTTCCCGCTGTACGCATCTTGCACCTGGAAGAGAGAGATGGGGGCTACCAGGATTTCCACAGATCTTCCATCTTGAGGTCCAGCCGTGGTCACCGAGGTGGCATGGCAGGACAGGGCACAGGAGTGGCCAACAGGAGGGAGACCCAATGGGTGGCTGCCCCTTTGTCCTGAAGGCAGGGAGTGGGAGTCCTTCCCCCCAGAAAATGCAACAAGGTGTCAACAAGGGAAGCTGTAAAAAGGGGCATCCAGGTTCCACAGGGCTGCCCCACCATGCAGCGTGCCAGTGGGGCTCACCTCATACATGGTGTCCTCGGGGAAGTGGAGCTTGGCCAGGCTGGTGTTGTAGACAAAGGGCATATCCGTCCTCCGGCTGAAGAAGACGAGGGCGCTGGTGCCCTGGGACAGCGGGCGCAGGAACACCTCGATGTGCGATTTCTCCTAGAGGTGGGAATGGGTGGGTGAGGCAGAGCAGGTCCCCAGTTCCCGCAGCTCCTGCTCATGGTTCCCTGCATCACCTCTGTCCTGGTTTTGTTAAAAACAAGTTTCTCTTTTAGTGAATTTCCCTGTCAGCTAAAGCCTTCTTACTAACTGCACTTTCCTGAAAGCCAGATACATGTTTTGGTAGACATAGCAATGGAATGCAAGGTCATTATAAGGATGGATGCATGTCCCGCGAGAGCAGTGAACTGAAACAGATGACTAAAAACTGACCAACTAAATATTCCATCCCATTCACGTGATACTTCATATAAAAGTGGGAGATCATGAGGATCTCGTCCTTTTTCTTATGGCTGACATTAGGAGAGGACCTTGCTAGTCGTCCCTGAAAACTGAGGCCTAGTGACAGACTGAATCCAGTACCGGTTGGCTGGAGGGTCCAGTCCAGGACTTCGGTGTGCTGGCCCTTCATCTGCTGGAGCAGTTGACGCGACTTTCAGGATTGGTTTTGTGTATTTTGTATTATTTTTCCTATTTTGTTAGTAGCATTAGTAAAACATTTTACATTTTTCCAACTCTCTTCTCTCGGTCTTTCTTTCCCTCTCAATCTCCTGTCCTTAGTGGGAATGGTGGAATTTTTAAAGGAACTGGCAAGTAAAATCTAAGAGGCCACTCCTGGGCATGATCAGGCTCAGGATACTCTGGCATAACCAAAAAGACCATTCCAGACTGCAGATGTAGATGTCATGAGAACTGACGTCTCACAAGCTTTTCTCTTAGTTGCATCTGCTTTGATTCGGAGAGCGCCACCTGGTTTATGGCTGGAGCTAGTTTTGCTTTCATCTTTATTCAGTCATTTAAATACAAACTATAGTCATCTCTGCATAGCACAGAATAGTAGGAAGAGCAATGACTGCCACATCTTCATAGTGGTTTTTGAAATATTGTAACTAAAACCCTGTTTACTATGCAGAGCAAGTAACTTTGCTGTGGCTGTTGTCTTTGGCCACATCTATTCTGCAGATCTCCACTGCCACAGATATTATTGAGGGATGTGAAGAAGTGTGGTGTAGCTCATGTGGCCATTTTGGCATATGAGCCTCTGTATGAAAACAAAACACATAGACACCCTGACAACAACCAAAAAAACCCCGAACAAAACATGCGTTTGTCCAGTGCCAGGTGCACTGCTGGTTTGCGCACATCTGTTCCGTGTGCATTTACAGGTGTAGCTTACTGATAGTGTTAATAGAGCACATGTAATTTGACACTAGCTTTTCCAGTAGAAAAAGAGTTTTTAGATCATGTCATCATCTCTTGGTGTGCAGTGGATGACTAAAGGCAACTTGTAGCCTAAATGTCAGGTGAATTGTATCAGTTATATGAGGCCTTATTGTGGTGTTGGTTGCATATCTCAAAACCAAAATTCCTGTGATTTTAAGGTATAACTCAAAAGTTCTTGTCGGTTATCTTTCCTTTTTCTGTCACTAGTCTATTTGTGTTTTAATTTCTAAATAGTAGTGATCTCTTTGCCTTTGGTGGTTTCTACCAGATGAGCTTTGTTTTCTTTTTAGAAGGGACAAATGTCAACCTGTCAGAAATTATCTTTCATCAGAATGTTAGATTAGGTAATGAAAATCACTTACTGTATACTTCCGAGAAAAAACCTTACTGTCTGAATAAGGTGCATGATAGACCTCCTCCTTTAGATCATTCCTTTAGTCATTCAGGATGAGGTAAATAAGCCAGTGGCTTCCCTTCTGCTGCATTCTTATCTGCCTGATAATATGGTTAAATACATCATTGACCAGGTCAGATAATAGGATTTAAGTAATGAAAATTGAATGTGGTCATCTGATGAGTCTTACTACTTTGAAAATAAATGTATGAGCATCTTTCCAGCACTGCAGTCACTTGTTTTGGAGATGTGCCATTTCTGTGACGGTGAGGTGTTTTCCCTTGATGACATCTTCTCCTGCTGCCAGTAAACCTTTGATCACCTGTGAAAAACGTTCAGTTTGGCCTTGATCATCTTGGACTGCTAGTGATAATGAAAACTACTTTTACACTGATGGTATCTTCTGAATCATTCTTTGTCATGCTAATTCTCATTTTAAAGCTGCTGTAGATTTAAAAAAGCTCTTTTCCTCCAATTTTAACACTGATGTCATTGTGAGATACTGAAACATAGGCCAGTGAAATGAATTGGAGAAGTGTTTTAAATTCTTTCTGAAAGGTTGGTTTGAACATTTGGTATCTCTTGCCTGGTTAGCACAGCTGAAAAGTTTGTTGCTGAAAGAGCCTGTGTTGTTGCCTGTTCAAAAGGCCTGCCTGTGTACGGTGTGGAAAGATAGTGTCATTGTGACACCCAAGAAATTTGTGCTGGAATGTGGTTGATAAAATTCCCAGGACAGTACAGGTATTTTGAAAGACAATAGTCTTCATCGCCATTTGTTGGTTTCCCTTTCAGAAATGTTCCCATTGCCAGGAACCGGGAGCCACCTTAGGCTGCTACAACAAAGGCTGCTCCTTCCGATACCATTACCCATGTGCCATCGATGCAGGTAAGAACAAATGACATGTATTTCATGTTTATTCAAAGCAAGGTGCTTACAAATGTATACCCTCTCAGTTTCTCACCTACTGTGAAGAGACAGTAATATAAGTGGTGAGAAATGGCATCAGGTAAACAGTGTACAGTAACGCGTTGGGACAAGAAGGAACTTGTAATGAAAAACAATCTACCTGAAAGTGCAGAAAAAGCCTGGTTTGGGGGAGTGCAGCTACAAGGACTGAAATTTGCCTGCAAATTATAGAACTGGTCACTCTTTTCTTGAAAAACAAAACAGCCACCACCCGATCCCCCCTTTAACACTAAAAGGGTACAAGTAACCGGAAGGGTGTTTCCTTTTTCAGGGTGACACTTCTATGGATACTCATAGTAATAATTTGAGGTGCAAGGTGTTTGTAGAATTGTCAGCACCACTTGCAGAGCAACCTTCCTTCTCCCTCCTTAGAAGCATTTCAGCCAGTCTCTTGAGTAGGTCCAAATTTCATCCTTGGACATGCTGATGGCTTGGCTGATATTATCTCCAGCTATGAACCTGGGGCTGGAAGTTTGTATTTTGTGTACAAAAGTTTTTCATGGAGATAAACTTTATTCTTGAGTAAAATATCCCAGCTCAGAATGAACAATGTCCCACTATTCCAGACCTCTGTAACTCACTTCTCCTGTCATACAAAAATTTGTCTGATAGCAAGCAGGTATGGATTCAAGATTACAACTCTTGACTGGCAATTAACTGCAAGCTTCTTGTTTGTTATCCCACTTCCACAGCAGACCACTTGTTTCAGCACCTATTTTATGCTGGTTTTTAAGTGTTACAGTATTTGAAGTAGGCTTGTTCATTTCTGAATGATTGCACTGTGCACCTCTCACTGTGAAATTCCTCCCACTGGAGCACAGCAGTTTATTCTAATAGAAATGTTTTCAATGAAATTAATATTGCAGTGGAATACACATAGCACCACATTATATATGGAGAATTTTTGATTTTACGTGAAATAAGGTGTTCAAGTAATATTGTTCAGGTTGCAAAAATCACACACTCAAAATTTGCCAGAAATAAGGAAGTCTTTGTAGGTTTAATTTTGGTCTCTTACAAATGTATCTTATAAGATAGTAATTGCCATATTAAAGACTGACATATTTTTCCATGAGTCCCTGCCTCAGCCTGTAGGATGAAGGGGCACTCATTCATGAACATATGTTGTCCTCACTTATTCTGTACTTTATTTGCTGCATATGATTCCATCTCAGTTCTAAAAGTGGAACTATGGAATTTTCTGTGATGTTTGTCATGCCTAAGAGTTTCATGAACATTAACAAAACTTTTATTTACAGTACATTTGAGAGGCAGAGTCATCAGATTTGCATTCGTATTGTGCTTTAGTAATTTGTTTTCTGGTTTGTGACCCGCCTTTTTCAATACCATGAAAAGACAAAATAAATATAGTGAATGTTCCTAATAGTTTGGGGTGCTTAATTTGAATTCTTGTGTTACTAGGTATGGTATGCAGCATTTTCTTTGTTGTAGACTCAGGTATCAAAATTAAGATATTGTCCTTTTTCTTCAGATAGACTTTGCTCATTAACCCTACTCCAGCAAATGCGGTAGGATCCTCCAGATGACAAATGTACTGAATAATTGTGACTGATTCCCAAGAGCAATTGTGTGGCAGTGCCCTGTACAAAAACTAGTATATATAATCATACTTTCTAGTCCATATTAAATGTAAATACAGTAGATCTGCCATATAATAGTAGAAGTGGGCTACGTTAAATTTGGCTTTTCCTCACAGTTCTCTTGAGTTTTTAGCCCTTGGGGTTTTCTTTAGAGTAGCTTTTTTTGTTCAAGTTCCAAGGCTACACTTTCTTCATTTTCTTTTAATTTTCTCATGAGACATCATGCTGTCATGTGGCCGTCAGTCAGAGCACACCGTTCAGAGCTGATTTCCCCCCTTTGAGTAATACAACAGTAATAAATTGCAAGCCACTTGGTGGGCTGGAGCCACGTGGAGATGGGTTACTTTGACTGTGAGTTTCACAACCATATTTAAATAATAGCAGAGGGGTGGTGAAACTGGTGAATCTCTGGTTTCACTCCAGGAAGAGTGTGATTTAGTAAGAACAAAAACTCCTCTCTGTTTCTTTTTACATTTCCCTTTCTGTTTCTTCAGTCTGTATGTGTCTAATATGTTCACTCCAGCTCTTCATACCAGCCACAGGCTCTTTATTTCATTGGTGTCAGGTTCCCCTTCTCAAATTTCTTATCCAAGACCCACTTCTCCCTGCTCCTTTCTAACTTTGCCCAGTTTTCTAGCTGTTATTCTGGCGTCCTCCTCTCCTTTCTTGTTTCTAGCTCTGGTTTTCATTTCTGGGCTTCTCAGTCCCTTTTGGTTCTCCTGACTTAGCTCCTTGTCAAATTTAACCTTGCTGGTCCCTGTCTGTTCTTGTATGTTGCCCTTGATCTTTTTCACCTTTCTGTGCCTTATCCCAACAGTTCTTGGTCTCCAGTCTTCTGGCTGAATCAATCCTGATTCCGTCTTAGCTTCCCTACTCCCAACTTCTACCAGCACTAGTCTTGTCATCCTGCGAGCCTCCACTCTCTCCAGTTCCAGATTGCCTTTCTCAGGAACATTTTCACTTCTGCTGCCTTCTGGGTCAGTGCTTCCCATTGTGCAGTTCTGAAATGGTCACCTTCTTCCTTCAGGCTGCCCAAGCCTTGGAAATGTCCCCTGACAGCTTCAGTGCTTTTGGCTCTGGTGCTTAAATCTGAAGCCAGAGGTTCATTTACAGGAAAGACCTGCTCTCACCCAAACACAAGTATATTGGGTGGAATTTTTAAAGGAACTGGCAACTAAAATCTAAGAGGCTGCTCCTGAGCATGTGCAGATTAAAATCCCCATTTCTCCTTTCAAAGAGTTATATTTGCTGGTTTTGCCGTAAGCTGGCCAGGGCACGCCTTGGCTAAAATGCAAGTCATACTGAAAATCAGGGTATGTTAGAGCTTTTCAGAGAAAAAATTCTGGGATGTTTAACGTGGGCAGAATAACTTTTCCAAGAAGGAGGTTTAAGGAAATTGTTGGGCTGCTTTAACTGAAGCTTTCAACCAAAACAAATAGAAGAGCCCAGCTTGAAGTAAAATCTCAGCATTCAAGATTTCAGCCTGATGATATGAAAGTAAAAGACCTTGTTTGCAGTTGCTTTGATCTGTTGGTGTAATCAAGCTGCCTTAATCTGTAGCCGCTCTTCCAATAAATCTGTATAAAAGAAATAAGCAAGCTATATGGAATAGGACTTGATTTTTCATTTATGCCCAAGCAGAAGATGCAGGCTTCCTTGAGAAGCAATCAGCATTCTTTTCTCTTTCCTCAGCCTTCTGTCTGCCTATAAACTCTTTTTATTGGTTATGCAGGGCTGCCGTCTTTCCTGTAGCGAGTCAGATGTGGATATTTCTCAAGCTCCTTCAGCTCTGTGGTCTCTCATTTGAAGTCAACCATCCTGTTTTGAAGGATGGTGCCACCTTGCTTTATTGAGGATCCAGGACAGATCTGTTCTGAATCCTCAGAAGTTTGTGCTGATATTTACAAGGGCTCCCAGACTTTTGGAATATGTATGGCTGGTTTTGTATCTTTAAAAAATAATCAGAAAACACTTGCTGGAGTGTTTTTTTTAGGGTATGTCAAGTCAGGAACACTTGTTGTTTGGCTGAGTTTACTGTAGCGACCACACCGTAGCTGGAATGATGTTTACACCTTGTACTCCTGGGCAGCTGCACCGTGAGCGTGTTTTCACCTTTGCATTGGTGTGGATTGGAAGTCAGCAACCTGTCAGTTTCTGTGCCTCCTTTGAAAGGCAGAACATTTTTTTGGTAAATGCTGGAGGGTGAAATATCTCAAAACAGCTTCAGTCAGTGGCAGCGCCGAGGGCTGGCCCTGCCGTGCGACCTGGGCTCTGGCTTCTGCGCCCGTGCTGGAGGAGCCAGGTCCTGCACCGCTGTTACTAACTGGCTGCTACACAAGGCATGTGGCTTCATAAGCTGCAGTTCGTACCTATGGATGCTTTTATATAGCCTAATTCAGCCTTCCTTTTAATCTGCTTTCATATGAAGTAATCTTTGGCAGTACAGGCTGCAAGAGAGCTGAACTCCTCCTTGGTGTTTGTGTAAAAATTAAGATCAGAGGTGCCACTTAAGTGATTTTTAAATGGAAATGACTGTGGTTAACATTGTCTGGGTTTTGCTTCCGTCTGTCCAAATTTATGAAGAGCCTCTGATGTCTCAAGATAACTTAGTCCCAGGGATGTCTCCATGGAAACAGGATCTTTGTTTTCTGAAATTTAAGGCTTTCTGGATTCATACTCCTGACAAAACACACGCACAAATGAGGCTGGGGACAGAGGGTAAGGAGCTGGGGACCCACCAAAGGTGTTTGTAGCAGTTTGAGGATGATATAAAGTGTCGTAGGGCCCTGTGGCTGCTGCACTGCCTCTCATGGAGAAATACAGAGGGCTTTCAGCCAAGGTCCTGGCACGCACCTCTTGATGTTGCAGGCCGATGAGAAGCCACCCATTGAAACCTGCAGGGCAGATGAGGCAGAAGATTAAAGTTTCTCCCTCGGCGGAGATTTTTGCAGCACCCGTTTCTCAGGGGTGGGTGCAGAGGCGCGTGGCAGCTGCCGCTCTGCTGCCCCCAGCCCCGAAGCTCAGGGCCTGGCGCTCTGGGACACAAACAAGAGTCACCAACGAGTTTGCACATCGCGTGCGCACTCTGAAAGCTTTTCAGTGGCAAATGTTGTTGCTCACTGACTGCTCATGTGATCTGCAGCCTTTCCGTCCCCACCGCGCTCCCAGATGAAGCTCCGGCACCGCGTGGGTCTGAGCGGGCGCCGCTGGCCGGAGGGTCTGAAGCTGCTTCCCTGGAGCACCTGGCCAGGGGACGCAGCGCGGTCAGCAGCAGCTCAACCCTCAGGCCACAGGCTGCAGAAAACACTTGGCCAAGGCTGGCAGCTTTTTCCCCGACTGCTGTTCCCTCTGGGCAGCAAGGCGCAGACTCGGGTGGTGGGATCTATCTTACATGAAGCTGTCATCACAGGAGGTGCCATTTGCTATCAAATTTACAGGACTTGCACAGCAAAACAGGTAACTTTAGACATAGCTGTTGAATCTTTGATTCCAACTAGAAAGGTTATCCCAGATATTAGGCCTTAGTTCAACACAAACATTGACAACAAATTAACAAACCTTTGGACTTTGCAATAGGCAATAAAGAGCATAAAGCAATTAAGGGTTTGTCTTAGGCCTTTCCCTCTTTCTGGATATGAACTGATCTGTCTTATCTTGCAGTAACACAAATCAGACGGGAGCTTCAGAAAGGCATTAATTCACATAAGTAGTGCCTGCATCCAGTACACAGGAGGACTAAGGTTTGCCATCTCCATAGGTGATGCGGCTTTCAAAATTTCCAAGTTTTCACTTTTTTAAGCAACCCAACATTTTTTAAAGTGTCCCATTTGTTTGGCCACGCAGCTGTCCCTGTGGGACCTGGGAACGGGCTGAGTTTGGACACTGCTGCTCCTCTGTAGCTGGGGAGGTTGTTTGCACTGAGGAGCTCGGTGCCGTCAGGAGGAGGGGAGCTGGGCCAGCCCACTGGAGGCCCCGACGTCTCCCGTGTCATTTCTCTCCCACTCACAACCCTCACGTTTTCGGGCACCATCCATTCAGTCTTCAGGCCATCTCAAAAAACACAAAGCAAAATACTTTCTGGTTCTTTCCTCCCTCCCGTGGAAAGATCACTACTTACAAATGCCTCCTGGGTAAAGGAGAGATGGTGGTTTTTTAAATGCAATTTTTCTTAACACAAAACTGCAATTAACGTAGCTGTAGAAAATATAAAAATGAACACAGACAAAGAAGCTCGTTATGCACAGTTGCTATGAGACAGTAGCAACTGCCATTGGCAAAAGAAACCTACAAATCATTTGTGGTGGAGCATCAAAGGTAACCAACTAACTAAACACTCCCTAGTCAGATCTTGCCTGCATTTTCATAATTTCTAATTTCTGTTTCACTCCATATGCTCCCACTGTTATTAATCAAACTGTGAGCATGACTGAGCCAATGTTGCAAACCAAAACAGTTATTTGTGGGTTTCCTATCCATTAAAAAAAAAAAAAAGAAATATACATTCTGGTTTCCAATGCACATTCGGATTTGTGAAGTACAGACTATCGTTAGGAGCATCACACAGAAATCAAACATAAACAACCTGTTTCACTGTCAGAGTAACACAGAACAATCTTCTGCTTCCAGCACACTGATAAAAACTCCTAAATGCTGACTTGTATTCAAGCCATTGTTTATACTGACAGAAAAAGTGCAGATAAGACCATGAAAAATTGCCAATGAGAACTTGACATTGCGTTATTCATTAAAATAGCAAAATAATGAACTCTGTACTCTAACCACAAGCACACCACGCTCTTGGAAATTATTAGCAGAGCTTTTACATCATCAAAACTGTATGTTTGAGTATTTTCATTTTAAGTGGATCAACAACCATTTGGGTAAAAAGTGCTGGGAAAACTTCACATTTTATTTTTGCTGTTAAAGTTATTTATAGTTTCCTAATTGAATTGCTGCAAGTTCTTCTGCTCATCATCTGCTGCTGCCTTAATGGCAAATTATCACTGAAACCTGAAATCTGACTTAACTTCTATGAGACAACATCACCCAAGGTTATTCTGTCTGCTCCTCAGTGCCATAAGCAAAGGAGAAAAATGCAATTCTCTTTCTAGCTAGATTATCTTCCTTTCATTATTATCTTCCTTCTGTTTTTTTTTAATTCATAAATAACTGACTTGTCATCTAAGTGCATGGGTCATGAAAATAGGTGTGAGAGAAACCGTTTGATCACCCCATAGTATCCAGACATCTGCTCAAGCCAGTCCATGGAGTACAGGACCGTCCAGCTCTGTCTCCTTAGACCTCTCAATAGAGCTGTTTGAAATGTGGTGGGCACTGAGAAGCCAACAAACTCCCAAACTACTTGGCAAACATCTTTCAGCTCTTGTTGGCTCCCCCAGGCTGTACTTGCTAAGAGTCCTCTCTGTCTCTTCATCCAGGCTGTTAATAAATAAGCTAAATTTTATCAGCCCCATATGGTTGTATTTGTTCTGCTGACTTCTGGCAGGATTTAACATTCCACAGCCTCATGGTTACTGCAGGCAAACTTAACCATCACGTCATGGATCAATTCATGCTTCTTCATGAATAGCAAACCCAGCAGAGCATCTTCCCTAGTTGTCTCATTGATCGCCTGTGTCAATATTGTCCTCAGCACGCTCCAGAAACCACCTGGATTGTGCCCAGTCGTGTAGTGCGTCTCTATTGAAGTGCGCAGTGAGTCCCAAGGCCTGTAACCTGTGAGAGGGTTCCACTGATCAGATGGGCTGTGGCGAGTAGCTACCACAACATCGCCCATGTTGCTTTGCTCACTTCTCCTTGCCCAGAAGCACTTGGCTGGCTTGTCACCTGTCCCATGGCAAAGCTCTGGGCACCTGTCTGCATAAAGCACCCCCACTCCTCACCCCTTCCAGCCTGTCTTTCTTGAAAAGCCTGTGTCCATCCCTGGCAGCTCTCCAGTCACATGGACTGTCCCACCGTGCCTCTGTAATCCAAAATAAATCATAATTCTGCAGTTGTGTTGGGGATTGTGATTCCCCGGTTGTTCCCTCCCCCGCATATGTTTGTTTACAGGTACTTGAGATGATTCCTGAGTCATGAAGCTTTCACAAGGGACATGTGGGATCACGCTGAGGCGACCTCTATGCCCAGATAATGAGCATTTAGGTGCCTCTTTGGGCCAGGGGCATTCTGAGGCCTGGGCTGCAACACCAGAGCCCACTGTAGAGTCTTTGCAGGTGCCTCCATCACTTTGCAGTCTGAGCTCTCCATCCCTGTTGTGGCAATTGCTCCATTAGGAGCTTTTCTCTGATCACACCGAGATCACAGATCAATCTGTGATGGGTTTACTGCTTCTTTTTAGCTAGAACTAACTGTCGTGAGAGCGAGCTTTATTGATCTCCGATGGCAGAGATGCCAGGAGAACAGAGCTGTGCTGCTTTAGGAAACACTTTTACTGTCTCCATAATCGTGTTTGCAATACTGCTGCCCCAAAGGCTGGAAATTTGAGGCTCCTTGCGATACGTGTGCTTTCTCCCTTCCAGCTGAGCTGTGTTCTACAAAAATCAAGGTCATTGTGCTGACTGACATTTGCAGCTGGATAAAGATTGTTATTCCCAGAAACATGTATGAGTTTTAAAGTCTCAGGTCACCCTTTTAGGCTAATATCTGTGACAAATGCTTTTAGTACAGGAAAGCTTGGCCTAACCTGAGCTTTCTCAAGGGCCAATGGAACAAATCCTCAGCCCTGCAAACAGAAACCTGGATGATCTGTGTTTAGGAGCTGCTTCTCCCTTGCCTTCTCTGTACAAACAAGAAGGCAACACAGATTCAAACCAACTCTGTCCAAGTCGCCCCACAAGAATGCAGCAAGTCTGAATTGCTTGTGAACTGCGATCCCACCTCGGCTGTGGGAGAGGGCACCCAGAGGTCTGGTCCTCACCCAGCCCTGTCCCACCGAGGCCACCACTGCAGAACCTGCCACTGCAGCAGGGACACAGAGGCCTCTGAGCTCTGGCCCCGCAGGAGGAGGAGAAAGAGGAGGGATGACCCCCATCACCACAGCCCAAGGCTGAGCAGAGCAGAGCAGAGGAGGAGCTCTGGGTTTGATCAAAGGCCAGCAACTGCAGGGGAGGAGGAGCAGGAACAGAGAAAAAGAGCGTGGGGCAGAGGAGAAAGCAAGGAGAAGAGGGCAGCTGCCTGGGGAGAGAAGTGGGAGAGGAGGAGAGAAGGGCAAAAGGAGGCAGAGACAGTCTTGGGTCCAAAGAGAAAGACCAAGGAGGAGACAGGCTAGGAAATGGCATTACTCCTTTGGCTGGGGTCCCAGCTGCCATCCTACTTGAGCAACGTCTCTGTACTGGCAGTTTTTCTTATGGTCTTTACTTTACTTCTGGACTTCACGAAGCGCAGGAAGAAGTGGAGCCATTACCCGCCGGGCCCAACGTCGCTGCCATTCATTGGGACCATGCTGTCTGTTGACTTCCAAACCCCCACCTCTCCCTCAGCAAGGTGAGTGCTGGCCCCCGCAGATAAACCACGCGGGTTTTGTGCTTCATTTGCAAATTCTAAGGGTCTTTTCTATAGGAAGGCACTGTTCAGCTGTCAGTCCAAAATCTGCCCAATGCAGAAACTAAATATAGCGTTTCTATGATTTGCTTACACGCTCCCGAGCCCTTTGTTCAGTGCTACTGACCGGCAGGGGAGTTTTGACCTGCCTGCCCGGCAGTCTGTGTTCAGTCAAGGTCTTGTCTGCCCGGAGGAGGCTCCATGGGAGGCTTCCAGGGTGAGCGTTCGGCTGACAGGCTCACCTGTGCACCCATCCTGCTGGCAGCGTTTGTCTTACAGATCACAATAGACACAGGGCGTGTGCCAGTTACCTGTCTTGCTAGATGTGTAACGCTCCTTTTAGGGAGAAACCTCTTCCAACCTGTTTCTGGGAACCAGGCTCTGGGTAGATCTTTAGGGACAAATGCGTATTAAAAAAAATTACATATCATCTTATCATCAGTACTTCTAACAGAAGCAGACTGACTCAAAACTTGACTAGTCTTTCAGATCAAAATAAATACAAGTATTAGGAAATAATTTGCCATTGAGCATGCAGCCTTTGAAAATCCCCAGAGAGGTCCTTGACCTTGTGTTGTCAGACAAAATCCAAAATACTTGCACAGTGCTCATGGCCACAGTTTGGCCAGGATAGGCGCTTTCTAAGTCTTTCCACTCACAGAGCACTGATATCTCCTTCAGCTGCTTTTTAGCCCCACTCTGAGCTGCTGCACTGCAAAGGCGAAAGAGCAGCTGAAGGTCTCCTAATCAAAGCCCCTCAAAAATCACTAAAAAATAAGGGCACTAAGGAAGGATATGGTGATATTTTTCATGTTACACTCAACTCATTTTCAGGGATGTACTTTTTTATCTTGGCAGCTTCAAAAGAAGTTTGGAAATGTCTTCAATCTCCAGAACTGCTGGACCAATGTGGTGGTACTGAATGGGTATAAAGCAGTGAAGGAAGCCCTGGTCCATAGATCGGATGACTTTGCTGACCGGCCAGACATGCCCATGTATGAACATCTGGGCTATGGAAGTAAATCTGAAGGCAAGTCCCTTGGAAATGGACATTCCCTGCTGACACTAGCACAGGGGAGACTGGGCAGATGGAAGATTTTAGGAGTATGATGCCACCTTCTCATGGCCTTCCAGTCAATCTCCTTGTATATCTTGTCACCCTTTGGTGGTGACAACGTCAGATTTTATGAAAAGGGGGCTCCCTTTACTGGTTGTTAGAAACTGTTACAGGTCCAGGTGCTAGCACACAGCTCTTCACCAGCGTTAGGACACGGAGTGGTACAACTTTCCTGCCAGCACTGGAGCTGGTAGCTCCCAGCACCCAGTGATTAGTGCTTATGCTCACACACTATGTGCATGTCGTTGTCATCACAGACAAAAATGGTAACTTCTTTCCAAGACAGAATCCAGCCCACAACCTCTCATCTTCAGCTCCTGTGCGGTGGCCCGAGCTGCTGCCCGGTTCACACAAGCTAAGGGCACAACACGGAATGGTTGGGGGGAGCGATTCCTTTATCCTTAGCAGCGCTTGTTGCTCTCCCTGAATCCCCCCTCTACCTTCACCAGCCATGCACATGCATTAGAAGGTGCAGTAATCCGTTTGTAGAACTGCTGTATGAACAAGCTGTACAAGATCAGACTCTTTCATCTACCCACACAGACCTGTACCTCCAAACTCACATTTGATATTCTCTAGTGATTCTCCAGTTGCTTGACATACAGGGTCAGAGCTCCTGACATTTCTTGCTCATCTGTAATTCCAGGAATTGTTATGGCGAGATACGGACACACCTGGAAGGAACTGAGGAGATTCACACTCTCTACCTTGAGGAACTTTGGGATGGGAAAGAAATCCTTGGAGGAGCGAGTGAAGGAGGAAGCGGGATTTCTGTGCTCTGCAATCAGTTCTGAAGAAGGTTGGTCACATCCAGAGGGATGGGAAAATCAGAGAAAAAGGCAATAGAGTGATGCAGAGAGAAGTAATACTGCAGCCACTCTCGTTTGCACTCAGTGCTCTCTTCCTAAGCCAATGCAGTTTTCTAGTCTATATGCATTAGTGACCTGGCTCTACTTTGAAGCCACTTTACACAGTGGGGCTACTGTAACATTAATCCATTTGAAACAGGAATCACATAGGAAATAAACAGAAATACAGAGGTAAAATATAATTATTCCCAGAGCTGGATTACTATCACCTTGATGAAGCCTTGGGAAACATATTGATATTATCACATGCCATAAAAGTGCAGCTGAGAGTTTTCACAGCACGTTGCCTGTCATCTAGACACAAAGCAAAGTGTTATCTGTCAAGTTACAGAACAACCCTGCAACTCAGCTTTTCTTGGGAGTTTTCTCCTTTAAACAAGGACAGACCAAGTAGTGGGAGGAGATGAGAAGATCTTCACTCTCTAGAATGATGCATTTGTACTTTGAGTGGTTTGTGGGCTTTTTCTCTTAAAGGCACCAAGGAGGCATCTGTGTGTTCTCGTTCCTGACAGCTGGGGTCCAACAGCTCAGTGTTGTTTTGCTCTATTGCTTGGTCTCCATCTCCGTTTTTAGGTCGGCCTTTCGATTTACGTTTTCTTGTAAATAATGCAGTCTGCAATGTGATCTGCACCACCGTCTATGGAAAGCGTTTCGACTACGGTGATGAGACATTCAAGAAGCTGGTACATTTGTTTGAAAAATTCCTGAAGGAAGGAACTGGATTCCTGCCTCAGGTAAACCAAAAGCATAATACGTTCTGTAAGGAGCTGCCCTCTGTTGCTTGAGAGCATTGTGATTTCATTATTTTTCTTTTTGCATCACATAATATCTTCTCTGTCTCTCTGGTTCTGACATCCCAGCTTCTTGACGTGGTGCCCATTTTGTTGCACATCCCTGGACTGGTACAGAAAGTCTTTCGATGGCAAAAGGAGTTCATGGACTTCACAGACACGCTCGTACATAAGCACATGGAGACCTGGAACCCTGCTTACACCCGAGATTTCACCGATGCCTTTTTAAAGGAAATGAAGAAGGTAGGGTGACACCAGCAGAACCCCAACGTCCACGGGCAATTCCTTTGCCTGATTAAGCTTGTTGATAGGAGCTTACTTCCTCATAAAGCTGTATAAAACCTCTTACTTATTTCACAGAATCACACAGAATCACAGAATCGACTGGGTTGGAAAAGACCTCAGAGATCATCGAGTCCAACCCTTGGTCCAACTCTAGTCCGTTCATTAGATCATGGCACTAAGTGCCATGTCCAATCTCAGTTTAAAAACCTCCAGGGACGGCGAGTCCGCCACCTCCCTGGGCAGGCCATTCCAATGCCTGACCACTCTCTCTGTAAAGAATTTCTTTCTAATATCCAGCCTAAATTTCCCCTGGCAGAGTTTAAGCCCATGCCCCCTTGTCCTATTGCTAACTGCCTGGGAGAAGAGACCAATCCCCACCTGGCTATAACTTCCCTTCAGGTAGTTATAGAGAGTGATGAGGTCACCTCTAAGCCTCCTCTTCTCTAGACTAAACAACCCCAGCTCCCTCAGCCTCTCCCCATAGGTCTTATGCTCAAGTCCCTTCACCAGTCTTGTTGCTCTTCTCTGGACTCGCTCCAGCACTTCAATGTCTTTCCTGAACTGAGGGGCCCAGAACTGAACACAATACTCATTCCACATTGTGTCTTGAGAAGGAAGCTGTGAACTTCTTAATGCTGTAACCTCCTTTATTGTCTTAAGAGACCATATTATCTGCTGATGTCCTTGTTCTCCTTTTCTATCTTCATGTTTCCCTCAGAGTCTAACAACTTGCTTCTTTCCAGCCTACGTAATTTTGAAGGCATTTAAAAGGCAATAATTGAGAATTCACTAATATTTCTAAGTTTGCACCAGGGGACAAGTCAACACACAAGATTCTGTGTATGTTACTGCCTTAGTGACTGATGATTCAAAATCAGTTACAAAACTACAGAAACAGACTGGCTTTTTGGTATCGTTGTCCAGTCCACAGCCTGCCTTTAAACCGAGTTGTGACTTGGAAAGTCGGCATCTCCTTCAGGATGTGTCTCTTAGAGTTGCTTGCCAACAACTACTTCCCTGTAGATCAAAGGCCTAAATCTGAACCTCACTGATTTTAGAAGGCATCTTTGATTCAGTCATGCACGAAGTCAGTATAAAATCAAAGGTACATGCGTCAGCCCATCCATCCACCATATGTTTCTGCACATGGATTCACTAAATTTCAAGTGCCAGATGTCCAATAGTAGCAAATTCTGCCTGCAAATTGCTTCCGCCATCTGAGTCCTCAGGCTGGGCTGCTGTGCTGCACAACGAGCCCTGCTGTGCTGCACAACCAACCCTGCTGTGCCGCGGGCACCGGGCACCTCCAGTCCATACATGAGCCCCACAGCTCACAGGGACAGAGCAATGTCATCTGTGTTGCTCTGCACTGAGCAGCACTATTTGGGGGTGGATGTGAGCCCGACCAACTCACTTCTCTCTTCTGTTCACTGAAGTCCCCTGCTAAATCCCTCTACTGGGTTAACTTTGGTCAGGTCAGCCCCACAGCTCCCTTGACAGACATCTTCTATTGGGATACCAGTTGAGTCTTAAATGCCTTATTAATTGCTATCCAAATTACAACAGCATCAAAATATACAGAATAACTTAACAGAAGCTAGTCCCTAGGAAAGAAAAGTATAAAGAGGATTACAAAAGACAAGCAGATGAACTCATGCAGAGCGTTTGTCAAAGCTCATATGCTAGCAAATTCGAGCTCAATTAGCATTTGGATGAGAGACCAGTTTTGCTGAAATTGGTGTTGCAGACTTAATAGGCAGCTGTGATACCCTGATTTTTCTTTTCCCCCCAACTGTAAGAAAACAGGAGGGCAGAAGCAGCAAGAATCTGTAATGCATAGCTATAGATAACGCCCTCAAAATACTGTTAATTTTGCATTTGCCACACCAGTGCAGCCTCCTCTCTACCGTGTGGGATTTACGATCCCATCAAACTTGAATAACTGTGTTCCACCTCCTCTGGGGGAGAACATTACGGCTTGTGCAGGGGCCTGCTGTCTGCTGGAGTGGAGAGCACAAGGCGTTCACTTCTGTCCTGAAGGTGGGTGTAGCGTTCATCCCTCAGGATACAGGAGGTGACTGATGACCTTCAAGTACAGGAGATAACAGGGTTCCAAGGTACATCAGTCATACGCAGACCTGTGTTCTGCTCTGCTCTCCCAATGAACTTCTTGGTCAGCAAAAACAGATCTGGTGCTTCTCAGAACTTCCCTGGCACAATCATCTTCTTTCCCAGCAAGTGCCCCAGCTCCAGTCACCTCCTTGTTTGCTCTCTGCAGGGCAAGGCTGCTGAAGAGAGCGGTTTCAACTATAACAGCCTTCGTCTGGTGACCGCAGACTTGTTTGGAGCTGGGACTGAGACCACCTCCACCACCCTCCGGTGGGCAGTTCTGTACATGATTCTCCACCCAGAAATACAGAGTAAGTGAGAGGACAGAGGTGGGGTGTGTCACCTTCAACCCTCATTCTTCTGTGAGGAGATTGAACGTCTGCTCTCTGCGGTTCGGGTTTGTGGCAATGAGGAACAGCTTTGGCGATTGTTGGTCTGGCCGAAACCAGGAGAGACACTTACATGGCAGGGACCGATGGCAGGGGGGAAGCCCTGGCAAAAACACTGGAATTGGAAGGGCAAGTTTGCTCTTGATTTCATTTTGAAGGCTACTTGGGGGCTTTCAGTGGCCAGAGTACCCTCTTTCTAGCATTTGGAATAGATGCTAATCTGTTTTAATTCTCCAGTGCTGCATGGCCAGATACCCTTTCAGCTGCATAGAGGATGGGTAAGGTAGCACGTTGAGTGACATTAAAGGCATAAAGAATAGTTATACAGATGGCTCCCAGCAACTGAAAACAAATGCATTCCTCTCTAGTTTGTCTTCCTTTCTCTAATTGCTTGTACTGCTCTCTCCCAGTGTCTACAATCTCATGCTGCCAACCTTTCTACAGCTTGTACCAGCCCCTTCTGTTTTTCTGAGGGTGCTCTAATTCCTTCGCTGTGCTGCTTTCAGGTAAGGTCCAAGCAGAGATTGATAAGGTGATTGGCAGAGAGAGATCACCCACCATGGAGGACCAAGTGAGCATGCCCTACACCAACGCTGTGATCCATGAAGTGCAACGCTGTGGGGATGTCGTTCCCATTGGAGTACCTCACAGGACATACCGGGACACTGAGTTGCAAGGCTTCTTCATTCCCAAGGTGACCGTGGCCAGATAGACAATTCCACATCCTCTCCCTGTGCAGATGCCAGGCCTGGGCTGTGGGTGACCCCAGGCAACTCTGCAGTGTTGCACTCCCAGCCCCAAGTCAGAATCACTGGCGAGCACTGAAGCAGAACATTTTGAAGTGCTGAGGCCAGGCAGACGGTCACATTTGTGCTCTAGGTTTGTGCGGGTTGTGTGGGAACCCAGCTGCAGTGGCAGGTCAGTGCAAAGGTTCACTTTCCTCTCAACGGGCTGTGACAACCACTGCCCTGCGTGTATTGGAAGGAGAAAGTCACAGAGCCTAAAGGGCTTTCTGGAGGCACACAACACCAGCTTACGGGCTTTCCTGAGATGCCAGTAGTTAAAACTCTAATCTCTGACGCCATTCAGATGCCACTGGCATTCACTCCACTGTCACTGTGACAGTGGCTGCCCTGGCAGCACTGGTAGCAATGCAAGACTGTTTTGGGTTTTTTTAGCTTTGTGATATGTCCTCTAGCTTAGAACATTGACATGTGAAACAGGAGAGCTTTGCGATCTCCCCTGCCCCTTATGAAAGCTGGGTTTTGAAGCCTTGTCAGTCAGCTTTTTCCCTCCAGCTATGAAACAAGTCCAGGAGGATCTGAGCAGCAGAGGCTGTTTCCACTGTGTCGCCGTGAAACTGGCATTTGCACGGAATGTCCTTTGTAAGGATACGAATTGCAAGGGTTGAGATGCCTCAGAGCACAGGGCCGGCACCATCTGCCATTGGAAAAGTGCCCTGCTTTCCCTCTAGTTTAAATAAGGCACACAAGAGGAGGTGGGTGTCTTATTCTGCAGCTCCAAGCAATGGTTGCTGTTAGATGGGAGACCTGGAGTAGAGAGGGACCAGCACTGGTCCATTGTGCCAAGATAATGCTGCTGTTCTCACACAAGTTGTTTCCTCTTGTGGAGGAGCGCAGGGGACAACGATCATCACCAACTTGTCTTCCGTGCTGAAGGATGAGACAGTCTGGGAGAAGCCAAATGAGTTTTACCCCAAACACTTCCTGGATACGAATGGGAAGTTTGTGAAACCAGAGGCCTTCCTGCCCTTCTCAGCAGGTAAATCTGAGGGGAGGATCCAGCTACAAGTCAGGGCCACAGTGAGAGGGGTGATCTGCTCCTTCCACAGTGATTCCAGTGGTTTAACATCCTTTTTCACTCCCTCTCTTGCAGGTCGCCGTGTCTGCCTGGGGGAGCAGCTGGCCAGGATGGAGCTCTTTATTTTCTTTACCACTCTCCTGCAGAAATTCACCTTTGTTCTCCCTGAGGACCAGCCCAGGCCACGGGAGGATGGTCACTTTGCCTTCATAAACTCCCCACACCCGTATCTGGTGCGAGCAATCCCAAGATAAGTGCACATCGCTCTCCCTCCACTTAGAGACCACCACCAACGCAAACTCTTGTCAGAAATGTTGCAGGATCATCCCAGGTTCCACTCAAGATCTCTCAAGTCTGCACAGATGTCCCCAGCTCTGTAAAGTAAGGATCTGGCCCAACAGATATAGTTTAGCTTCATTCCAGTCCTGGATCTTGAATCAGACAGCCACAGCAAGTTACAAATCAGGATCAGCTTTCCAGTCCATATATGTCTCATGGGCCAGCTCTGCTTTACTTTGGTCTCTCATTGGTCGCAGCAGCAGTTCACTGAGCACACAGCTACTGAGAGAATTGTTAGTCCTGAATGAGTTTACTGAAATGCAAGGGTATCCTGGGTAAAATACAACCCTGGGGTCATTTGTGAAATACAGAAGACAGCATATTCCAAAAGAAATCCTGGTGTTTAGGTTTACCACCTTCCCAAATTAGGTCCTGAAAACTGCTTTTTTCTTTTTTGGCATTACATAAAGTCAGCTCTTGGGCAGGCTCGGAGCTCACAAAGGGATGGAGTTACACTGTTTGAAACAGCACAGCTGTAGATTTCGGAGCTACCTTTCTCTTTCTTCCTTCCTTCAATATTCCTGACAAATTGTTTTGCAAGGTGTTAGGGTACATAGATATTTAGATTAGTAGTAACTACCATTTAACCACATAGCTGAAAAGACTATAGCATAAAGGAGCTTCTATGCATAATCACAGTTCAAGAAATCCACATTTGCATCTATCTTTCCAATACCAGTTTTGGAAGCTATGAAAGCTGTTGAATTATGCAAATACTTAATACCATTGTTAAGACTTTGACTACAGTGGGAGCTGCAAATTTATGCTTTTCATCTATAAAACAATCCAAAAGAATAAAAGTGATCTGAAAAGTCTTCTTTGCCACCCTCTCCTCCTTGTGGTTCTCTCAGACCTCCCTCACATACTCGACAATTCTCTCCTTGCAGCCAACACCCCATTCGCTTCTTTCAAGGTCTTTTTAGTGTTACTTTTGTGCTTGGATCAATGATGAGCACAGACTTGGCTTTATGGTTTCCAGCAAAGAGAGGTGTTTCTGAAAAGCAGCTGTTGGTGAAACAAACTTTAAGCGGAACTGATTTCAGCAATCATGTATTTGGATAAAAGGCGTGGGTGTACCTAGAATAGGGACTGTCTTTCTAGCATGCAAGAATGCACCGAAAAGAAGGCAACCTGCATGTGCAAACATGAACTGGTGTGGCACTTCGCAGGCAAAAGGGAACAAACACATCATTGCAAAACACAAATGTAGCCCTGATAATGGGCAAGGGGAAAGCAACTACAGCCAGAAATGGCTGTAAAAGCCAAACAGCTCGTGCCAGGCAGGCGGGCAGGAAGGGGCTACCGTGAGAATGAGGCCCTTGCTGAGAAGCTCCCGCTGCCTCCTGTTCCCCGTCGCCTCGGGGCCTGCGCAGGGACCGGGCCGCTCCTCAGGGGCCCGCGGCAGCCGCTGCGCCTCTCGCCTGCAGCCGCCACCCCGGGAGGCTGTCGTGAGGCCGCGGCACCTCGCAGGCCTCGCCTCGGGGGCCTAAACCCGCCCCTGCTCGTACTGACCCCGCGCCCCGCTCCCCAGGCTCGGCTCTCCCATCGCCTCCCACCCTCCCCCGGCGCACCCCGCTCCCCGGCGGCCCCGGGCCGGACTCCCCACAACGGCGCAGAGCGGGACGGGCACTGCCGGCCCAACGGCCCCGGGAGGCGGGGCACAGCGCAGCCCCGCCCACCCGCTCGGTTCCTCCCAGAGCAGCCAGCGGGGATTGGCGTTCTTCTCGGCCAATCATATGGGAGGCCGCAAGCCGCCGCTATTTTCCACGCCCCAAAGGCTGGAGTGGCGGCGCCGCCAGCCAATAGAAGGTCGCCGTTCGGATGTGCGGTCCTGATGGCGGCGGGGAAGGGGCGGGACGCGGCGCTCGGAGCAGTCGCCGCAGCGGCGGCTGCAGCAAGATGGCGGTGGCGGGGAAAGGCGCGGTGTCCGCGTTGGTGAAGCCGATCTTCAGCCGGGACCTGGGCGAAGCGAAGCGGCGCGTGAGGGAGCTGTACCGGGCCTGGTACCGCGAGGTGCCCAACGCCGGTGAGGGCGCGGAGCCGGTCGCGCATGCGCGGGCGGGAGCGCGAGCTCAAGGTCGTGCCGGCCCCCCCGCAGCCGTTGGGCTCTGGAAGCGCTCGGTCGCTCCCGGCTGTGAGGGCTCGTCCCTCGCCCCTCGCCGGGCAGCCCCGGCCCTTGCCCCGCTGCCTGTGGGCCCGCTGGACACGGCTGCTCGGGGCTTGTGGGCTCCCGGTGCGGCGCAGGCCCGGCCGGGCTGGCGCAGCCGGGTGTGCCTGGCCCTGCCCGCCCCGGCGGCGCCCCCAGGACGGCGAGGCCGGTCGCGTCGCGCCTGGCTTGGCACTTGGTTTCCCTAACGGAGCAGAAGAGAAATGAGCTTTGATTTCCCAGAATAGGGGTACGGTGGCTTTGTTATCTGTCTCCATAAAGTTGCTCTGGGACTGATACCGTGGCCGCGTTGTTTATTAGCTTTCAATTAATTGTATTAGTGAAGCCGGCAGGCGCTGCAGGAACAAGTGACCGTGTAGTGTTTTGTAGGGTTGAGTTGCGCGTTGTCAGTGGGAAAGAGGAAAAGCAATATAGATGACCCCTGTGACTGTTGTGTTTCTTCCAGTACACCTGTACCAGCTGGACATCACGGTGAAGCAGGGGCGTAACAAGGTGCGGGAGATGTTCATGAAGAATGCCCACGTTAGAGATCCACGGGTGATAGACATGCTGGTTATTAAGGTACAAGCCAGTTATTCCTGTTTTGTTGAAGCTGCACAGGATGGCAAGCAAAACAGTAGCTTAAATACTATGTTGTGGTTGGTTGGGTTTTTTTTGGAAACAGTGGCAGTCAAAGATAGGGCAGAAAGATGGTGCTAGCTAGGGTACCATTAAACTTACTTTTCAGCTCCTTCGATTGGGATGTGGTTTTCTTCACCTATTCCAAACCATATGTTAGAGTGGCAGTACTTGGTGGGAGGCTGGCTTTAGGGGGCAGGACATCTTGAGTCTGTAATACGTCTGGTTCTGTCTGGTGCACAGCAATAACCAGCATACCAAGAGTTGGTCAAGGCTTCAAAGCGGGTCTGAACAACAATAACCTCTGCAGTTGTAATGCATTAGAAGGTTTCCAACCAAGGATGGCCATGCTCACCTGTTGTATTTCTTGCATTTCAAGGCAGTTGGTCTGTCTTTACATGATTAAACAAATCTGGAAACAGAATCGTAGGTAATAAATAGGGTAGGTGGTGGTTCCAGGGAGTCTCATTCTGCCCTGTGCTGCCATCCTCCAAAACCAGAACAATAATTCATAGACTGGAGTCATGAAGAAGTTATGTTCAAATCTCTGTGGTAGTGATACTGGTGCAAAGCACTTAGCAGCAATTTTACTTAAAGGCACAGGGCAGGTACAGTATATGTATTTGTGTCACAGTATAGGTGATGCAGGTAGTCTTCAGGAGTACAGAATTGTCGATGCAGCTATCCTAAGGGTGTTTCTAAGTGCATTCAAATAACTTTTGTAGTACTGTATAGTTAGAATCAGGCTCTAACTGAGAGCTAGTCTAAAAATCTTCTATCTGTGTGCAGGGAAAAATGGATCTTCAAGAAACGATTCAGGTGTGGAAGCAGAGGACCCACATCATGAGGTATTTCCATGAGACTGAAACCCCACGGCCTAAAGACTTTCTGTCCAAATTCTATGCAGGCCACGATCCCTGAGAGATTGACTCTGTCTTCCTGCCTTGTGTTACAAATAAAGTTCTGTACAGCAGGAAAAAACCTACACAGAAAGATTGTATAGCATATTAGGAGTCTAATGACTAAATCCAAATCCAGAGTGTGCGCAAGTCATTATGACCTGCATGAAGATCTGCCACTTCCTAGTTTTTGCCAATGTGTATTTGGTGGGAGTTTGTCCCATGCCTTGCCCTGGAGTCTCTGCTGAATAACCACAACACAACCTGGCTGTGGAGCTCTCTGTGGGGCCGGCGGTCGTGTGTGTGTGTGAGTGTGTGTGCGTGTGTGTTTGCGTTTGCTCTCTGGAAGAGATGGCCTTGAGAAAAGCCACTGTAGCAGCAAAAATGTTCTTAGTGCTTGAGGCCCGTCTGTATTCATGCAGTGTTTTACAATTTTGTGCAATGACTTTGTTGACCTTGTGGTTTTTATTTGGACACTATTCTCTGTTTACTTCCTCGCAGAGAATGGCATAAAATCCAATAACCCAATAAAGCCCTTTGTGCAATAAAAAGATCAGCAGAGTCCATTTCTCTGCTGCAAAGTGAAATTACCTGGAAAAATGGCATTTTGTACTGTTGTCTAGAATAGGCAGGCTCTGTAAGAGCTTCTGATGCCTAGCAGAAAATGTCCTACCATCACCTCCTTAACTGAAGCAAGAATTACTAGTTCCCTTTCAAGAAGGGTAAGGAGAACCTCTTTAATCAGATAAAACACATTTTCAGCAGGTAACTCTGTGCTGGAGCTCCCCCATGTGTGATCAGCACTGAATGTCTGTAGTGCTCTCAAGCTGCTTTTTATCCTTACCTAAATATTGGGGCCTTCTTCCCCATATGAGGGCTGTAAAGGAGCACCCCTCAGGGGTACGTATGTCTGTTTACCTAGGAACTTTGGGTCTGGGGTGCTTTTTAGGACAGGGCTGAAGAAGGAACACAGGAAGGGCCAGGAGAGACTGTGGACTAAAGCAGTGACAGGAGTTTGGCAGTTTAGAAGACAGGAGCAGGGACATGTTTGACCCGCAAGAGCCGATAAACTGGAGCAACCACTTCTTGAGCAGCCTTAGAGAAGAAGGGGGCAACTGAGATACTGAGTGACTCGCGAACCTGCCAGCTCTGGGGTCCCTCAGGTGGCAGGTTCCCTTTGCGCTCAGTATCAGAGCTGGAGTGTCAGAGCAAACATCAAAAGCAGTGACAAGCAATAAAGGAGTAAATGTGTCTGCTTGAAAAAAACACGGTGCTAATGCGCATGACATTAAAAGAAACTTTTTTGACAGCTCCAAGAATACTTGAAGGAAACAGTGGACAGTCAGGAGGAGAGGCCAGATCAACTGACCAGAAAGCATGGGAGAGACACTGCTGGCTTGAAAAACAAACAAGCAAACAAACAAACAAACAAATAATTTGACTTTAACCTTTCAAAGTGCTTGAGAAAACAGCTGGTCGAATGTGACTGAAGCTAGCCTATAAGTGCCCTAGCTGGAGGGAAGACCTTTAAAGTCTATTATGCAAGGATTTAATTGCAATAGTAAATACTTCTACAAAAAGAATTGCTGAAGTTTATACACAGTTAAGAAAGTAAATATATTAGGGCCTGTACAAAAGGAAGTTCTGAACTACCAAGGAAATAGTAAGTACCTGGAGCCAGAGCGTGCAGTTGTTTTCACTGTTCACAGATTTCATGCTATAAAATGCATCCGCAAGTTAGTTTGCCACTTATATTCACCATTTACAAAACCTACTCAAAACTTTTAGCTCTGCAATGATAATACTGTGTTTAACCCTCAGTGAGGTGAACTTAATGATACAGTCTCCATCAGACACACCTGCACAGTGCTGGGTAGTAAATCAACATTATTTCAACTGTGGTGCCATTTCCAATATGACTCCACTCCTTCCTCCAGGATTCCTGTCATGTGCTGTGGATTAGTACTGAATTACAGAAAGGACTTGTAAGAGGAAATAAATAGGAAGAGAGTGTCCTGACTGGCACAGATGTACAGAGGTAGGAAGGTTAAGACAGAATTGCTACATCACAGGCACATAATCTATAAAAACACACGACCAAAGTCACACATCTCAATCTCTTGATGTTTAATTAAGTGTTTTCCCATATTGCTAATAAAAGGAATCTCAAGCAGTCTTCGATGAGGTGAGCGTGTGCGTGTGCAAGGATGCAGGGCCTTATCAAGCACTTCTTAACCCTGATCTACAGATTTCTGTCATACAGACACGTGCAGGACACTCGCTGGCAAAGGAGACACAGAGCCCCCTGTCCCCTTTAGGAAGGACAAAACAGAGGTGACAGCTGTTGGAACCATGGCTTTGTCAATGGTTTTTTCCCTTCTGTTCTTCCATTACAGTTCTGCAAATAGAATAATAAGGCATTACTCTTCAGATACACTGTACAGCACTCCAGTCTGTGCCTCCCCACCTGAGGGGGAGGTTTACAAAAAAGGAGTTTCTAACAGGGCACTGTGATCTTTACAACCTTTTAATTCTCTGGTTTTAGCTGTGCTGGAAAAATGCAGGAAAATCTCTTTATCAAACAGAATACATTACATAACAACAAATGACAGATTTACAACGAGTTCTTTAAAACAACAACTTTTTTATGAAAAGAATCAAATACACCCAAACTCAAAACTTTACGTGGGGCAAGTCAAATGGAATAACATAAAATGGAGGGAAGTGTAGATTAGATAAAAGCAGAAATAATTAATCTTTATCTGACGAGTCTGAATGGTCCAGCTACTTCAGAGATCAGTGTTGTTACACTCACCAGACAGTTTGTTCTGGTGGGTTCTGGAATTCTCTCACCTGGTTCACTTCTGTATCACCATGTCATTCTCTTTTAAAACAGTCATTCTGTGAGTTAGCAGAAGACTTTTTACCAGGTAAATGTAATAACACTTAAGTCTTTCTTTTCTGTCTCTGGTATAGACCCTAACTGACTACACTTTATTTCTGATTCAAATGACAAGCTATAAAAGGCCATCAATTTATTACAATGTCTAATGAATGTATATCATGGAGATTTGCCATTCAGGTGTCAGCGTGGGCTATTCCAATGTAAACCAGTTCATAGCCAGAGGCAATACAGCTGCAGGTGTCCGTGTGTTTAACTGCAAATGTGTCTTTCAAAGCTGCTGCTGAGTTACTTCTTAGTCCAACATTCTCCTCACTGCCCCAAGCCAAACAGGAAGCCCAAATAGATTGCTGGTGATGTTAATGACGTACCCTTTAATCATCGTCGTCATCGTCCTCTGGGACAAAGATATCATGTTCTTCGAGTAGGGCTGCGAAGTTCTTACTGATCTGAGTCCCGACATACAGGAAAGGGATCACAACGCTAAACACCCTCAGAAGGCCGAACGGCGTCTGCAAGGAGCCAAGGAGGAAAGAATGAACTTTACCAGCGAGTGGCACAGTGGCTGAGCTCACCTACTGCTGGCCCACAGGCGCGCCGGGGACCCGGGAGCAGCGGGAAGAACGTTTTGCTGTCCCGAGTGCCGGGCCCGCCGTCACCGCGTCACACTTTACCATACGAACTCCAGTACCGGAGGAGCAGGATTCAGCAGGCGGCTTGGTGCAGGTAACAGCGGCGGCTTAGGAAGGAGAGCCGTGGCCAGCGAGAAGCAGCGAGTGCTCATCGCCACCTCACGGTGCAGCGACCACCACAGGTGCGTGCCGTTCCGTGCCGTTCCGCAGCGCCGCTCCCCTCACCCTCCTGCTGGCCAGCGGTTCCGCATGCCCGCCCCGCCCACAGCAAGCCGCTCATTAGCCTACACCCTGTCACTCACTCCCACCGCCCCGCCCACATCAGATGCACTCGCACTGATTGGCCACCGCTGCCATCCGTTACGCCGCGATTGGTTGGCTCTCCCATCCGCTCTCCCCTCACTCACCTTAACCGGCTTCGGCAAAATGGCGCCGCTGCGGGTGACTGTGGCGCTCCGGGAGGGCGCGAGTGGCACGACCGGGCTGCGACGCAGCCCGCGCCTGCCCGCCCGCCCCGAGTAAGCCGCGGCCACTGCCAGGAGCCGCCCGCCTGCCGCTGCCATCCTCCTCCCTCCTGCCCCTCGCTGGGCTCCGGTAACGGCCGAGCCGAAGCGTCACCCGGGGCGGCGGGACCTCCGGCTCTCGCGAGGCTTGTGGAGCGGGGCGTGATCGCTGGTGCGCGTGCGTGGGGCGAGGCCACGCCTTACCTGGCCGCGTGGCGCGCCCCCCCCGCAACGGGGTTCCCATGCTACCGGGAGAGGCACCGCGCAGCCCTTCACCGCCGCCCGCCAGGGGAAGACCGGGCACGGTGACCCTGGGAACGGGCAGGGCGGGAGCCGGCGGGGCCTGCAGACCCCCGCGGGCGCCAGGCGTTCGCAGCTCCGTGGGCAGCGCACACGGTTACAAATCACAGCGGTTTATTGGGCTTCACGGCATGAAATACAAACGGTAACAATGTCTTTTAAATGCATAACACAAGTTCCGCGTGTAAAACAAAAGGCGCATGCAAAACCACCCCTTAAAATAAGAACAGGTCATCTACCCAAAACATAAGCACTTCAAAAGGCAGGAATGTTTCTGCAGGTGGCTCGTAGTGTCGTCTGGTAATTGTGCAGATCATGCAGCACGCTCGGTGCCGCAGAAGGTGCCACCGACACGGGAACTGCACCCGTCCCCTGTGTGTTTCTGTAGGAGTTATTTAAATGTCTCTGCAAAGGCAGCTCAGAGGGGTAAGACGGGGAGGTCACCCACCCCCCAACTATTAATGCAGTAGCTCTTACAATGCAAAATGTCTGATCTTGGTGGTGGATGTTCACCAAGTGGGTAAAATCCTGAGGTTACTCTGACTACTAGGACCTGGATTCAGTGGCAGCTATCACCACAGTTTTATAAGAAGTTAAATGTGCAGCAATAACACATTACATTATGGGCCTGAATCTGAAATCCCAGCCTCAGAAAAACAGAAGGATTTCATCAACTATTTTAGCAGGATTGGAATTCTTTTTTTCGCGCAGTTTACAAAGCCCATGTCAGAATCTCCCTCCTTTTAGTCTTCAATTTCTTTTACACTCAAGCATTCAGATTCTAGCATTTTTCTCTCATTGCTTTGGCATTGTTGTGCCAAATAAAGCTCTTAGAAAGGGATTTAAGTACTTCAAGAAAAGTAGCCATTTGGCTTTAGTGAATTCTTAGGGAACCTGTTTTGTGCTGCCCACTCATTTTCTATTTTTAAAAAATAAGAAGGAAAAGCGAAGGTGGGAGGTGAAACAGTCCAAACCTGAATGATGGGAGAAAAAACAGCGTGTGGCAGTCAGTCTCATTTTGCTGTAGGGGACAACAAAAACTCCGCTTTTCCTGTACCAATCCCTGCCTGCAGACAGGAGAGGACGCTGCGTGGGCAACCTCAGGAAGCTGAAATCCCAACCTTCTGCCTGCGGGCTGCTTCAAAGGCACTGCCAGCACCACTGATCCACAGCTTAGCTGGTTTGATGGCCTCTGTTTTGGTGGTGGAGCACCCAGGCACTTCCTGCCTAATGAAGCAAGCAGCAGTGGTCATTAAAACACCCCGTACTCCCATGCAAATTTGGGCATGGCTCCAGTTATGGCTCTTTTTACTCACAAAAGGGCCACCCCTACTATGTGGGCGGGATGGTGAGGGAACCCTGACCAAGTGCATCCGAAGTCGCGCAGCGCTTTGAAGACCTACTAAAGGCCCAGGCACGGATGGCTGGGCCGAGCACAAATACTGCTTAGGATTCAGTCATTTTCTTCTCAGTGCTGCAGAATAAAACACAGAATTACTCCAAATGTGATCAGACAGAAAGCAGAGCGCAGCGCCTCATTTGCAGGATTTAGTTGAGATATGTACTAATGCAAAGACAGGTAGCGTGGAAATTGTGCCATTTGAATGGGACAGATTAAAGCATTAAATATAAGCTCTTTAGTAGTGTTACTAGCACAATCCCAGCTTATTAAAGCAAACTAAGCTTCTTAAAAGTGAAACTGCCCTCAAATGAATAATACTGTTCCAGTTCTGACAGAACTGGCTTTGTTAATTTATTTTCTCTTTCAAGTCACTTGTGATTCTTGGGTCTCATGTAGGAACTGCCATGACATTTTGATTTAGTTTGGAAGTTAAATCTTTACAGTCAAGCTGCCTTATGTAAGTGTGAGACATCAGGAATAATCTTCTCTCTGTGTAGACAATGACAAAAAAAGAGAAAAATGCTTGCCAAATCTGACCCTGGCCCCAAAATACCCACGCTCAGAGTGAGGAGATACCAGGTAGTGCCATCCTCTGACGCTGCTGCCCTGCCATGGGGACAGGGACAGGTTCCCAGCCAAGAATGCTGCAGCACTGAACAATCTGAGCAGCAGGGAAGGAGGCAGAGCTGGCCCCTAAGTCCAGCCAGCAGGGCTGCTGGCAGAGCCTGGGCACTGGCCCGTGGCCACCTGCTACTGGTCTTTCCAAACTGTTTTCACTTAAAAAGCAGAACAAAAATAATCCTCCTGAACCTGAACATCCCTACTGCGAAGAAATACAGACGCAAACCAGAAAGAACTGGATTGCATCACTTGTATGTGAAGGTTACACTCCCAGTGCCCGAAGTCACATTTGTAATATCTGATCTGAGATCTGATTTCCTCTAATATACCACTGAGCCATAATTAGGCAGGAGGCTGGAAGCTCATAATCCAAAACTACCAGAGTTATGTTTTCAAAGGCACCAAAAGTTAATGGAAGTCATTTGATTTCTGCATTGGCAATCTCTACTGGCTATTGCGAAATATTAAGATGAGCGTGTTTAACTCCAGAAAGGCAAATAGGTTCTACCAGTCATGACCTGGAATAGCCTCTTGCTTTCCAAGCAAGGCTCCTTAATACAACAGGACAATAAAAACAGGTTTAACAGTCAGATAGGAAGCACAAGACTGCTTCACGAGGATAAGGGAGAAGATTTATGAACCCCACCTCCAAGGTGCTGCAGCCCCTGAACTCAGCACCCCCCTGCTTGTACCGTCTGCCTTGTGGCCAAGGTTTCTGACCTACAGGTGAAGGACAAGTCCAGTTCTGTGGTGAGGCGACAGGCGTACCTCCTCGCAGCCCTCCTCGCCCACCGGGAGGATGTGATGTGCTACAGAGCCCAAGTGATGCCGACACGAAATCAGAGGGAAGCACCAGCAGACAGCAGCGATATGGGTTTGACGCTGGAGGGGCAAGCCCAGACATTGCTGACACGCAGTCAGTGCTACCTGTAACTCAGTCCCACGCTTCCACTTTGGGGCCAGCCCCCTCCTCCTCCCTGCTTTTCCATAGCTTCTCCTCCAAGGGCACAGCTCTGCCAGGAGCTGGGTAGAGCCACAACAGTGAGAGAGGCTCTGCAAGAGCACGACTCTAGATGCCATCTTGGGCAAGCTGCCCAACGAGCCGGCTGAGCCCTACATGGCACTTTGCAGGAGCTACAGTCTGCACAGAGGTTGAGAAATTCACCCCTGGCAAGGCAAAGAGGCTCTAGCATCTCTGTTTTGGAACAGAGAAGGCTTGAGTGGAGACATTAACAGGCTTGGCTACTGCTTGACATAGTCCAGATCAGCCCTGGAGCGCTCCTGCTCCTCGCTGTTGCTTCAGAGCAGGTTCAGTGTCTCCTCACTGCTCAGCTCAGGTGCCCAAAGAGACAGATGCAAACCCCTGAAATCCACACCCTGAGGGATTTAGCAGGGAGGAGGGTTAGTGCAGATGAAAGTAAAAAAAAAAGACAATGCAAGAGCCCAGTCCTCATTGCCCTGGCTGCTGGGCCAGCCACAGCCAGGGTGGCTCACAAGCGTCCTGTGGCAAGGGAGGCACAAGGTGAGAGACACCAGCCAAGGCCAGTGGCCCATTGGTGGCATTTCGTAAGAGCCCAGCCTTATCTGTGTCGAAAGAGCAAAGGCAGTAGGACTTCGGTGCAAGACCACAGACAATAGTAAATGCTGACCTGTGCAAACTTCCACGCTGAGAAACAAAACCAAAACAAAGTGGAGAAGGAAGGGCAGGCAATGAAGCTCCCAGAGCATCCACCACGCCAGGACAGACACAGGCCAAGCCCGCTGGGTGAGGTTCATTGCGTATGTCCCGATTTGGGCCCCCTCCACACCTCATATCGCCAGTGGAGGAAAGTTCAAAGGCGGCTCCCCTGGTACTAAAGCCTCATGGACATAAAATATGAGGCTTGGGGAAGACCCAGGTCCATCCCACACGCCCCATGAAGCACACATGCACCACACACTCAGCCACCAACCAGGGCAGGGAGCAAGCAGCATCCCTTGCTTCACTCTTCCTGCATGAAAGGCTGCTGGGCATCAGCTGGCCAGTGGCTTGTGACCCAGTCATGGGTGTCCCCTCTTCTGCCTCTCCTGCCACTCCCGTCTCAGCACCATGATCTCCTGCCCATACCAGCTGTGCAGCTTGGAGAAGCAGGCTGTGTCTGGTGACACTGGGCTCTCTGGCATGGCTGGGGACACCGCGGTGCTGCCAGCAGCCGAGCGCCGGCGCGGAGGCAGGGGCGGGGGCTTCACATGCCCCCCATCACGGTCGGGGCAGGTGGTCCCCCCAGGGACACCGCTGCCACTGCCCCACGTGGAGTAACCGTTCTCCAGGATGGCGGGCTTCTCCTGGAGGGGCTGCAAGGCGGGGTTGGAGAGGTGCCTCTTCCTGCCAGAGGAGGAGGACCTCCGTGGTGAGTTGCGGCAAGCGGCCAAGCTCTTGCAGGCCTCCTCCAGCTGCTTCTCCAGCTCCCTCACCACCAGACGCATGTAGTCGAAGCTGGCCCGTGAGATTGCCTTCACCCAGGCCTCCATGGCAGCCTGCCCATCAGCCACCAGCACGTAAGCCCTGGCACCAGCGTCGTCAAAGCGGATGGCAAAGGCGAACTCCTCAGCAGCCTCACACAGCTCCACGGTGCAGCCCTCCAGCACCACCAGCCCCATGGGCTCCCGGCTCTCCCGCTCCTCGAAGTAGAAGAGGAGGTTGCCCTTGAGGACGAACCAGCGGCGCTGGTAGGAGGTGGCGTGGTGGTGGTGGGTATGGTGGTGGTGCCGCTCCACACGCTTGCGGAGGAAGCCAGCATGGTCAGTGGGTGAGTCGCAGGTGGCGTAGTGGGCCACGCTCCGCTCGTTCAGCTTCATGGCCCCACCTAGGAGCAGAGGAAGAGAGGGGGAAGAAGTCAGCTCAGGGTGAGGAACGTCTCACCTGCCCCACCAGGAGAGGCCTGATCCTGCAGGGAAAATCAGCCCCAACTCCAGCAGCCAGCGCTGCAGGACAGCGTCAACCCAGCCAATACCCCTGGGCTGGCTCCTCGCTGCAGCAGAAAGGTCACCACCAGAGCCCCACCACCGAGACACCTGCCTTCTCCAGGGACAACAACACTGCTGCTTCATTTCTTATTGCACGAGTGACCTACTTTGCTGTGTTTTTATGGGGCACACCAAAGAAATTTGCATCTGTGCCTGCTCTCTCCTCTATTATAGGGCAGGACAAGGAGGGCATTTTCAGCCCCAAGGCCTCTGGGACCTCCATTTAAGCACCCTCTTCTCACTTCCCATCTCCACGCAGGACCACCTGGCTGCATCAGCCCTCCCAGCAGCAGCACCCCAGCCCCGTCAGGGTCACTGGCAGCACGGTGTGAGGTGCCGTACCGACTGTGTGGGTCAGACCGCAATCCTGTGCCGTCTTCCTTGGGTGGGCTGCTTGCTTGCCGAGGGCCTCCAAAGCTTCACTGTGCTGAGCTCCATCCCTGATTGGACGAAAGGTGGCAGAGAAGGAGTCAGAAACCAGAACAGCTGGGACTAAAAGAGTAAAGAGCTGCATTGCTCCCACCCCAGAAAGCTGAGACCCTCAGCACACAGAAGTGGCCAGGGCCAGGCACCACAGGCAAGCAGCTCTGAAAGACTGGGGTGGCAAAACCAGGGGAACTTGCGTTGGCTTCAAAGCCCAAGCGCCATCCCAGCTCAGGACAGCGCTCCTGCAGGTTTATTTTTGCCTCCTGTGGGTTTGTTTTTGTTTTATTAAAAAACAAGGAGCTTTTGTAGAAGCCTATCACTGCACCATCTGCGGAGGCCCTGCAGCAGGCAATTTGGCAAACTGGCAGGTCCCACAGAAAGATACGGCAAGCGCAGCCTTTGACCTTCTACAACTGCAAATGGATGTCCAACCGCTAAAATTCTGGATACAGGAACATGCAGAAAACAAACCACAGCTGCCACTCCCCAGCCAGATCCGGCTGGGGAAAGCTCCCCACTCCAGCAACCCTCCTGGAGCCCTTCGCCCCCATCAGGGCTTGTGGGGGAGGGCTAAGGGCAAGGGGCATGTACCCCAGTTGGAAAACGGACAAAAATCCCATCAGGAGTAAGGAAACGCCATTCCCTGGGGGTGCTTTGCCCTTGGCGCGGCACCCTGAGGAATCTCCAGCCGTGCACACTCAGGCTGGGGTGGCCCACGCCAGCCCTGATGTGAGGGGGTGGGGGGTCCCGTGATCTGACCGAGTGGCATGGAGGTGGGGGGGAGGGGCGGTGCAGAGGGGTGTGTGTGTCCCTGTGTGTGCCTGTGCAATACTGGGCTCTCGGTCTTTGTGTGCGTGTGCATGCGTGTGCAACTGGGCAGTGTGTCTTTGTGTGCGCGTGTGTGTTTCCCGTGTCCCTGCGGACCCCCGCGGCTCCGGCCCGATTCCGCCGCCCGCTGCCTCCCGCCGCCACCGCGGCCCCACCGTCCCCCGGCTCGCCCAGCGCCCCACTCCGGCGGCGGGACCACGACCCCCGTCCCGTCCCGGCTCACCTCGGGCCCTTCCTGTTCGGCGGCGCTGCCGGCGCGGCGGGGCGGTGCGGGGCGGCCCGGGGGCCGGCCGCGGCCCGGCGGGGGAGGGGATGGCTCCTGCGGCCGCCGGGGCCGTCCCGCCGCGCAGGCATGCACCGCCCCGCTGGCGGCGGCAGAGGGCGGGGGGCGGCCGGCGGGGTGGCGCAGCCTGCCTGGAGCTGCGTTCTGCCGCACCTCTCCGCTCCGCCCGACACCCCTTCGGGTACCCCCGGGGTCCCACCTCGGGGAGACCTAAAGTGTCCCCCTTCCCGCTCAGTGCAACTATTGGGGTGCAGCAGCCATGGGGTGCGGCAGTGATAGGGCGCCAATAATGGGATGTAGCAGCAGTGGGGTGCAATGGCAATGGGGTGCAGCAGCAGTGGGGTGCGTTATCGGCAGGGTGCAATGCTGACTGTGAGGTGCAACAGCTTTGGGGTGCAGCAGCAATGAGTGTAATTGCTGTGGGTTCAATGGGTCTGTTACTAACGGGGTGCAGAGGCACAGGTGGCCGATATCAATGGGGTGCCACAGCTGCGGGACGCAGCACCGGCACGGTGCAGCAGCAAGGGGGTGCGATCCCGGCGGGGACGGTGGCTGCGAGGCGCAGCGGGGCTGGCTGCAACTCAATGCCATGCCGGGCAGGGCGGGAGGCGGGGCGGGCGGTCAGGTGACGAGGGCGGTATCATGTGAGGGGGGCCGAGCAAGGGACGGGCGCTCTGTGTCCCGGCGGCGGCAGGCAGCATGGGGTCGGCGGTGCTGAGCGGACTGGTCTTGGCTTTGACTCTGGCGCTGCCCTCCGTGGCCCTGGAGAACGGGCTGGCGCTCACCCCCCCCATGGGCTGGCTGGCCTGGGAGCGGTTCCGTTGCAACGTGGACTGCCGGGAGGACCCGCGCAACTGCATCAGGTCAGCGGGGCGGGAGCGGCGGGGGGTGCCCACTCGGGGCTCCCTGCTGGGGAGGAGCTCGGCGCGGCGTCTGCCCCAGTCCCCCGGGTCTCGGCATCCCCCTGTCCCTGCAAGGAGGCCTTGTCCTGTGTGCCCCTGCTCGAGGGAGCCGGCTCGGAAAGGCCGGGCTGGTGTCCGAGGTCTGCGAGGGCAGGGGAGGGTGGATGAGCAGATCGGGTCAGACATCGGGCCCGGGACAGCTGTGGCACTGTCTGTTGTCCCCGGGACGAGCCCTGCAGCAGTGGGATCTCGGGGAGCATGGGTGTGTGGGAGGTGGGTGGCTCAGGTGCCTCCGTGCTGGAGCTGGAAAGCCCCTGATGTGGAAGGATGTGGTCGCGCTTTGCGGAGTGTTGGGGAAGCGATTCCCTTCACTGAGGTCAACAAGCAGCACATGGATGGGGTTTAAAGGAGAGCCCTGGAGAACCCCCTGTACGGCCCAGGCCAGCCCTGTGGTGGCCAACCCTCCAGAGCCCCCAGTTAGCCCCAGAGTCCTGCTGGCTACTTCAGCTAGTAGGGCTTGGAGGTCACAGGGGGTCAGACTGTCGCATTCTGGTCCCCCTGACCTGCAGTGAGACGCTCTTCTTCGAGATGGCAGACCGCCTGGCAGAGGACGGCTGGAGGGAACTGGGCTATGAGTACATCAACATTGACGACTGCTGGTCAGCCAAGAAGCGGGATGCAGCGGGACGGCTGGTTGCTGACCCCGAGAGGTTTCCCAGGGGGATTAAGGCTCTGGCTGACTATGTGAGTTCCCGCTGGGGTGGTGAGGTTCTCTGTGTCCCCGTGCCACCATGGCAGGAGGGCTGGGAGGAGACAGAGGAGCTCTCGTCACCATCCTTGCAGCTCTCCTCTCCTCGCAGGTCCATGCCCGAGGCCTGAAGCTGGGCATTTACGGCGACCTGGGCACCCTCACCTGTGGGGGCTACCCAGGCACCACACTGGACCTTGTGGAACAGGATGCCCAGACCTTTGCGGAGTGGGGTGTGGACATGTTGAAGCTGGATGGATGCTACTCGTCTGGAGAAGAGCAGGCAAAAGGTAAAGGCTTCCTGGCTGGCTGGTTTTTCTCCCCTGGCTGCTTTGGTCAGGGCAGCTTGGTGTCTGCAGAAATGTTTGGCAGGCTGTGGTTCTCCCCTCACATTTCCTGTTGCAGCTCTTGGGCAAAGAGGAGGGAGTTTGGGTGCCCTAGAGCTGGTATAAGGCAGGAGGCCAGGCTGGCCTGGGGACCCCTGGCCGGGCAGGCTGGGATGTGGACTGCTGCCAGCCATCTCCTTCACCATTGGTCATCTTCTATCCCTAAGGCTACCCAGAAATGGCAAGAGCCCTGAACAGCACAGGTCGCCCCATTGTGTACTCCTGCAGCTGGCCGGCATATCAGGGTGGACTCCCACCCAAGGTGAGGATTGTACTTTCTAGTGGTTGTTACCTGTATCCCCGGTGCCCTGGGGCAGCTCTTCTTGGAGCTGCAGGAGCTGGGTGCTCCACCCCACTTACTGCTCCACCCCTGGTAGGATGGGCTGTAGGTCCCTAGAGGGGACACCTGCCTGCCAGGTGTCTGGGGACACTTAAGGTTCCCAACGTGGCTGGGTGCTGGCAATTTGGGGGAAGAAGGCCCTGGGGTGTGCCTTCTAAGCTGGTGTGGGTTCAGTCCTGACAGTCTGTTGTTCAGAACCAGGTCCTGTCTGGTTTAAGTACTTGAAACAGGATGTTCCTTCTTGTAATGTTTATTGAGAATTGAGTGCATTTATTTATTTCCTCTTTCACCTTCTGAGTAAATCCTGAGCTGCCTTCATTCTTGCAGTTGACCACACTTCACCATGACTTCTGTGGCCGTTTTGCCAGACATCCTATCATACTGGGATGTGTTCAGTCATATTGGGATATGACTCTGTCCTTCTTCTCCAGATCCCTGTGCTTTGCAAACACCAAACATCTTCTGGGTGCTGCACCTTGCAACAAGCCTGTCTGCCCCCTCTCCCCCAGCTTGCAGACCCCGTCCTTTCTCCTTCCTGCCTGACCCTGTACTCCTCTCCAGGTGAACTACACTGTCCTGGCAGAGGTCTGCAACCTGTGGCGTAACTATGATGACATCCAGGACTCCTGGGACAGCGTGCTTTCCATCCTGGACTGGTTCTCTGCAAACCAGGATGTGCTGCAGCCGGCGGCTGGCCCCGGCCACTGGAATGACCCAGACATGGTGCGGCCGGGTGGTGTGTGCACTGACACTGGCCAGGGATAGAGGGTCTCCAGGGATCCCCTTCTAGGTGCAGGGTGAAGGAAGAGTGCCAGGAGTAGGAGCCTTGTTGGTGCAAAGAGACAAAGCGCATTTTGCCTTTAGCTAAGCTGTGGGAAAAGCCTGTGGTTGCAATGAACCCTTTATCGCTTGAGTATACATGTTCTGTTATCCAAGTGTTCTTGTCCTTCCCTGCACAACCAGATGGGGGACAGTGGTGACGCAAAGGGTATTACCAAGTGTGTTTGAATGTGTGCTGATGGCTTAGCACCTGTCAGGGGTGGGATGTCCTAGCTGCCCAAGAAACAGAAGTGCATAAGAGGTTTTCCATGTGTGCTCCCCCAGCAGGCTGCAGCACCACCAAGGGTGGTGAACAGACAAGTTTCTAACCCTCTTTTACCTCTCCCATCTTTTCCCCATCTCCCATCCAGCTCATCATTGGAAACTTTGGCCTTAGCTATGAGCAGTCGCGCTCCCAAATGGCCTTGTGGACGGTGATGGCAGCTCCGCTACTCATGTCCACAGATCTCCGCACCATCTCCCCAAGTGCCAAAGAGATCTTGCAGAACCGCCTGATGATACAGATCAACCAGGACCCCCGGGGAATCCAGGGGCGCAGGATTGTCAAGGTTAGAGGGCAGGCGGATGTGTTTGGGAGAGCACACAGAAGCAGCACGGGGGTTACAAAAAGGAGGAAGGTGATGCAGAGGAACAGGAGCAGGAGCTGTGGGAACTGGGGACCTGCTGGTGTAGCAGCCCCACAGGGCAAAGTCAGAAGCTATGGGCCAGCGCTGGTCCCGGCAGCTCTGCCTCACCCACCCATTCCCACCTCTAGGAGAAATCGCACATCGAGGTGTTCCTGCGCCCGCTGTCCCAGGGCGCCAGCACCCTCGTCTTCTTCAGCCGGAGGACGGATATGCCCTTTGTCTACAATACCAGCCTGGCCAAGCTCCACTTCCCCGAGGACACCATGTATGAGGTGAGCCCCACTGGCACGCTGCATGGTGGGGCAGCCCTGTGGAACCTGGATGCCCCTTTTTACAGCTTCCCTTGTTGACACCTTGTTGCATTTTCTGGGGGGAAGGACTCCCACTCCCTGCCTTCAGGACAAAGGGGCAGCCACCCATTGGGTCTCCCTCCTGTTGGCCACTCCTGTGCCCTGTCCTGCCATGCCACCTCGGTGACCACGGCTGGACCTCAAGATGGAAGATCTGTGGAAATCCTGGTAGCCCCCATCTCTCTCTTCCAGGTGCAAGATGTGTACAGCGGGAAGACCATCAGCGGCTTAAAGACGGGAGACAGCTTCTCGGTCGTTATCGACCCCTCGGGGGTGGTGATGTGGTATCTGTATCCCACGGTGCTCCCAGCGCAGCCCTGTCACGTTGGCAGACGGCAAACCCGCGGTGAGGGTTTCCAGCCATTCCTCCTGTGACAAGGCTCAGCGGACAGGGGTGTGGGTCAGTGCAGGGGGGAGCTGTGAGATGCTGGGGCACGTGGCTCTTCACTGCACAAGTACCTTTCGCTGGCGTGCCCAGCTCATTCCTTGGGTACCAGCTTGATGATTACTGCTTGGTCTGCGTAAAGGCAAGAATTCTCGTTACTTGGCTCCTAAGACTGTGCAGAGCATGATTGCTTGGTGATTGCAAAGCCCTTTGAGATCCTCCTGTGGAAGTTCCATACAAGCAGAGTCCAGCTGCCATTGGAGTTTGTCAGCTCTGACACCTGAACACTTCACTGCTTTGAACTGAGTACCACCAGCTGCTGCAGGGACTGTTTGAACTATGCCTGTAGAAAGGCCTTGGATGCTTTAGTGTGAAATTCTGATATAGAAGTGAAGCAGGTGAGACAATTCCAGAACCCACCAGAACAAACTGTCTGGTGGGTGTTAACAACACTGATTTCTGAAGTAGCTGGACCATTCAGACTCGTCAGATAAAGATGAATTATTTCTGCTTTTCCTTTATCTAATCTACACTTCCCCCCATTTTATGTTATTCCATTTGGCTTGCCCCACATAAAGTTTTGAGTTTGGGTGTATTTGATTCTTTTCAGAAAAAAGTTGTTGTTTTAAAGAACTTGTTGTAAATCTGTCATTTCTTGTTATGTAATGTATTCTGTTTGATAAAGAGATTTTCCTGCATTTTTCCAGCACAGCTAAAACCAGAGAATTAAAAGGTTGTAAAGGTCGCAGGGCCCTGTTAGAAACTCCTTTTTTGTAAAACCCTCCCTCAGGTGGGGAGGCACAGACTAGAGTGCTGTACAGTGTATCTGAAGAGTAATGGCTTATTATTCTATTTGCAGAACTGTAATGGAAGAACAGAAGGGAGAAAAACCATTGACAAAGCAATGGTTCCAACAGCCGTCACCTCTGTTTTGTCCTTCCTAAAGGGGACAGGGGGATCTGTGTCCCCTTTGCCAGTGAGTGTCCTGCACGTGTCTGTATGACAGAAATCTGTAGATCAGGGTTAAGAAGTGCTTGATAAGGCCCTGCATCCTTGCACACACACACGCTCACCTCATTGAAGACTGCTTGGAATTCCTTTTATTAGCAATATGGGAAAACACTTAATTAAACAATCAAGAGATTGAGATGTGTGACTTTGGTCGTGTGTTTTTATAGATTATGTGCCTGTGATGTAGCAATTCTGTCTTAACCTTCCTACCTCTGTACGTCTGTGCCAGTAAGGATGCTCTTTCCTATTTATTTCCTCTTACAAGTCCTTTCTGTAATTCAGTACTAGTCCACAGCATATGACAGGAATCCTGGAGGAAGCAGTGGAGTCATATTGGAAATGGCACCACAGTTGAAATAATGTTGATTTACTACCCAGCACTGTGCAGGTGTGTCTGATGGAGACTGTATCATTAAGTTCACCTCACTGAGGGTTAAACACAGTATTATCATTGCAGAGCTAAAAGTTTTGAGTAGGTTTTGTAAATGGTGAATATAAGTGGCAAACTAACGTGCGGATGCATTTTATAGCATGAAATCTGTGAACAGTGAAAATATCTGCACGCTCTGGCTCCAGGTACTTACTATTTCCTTGGTAGTTCAGAACTTCCTTTTGTACGAGCCCTAATACATTTACTTTCTTAACTGTGTATAAACTTCAGCAATTCTTTTTGTAGAAGTTTTACTATTGCAATTAAATCCTTGCATAATAGACTTTAAAGGTCTTCCCTCCAGCTAGGGCACTTATAGGCTAGCTTCAGTCACATTCGACCAGCTGTTTTGTCAAGCACTTTGAAAGGTTAGCACGGTGTTTGTTTCAAGCAGACGCATTTACTCCTTTATTGCTTGTCACTGCTTTTGATGTTTGCTCTGACACTCCAGCTCTGATACTGAGCGCAAAGGGAACCTGCCACCTGAGGGACCCCAGAGCTGGCAGGTTCGCGAGTCACTCAGTATCTCAGTTGCCCCCTTCTTCTCTAAGGCCACTCAAGAAGTGGTTGCTCCAGTTTATCGGCTCTTGCGGGTCAAACATGTCCCTGCTCCTGTCTTCTAAACTGCCAAACTCCTGTCACTGCTTTAGTCCACAGTCTCTCCTGGCCCTTCCTGTGTTTCTTCTTCAGCCCTGTCCTAAAAAGCACCCCAGACCCAAAGTTCCTAGGTAAACAGACATATGTACCCCTGAGGGGTGCTCCTTTACAGCCTTCATATGGGGAAGAAGGCCCCAATATTTAGGTCAGGATAAAAAGCAGCTTGAGAGCACTACAGGCATTCAGTGCTGATCACACATGGGGGAGCTCCAGCACAGAGTTACCTGCTGAAAATGTGTTTTATCTGATTAAAGAGGTTCTCCTTACCCTTCTTGAAAGCGAGCTAGTAATTCTTGCTTCAATTAAGGAGGTGATAGTAGGACATCTGCTAGGCAACAGAAGCTCTTACAGAGCCTGCCTATTCTAGACAACAGTACAAAATGCCATTTTTCCAGGTAATTTCACTTTGCAGCAGAGAAATGGACTCTGCTGATCTTTTTATTGCACAAAGGGCCTTATTGGGTTATTGGATTTTATGCCATTCTCTGCGAGGAAGTAAACAGAGAATAGTGTCCAAATAAAAACCACAAGGTCAACAAAGTCGTTGCACAAAATTGTAAAACACTGCATGAATGCAGACGGGCCTCAAGCACTAAGAACATTTTTGCTGCTACAGTGGCTTTTCTCAAGGCCATGTCTTCCAGAGAGCAAACGCAAACACGCACGCACACACGGCCGCCGGCCCCACAGAGAGCTCCACAGCCAGGTTGTGTTGTGGTTATTCAGCAGAGACTCCAGAGCAAGGCATGGGACAAACTCCCACCAAACACACGCTGGCAAAAACTAGCAAGTCGCAGATCTTCATGCAGGTCATAATGACTTGCGCACACTCTGGATTTGGATTTAGTCATTAGGCTCCTAATATGCTATACAATCTTTCTGTGTAGGTTCTTTCCTGCTGTACAGACCTTTATTTGTAACACAAGGCAGGAAGACAGAGTCAATCTCTCAGGGATCGTGGCCTGCATAGAATTTGGACAGAAAGTCTTTAGGCCGTGGGGTTTCAGTCTCATGGAAATACCTCATGATGTGAGTCCTCTGCTTCCACACCTGAATCGTTTCTTGAAGATCCATTTTTCCCTGCACACAGATAGAAGATTTTTAGACTAGCTCTCAGTTAGAGCCTGATTCTAACTATACAGTACTACAAAAGTTATTTGAATGCACTTAGAAACACCCTTAGGATAGCTGCATCGACAATTCTGTACTCCTGAAGACTACCTGCATCACCTATACTGTGACACAAATACATATACTGTATCTGCCCTGTGCCTTTAAGTAAAATTGCTGCTAAGTGCTTTGCACCAGTATCACTACCACAGAGATTTGAACATAACTTCTTCATGACTCCAGTCTATGAATTATTGTTCTGGTTTTGGAGGATGGCAGCACAGGGCAGAATGAGACTCCCTGGAACCACCACCTACCCTATTTATTACCTACGATTCTGTTTCCAGATTTGTTTAATCATGTAAAGACAGACCAACTGCCTTGAAATGCAAGAAATACAACAGGTGAGCATGGCCATCCTTGGTTGGAAACCTTCTAATGCATTACAACTGCAGAGGTTATTGTTGTTCAGACCCGCTTTGAAGCCTTGACCAACTCTTGGTATGCTGGTTATTGCTGTGCACCAGACAGAACCACAAGTATTACAGACTCAAGATGTCCTGCCCCCTAAAGCCAGCCTCCCACCAAGTACTGCCACTCTAACATATGGTTTGGAATAGGTGAAGAAAACCACATCCCAATCGAAGGAGCTGAAAAGTAAGTTTAATGGTACCCTAGCTAGCACCATCTTTCTGCCCTATCTTTGACTGCCACTGTTTCCAAAAAAAACCAACCAACCATAACATAGTATTTAAGCTACTGTTTTGCTTGCCATCCTGTGCAGCTTCAACAAAACAGGAATAACTGGCTTGTACCTTAATAACCAGCATGTCTATCACCCGTGGATCTCTAACGTGGGCATTCTTCATGAACATCTCCCGCACCTTGTTACGCCCCTGCTTCACCGTGATGTCCAGCTGGTACAGGTGTACTGGAAGAAACACAACAGTCACAGGGGTCATCTATATTGCTTTTCCTCTTTCCCACTGACAACGTGCAGCTCAACCCTACAAAACACTACACGGTCACTTGTTCCTGCAGCGCCTGCCGGCTTCACTAATACAATTAATTGAAAGCTAATAAACAACGCGGCCACGGTATCAGTCCCAGAGCAACTTTAAGGAGACAGATAACAAAGCCACCGTACCCCTATTCTGGGAAATCAAAGCTCATTTCTCTTCTGCTCCGTTAGGGAAACCAAGTGCCAAGCCAGGCGCGACGCGACCGGCCTCGCCGTCCTGGGGGCGCCGCCGGGGCGGGCAGGGCCAGGCACACCCGGCTGCGCCAGCCCGGCCGGGCCTGCGCCGCACCGGGAGCCCACAAGCCCCGAGCAGCCGTGTCCAGCGGGCCCACAGGCAGCGGGGCAAGGGCCGGGGCTGCCCGGCGAGGGGCGAGGGACGAGCCCTCACAGCCGGGAGCGACCGAGCGCTTCCAGAGCCCAACGGCTGCGGGGGGGCCGGCACGACCTTGAGCTCGCGCTCCCGCCCGCGCATGCGCGACCGGCTCCGCGCCCTCACCGGCGTTGGGCACCTCGCGGTACCAGGCCCGGTACAGCTCCCTCACGCGCCGCTTCGCTTCGCCCAGGTCCCGGCTGAAGATCGGCTTCACCAACGCGGACACCGCGCCTTTCCCCGCCACCGCCATCTTGCTGCAGCCGCCGCTGCGGCGACTGCTCCGAGCGCCGCGTCCCGCCCCTTCCCCGCCGCCGGCAGGACCGCACACCCGAACGGCGACCTTCTATTGGCTGGCGGCGCCGCCACTCCAGCCTTTGGGGCGTGGAAAATAGCGGCGGCTTGCGGCCTCCCATATGATTGGCCGAGAAGAACGCCAATCCCCGCTGGCTGCTCTGGGAGGAACCGAGCGGGTGGGCGGGGCTGCGATGTGCCCCGCCTCCCGGGGCCGTTGGGCCGGCAGTGCCCCTCCCGCAGCGAGAGGCGCAGCGGCTGCCGCGGGCCCCTGAGGAGCGGCCCGGTCCCTGCGCAGGCCCCGAGGCGACGGGGAGCAGGAGGCAGCGGGAGCTTCTCAGCAAGGGCCTCATTCTCACGGTAGCCCCTTCCTGCCCGCCTGCCTGGCACGAGCTGTTTGGCTTTTACAGCCATTTCTGGCTGTAGTTGCTTTCCCCTTGCCCATTATCAGGGCTACATTTGTGTTTTGCAACGATGTGTTTGTTCCCTTTTGCCTGCGAAGTGCCACACCAGTTCATGTTTGCACATGCAGGTTGGCTTCTTTTCAATGCATTCTTGCATGCTAGAAAGACAGTCCCTATTCTAGGTACACCCACGCCTTTTATCCAAATACATGATTGCTGAAATCAGTTCCGCTTAAAGTTTGTTTCACCAACAGCTGCTTTGCAGAAACAACTCTCTCTGCTGGAAACTATGAAACCAAGTCTGTTCTCATCATTGATCCAAGCACAAAAGTAACACTAAAAAGACCTTGAAAGAAGCGAATGGGGTGTTGGCTGCAAGGAGAGAATTGTCGAGTATGTGAGGGAGGTCTGAGAGAACCACAAGGAGGAGAGGGTGGCAAAGAAGACTTTTCAGATCACTTTTATTCTTTTGGATGGTTTTATAGATGAAAAGCATAAATGTGCAGCTCCCACTGAAGTAAAAATTTTAACAATGGTATTAAGTATTTGCATAATTCAATAGCTTTCATAGCTTCCAAAACTGGTATTGGAAAGATAGATGTGAATGTTGATTTCTTGAACTGTGATTATGCATAGAAGATCCTTTATGCTATGGTCTTTTCAGCTATGTGGTTAAATGGTAGTTACTACTAATCTAAATATCTATGTATTCTAACACCTTGCAAAACAATCTGTCAGGAATATTGAAGGAAGAAAGAGAAAGGTAGCTCCAAAATCTACAGCTGTGCTGTTTCAAACAGTGTAACTCCATCCCTTTGTGAGCTCCGAGCCTGCCCAAGAGCTGACTTTATGTAATGCCAAAAAAGAAAAAAGCAGTTTTCAGGACCTAATTTGGGAAGGTGGTAAACCTAAACACCAGGATTTCTTTTGAAATATGTTGTCTTCTGTATTTCACAAATGACCCCAGGGTTGTATTTTACCCAGGATACTCTTGCATTTCAGTAAAGTCATTCAGGACTAACAATTCTCTCAGTAGCTGTGTGCTCAGTGAACTGCTGCTGCGACCAATGAGAGCCCAAAGTAAAGCAGAGCTGGCCCATGAGACATATATGGACTGGAAAGCTGATCCTGATTTGTAACTTGCTGTGGCTGTCTGATTCAAGATCCAGGACTGGAATGAAGCTAAACTATATCTGTTGGGCCAGATCCTTACTTTACAGAGCTGGGAACATCTGTGCAGACTTGAGAGATCTTGAGTGGAACCTGGGATGATCCTGCAACATTTCTGACAAGAGTTTGCGTTGGTGGTGGTCTCTAAGTGGAGGGAGAGCGATGTGCACTTATCTTGGGATTGCTCGCACCAGGTACGGGTGCGGGGAGTTCATGAAGGCAAAGTGACCATCCTCCCGTGGCCTGGGCTGGTCCTCAGGGAAAACAAAGGTGAATTTCTGCAGGAGAGTGGTAAAGAAAATAAAGAGCTCCATCCTGGCCAGCTGCTCCCCCAGGCAGACACGGCGACCTGCAAGAGAGGGAGTGAAAAAGGATGTTAAACCACTGGAATCACTGTGGAAGGAGCAGATCACCCCTCTACTGTGGCCCTGACTTGTAGCTGGATCCTCCCCTCAGATTTACCTGCTGAGAAGGGCAGGAAGGCCTCTGGTTTCACAAACTTCCCATTCGTATCCAGGAAGTGTTCGGGGTAAAACTCATTTGGCTTCTCCCAGACTGTCTCATCCTTCAGCACGGAAGACAAGTTGGTGATGATCGTCGTCCCCTGCGCTCCTCCACAAGAGGAAACAACTTGTGTGAGAACAGCAGCATTATCTTGGCACAATGGACCAGTGCTGGTCCCTCTCTACTCCAGGTCTCCCATCTAACAGCAACCATTGTTTGGTGCTGCAGAATAAGACACCCACCTCCTCTTGTGTGCCTTATTTAAACTAGAGGTAAAGCAGGGCACTTTCCAATGGCAGATGGTGCCGGCCCTGTGCTCTGAGGCATCTCAACCCTTGCAATTCGTATCCTTACAAAGGACATTCCGTGCAAATGCCAGTTTCACGGCGACACAGTGGAAACAGCCTCTGCTGCTCAGATCCTCCTGGACTTGTTTCATAGCTGGAGGGAAAAAGCTGACTGACAAGGCTTCAAAACCCAGCTTTCATAAGGGGCAGGGGAGATCGCAAAGCTCTCCTGTTTCACATGTCAATGTTCTAAGCTAGAGGAGATGTCACAAAGCTAAAAAAAACCAAAACAGTCTTGCATTGCTACCAGTGCTGCCAGGGCAGCCGCTGTCACAGTGACAGTGGAGTGAATGCCAGTGGCATCTGAATGGCGTCAGAGATTAGAGTTTTAACTACTGGCATCTCAGGAAAGCCAGTAAGGTGGTGTTGTGTGCCTCCAGAAAGCCCTTTAGGCTCTGTGACTTTCTCCTTCCAATACAGGCAGGGCAGTGGGTGTCACAGCCCATTGAGAGGAAAGTGAACCTTTGCACTGACCTGCCACTGCAGCTGGGTTCCCACACAACCCGCACAAACCTAGAGCACAAATGTGACCGTCTGCGTGGCCTCAGCACTTCAAAATGTTCTGCTTCAGTGCTCGCCAGTGATTCTGACTTGGGGCTGGGAGTGCAACACTGCAGAGTTGCCTGGGGTCACCCACAGCCCAGGCCTGGCATCTGCACAGGGAGAGGATGTGGAATTGTCTGTCTGGCCACGGTCACCTTGGGAATGAAGAAGCCTTGCAACTCAGTGTCCCGGTACGTCCTGTGAGGTAGTCCAATGGGAATGACATCCCCACAGCGTTGCACTTCATGGATCACAGCGTTGGTGTAGGGCATGCTCACTTGGTCCTCCATGGTGGGTGATCTCTCTCTGCCAATCACCTTGTCAATCTCTGCTTGGACCTTACCTGAAAGCAGCACAGCGAAGGAATTAGAGCACCCTCAGATAAACAGAAGGGGCTGGTACAAGCTGTAGAAAGGTTGGCAGCGTGAGATTGTAGACACTGGGTGAGAGCAGTACAAGCAATTAAAGAAAGGAATACAAACTAGAGAGGAATGCATTTGTTTTCAGTTGCTGGGAGCCATCTGTATAACTATTCTTTATGCCTTTAATGTCACTCAACGTGCTACCTTACCCATCCTCTATGCAGCTGAAAGGGTATCTGGCCATGCAGCACTGGAGAATTAAAACAGATTAGCATCTATTCCAAATGCTAGAAAGAGGGTACTCTGGCCACTGAAAGCCCCCAAGTAGCCTTCAAAATGAAATCAAGAGCAAACTTGCCCTTCCAACTCCAGTGTTTTTGCCAGGGCTTCCCCCCTGCCATCGGTCCCTGCCATGTAAGTGTTTCTCCTGGCTTCTGCCAGACCAACAATTGCCAAAGCTGTTCCTCATTGCCACAAACCCAAACCACAGAGAGCAGATGTTCAATCTCCTCACAGAAGAATGAGGGTTGAAGGTGACACACCCCACCTCTGTCCTCTCACTTACTCTGTATTTCTGGGTGGAGAATCATGTACAGAAATCCCCACCGGAGGGTGGTGGAGGTGGTCTCAGTCCCAGCTCCAAACAAGTCTGCGGTCACCAGACGAAGGTTGTTGTAGCTGAAACCGCTCTCTTCAGCAGCCTTGCCCTGCAGAGAGCAAACAAGGAGGTGACTGGAGCTGGGGCACTTGCTGGGAAAGAAGATGATTGTGCCAGGGAAGTTCTGAGAAGCACCAGATCTGTTTTTGCTGACCAAGAAGTTCATTGGGAGAGCAGAGCAGAACACAGGTCTGCGTATGACTGATGTACCTTGGAAACCCTGTTATCTCCTGTACTTGAAGGTCATCAGTCACCTCCTGTATCCTGAGGGATGAACGCTACACCCACCTTCAGGACAGAAGTGAACGCCTTGTGCTCTCCACTCCAGCAGACAGCAGGCCCCTGAGCTTTGACAAGCGCTCTGCATGAGTTCATCTGCTTGTCTTTTGTAATCCTCTTTATACTTTTCTTTCCTAGGGAACTAGCTTCTTTTAAGTTATTCTGTATATTTTGATGCTGTTGTAATATGGATAGCAATTAATAAGGCATTTAAGACTCAACTGGTATCCCAATAAAAGATGTCTGTCAAGGGAGCTGTGGGGCTGACCTGACCAAAGTTAACCCAGTAGAGGGATTTAGCAGGGGACTTCAGTGAACAGAAGAGAGAAGTGAGTTGGTCGGGCTCACATCCACCCCCAAATAGTGCTGCTCAGTGCAGAGCAACACAGATGACATTGCTCTGTCCCTGGAGCTGTGGGGCTCATGTAAGGACTGGAGGTGCCCGGTGCCTGCGGCACAGCAGGGTGGGTTATGCAGCACAGCAGGGCTCGTTGTGCAGCACAGCAGCCCAGCCTGAGGACTCAGATGGCGGAAGCAATTTGCAGGCAGAATTTGCTACTATTGGACATCTGGCACTTGAAATTTAGTGAATCCATGTGCAGAAACATACGGTGGATGGATTGGCTGACGCACATAGCTTTGATTTTATACTGACTTCGTGTGTGACTGAATCAAAGATGCCTTTTAAATTCAGTGAGGTTCAGATTTAGGCCTTTGTCTGATCTATAGGGAACTAGTTGTTGGCAAGCAACTCTAAGAGACACATCCTGAAGGAAATGCCAACTTTCCAAGTCACAACTCGGTTTAAAGGCAGGCTGTGGACTGGACAACAATACCAAAAAGCCGGTCTGTTTCTGTAGTTTTGTGACCGCTTTTGAATCATCAGTCACTAAGGCAGTGACATACACAGAATCTTGTGTGTTGACTTGTCCCCTGGTGCAAACTTAGAAATATTAGTGAATTCTCAATTATTGCCTTTTAAATGCCTTCAAAATGACACAGGCTGGAAAGAAGCAAGTTGTTAGACTCTGAGGGGAACACGAAGATAGAAAAGGAGAACAAGGACATCAGCAGATAATATGGTCTCTTCAGACAATAAAGGAGGTTACAGCATTAAGAAGTTCACAGCCTCCTTCTCAAGATACAATATGGAATGAAAAAGTAGGGAAGAATTAAGAGGTTTTATACAGCTTTATGAGGAAGTAAGCTTCTATCAACAAGCTTAATCAGGCCAAGGAATTGCCCGTGGACGCTGAGGTTCTGCTGGTGTCACCCTACCTTCTTCATTTCCTTTAAAAACGCATCGGTGAAATCTCGGGTGTAAGCAGGGTTCCAGGTCTCCATGTGCTTATGTACGAGCGTGTCTGTGAAGTCCATGAACTCCTTTTGCCCTCGAAAGACTTTCTGTATCAGTCCAGGGATGTGCAACAAAATGGGCACCACGTTAAGAAGCTGGGATGTCAGAACCAGAGAGACAGAGAAGATATTACGTGATGCAAAAAGAAAAATAATGAAATCACAATGCTCTCAAGCAACAGAGGGCAGCTACTTACAGAACGTATTATGCTTTTGGTTTACCTGAGTCAGGAATCCAGTTTCTTCCTTCAGGGATTTTTCAAACAAATATAACAGCTTCTTGAATATCTCATCATCGTAGTCGAAACGCTTTCCATAGATGGTGGTGCAGATCACATTGCAGACTGCATTATTTACAAGAAAATGTAAATCGAAAGGCCGACCTAAAAATGGAGATGGAGACCAAGCAATGGAGCAAAGCAACACTGAGCTTTTGGACCCCAGCTGTCAGCAACGAGAACACACAGATGCCTCCTTGGTGCCTTTAAGAGAAAAAGCCCACAAACCACTCAAAGTACAAATGCATCATTCTAGAGAGTGAAGATCTTCTCATCTCCTCCCACTACTTGGTCTGTCCTTGTTTAAAGGAGAAAACTCCCAAGAAAAGCTGAGTTGCAGGGTTGTTCTGTAACTTGACAGATAACATTTTGCTTTGTGTCTAGATGACAGGCAACGTGCTGTGAAAACTCTCAGCTGCACTTTTATGGCATGTGATAATATCAATATGTTTCCCAAGACTTCATCAAGGTGATAGTAATCCAGCTCTGGGAATAATTATATTTTACCTCTGTATTTCTGTTTATTTCCTTTTTGTTTCCTGTTTCAAATGGATTAATGTTACAGTAGCCCCACTGTGTAAAGTGGCTTCAAAGTAGAGCCAGGTCACTAATGCATATAGACTAGAAAACTGCATTGGCTTAGGAAGAGAGCACTGAGTGCAAACGAGAGTGGCTGCAGTATTACTTCTCTCTGCATCACTCTATTGCCTTTTTCTCTGATTTTCCCATCCCTCTGGATGTGACAAACCTTCTTCAGAATTGATTGCAGAGCACAGAAATCCCGCTTCCTCCTTCACTCGCTCCTCCAAGGATTTCTTTCCCATCCCAAAGTTCCTCAAGGTAGAGAGTGTGAATCTCCTCAGTTCCTTCCAGACGTGTCCGTATCTCGCCATTACAATTCCTGGAATTACAGATGAGCAAGAAATGTCAGGAGCTCTGACCCCGTATGTCAAGCAACTGGAGAATCACTAGAGAATATCAAATGTGAGTTTGGAGGTACAGGTCTGTGTGGGTAGATGAAAGAGTCTGATCTTGTACAGCTTGTTCATACAGCAGTTCTACAAACGGATTACTGCACCTTCTAATGCATGTGCATGGCTGGTGAAGGTAGAGGGGGGATTCAGGGAGAGCAACAAGTGCTGCTAAGGATAAAGGAATCGCTCCCCCCAACCATTCCGTGTTGTGCCCTTAGCTTGTGTGAACCGGGCAGCAGCTCGTGCCACCGCACAGGAGCTGAAGATGAGAGGTTGTGGGCTGGATTCTGTCTTGGAAAGAAGTTACCATTTTTGTCTGTGATGACAACGACATGCACATAGTGTGTGAGCATAAGCACTAATCACTGGGCGCTGGGAGCTACCAGCTCCAGTGCTGGCAGGAAAGTTGTACCACTCCGTGTCCTAACGCTGGTGAAGAGCTGTGTGCTAGCACCTGGACCTGTAACAGTTTCTAACAACCACTAAAGGGAGCCTCCTTTTCATAAAATCTGACTTTGTCACCACCAAAGGGTGACAAGATATACAAGGAGGTTGACTGGAAGGCCATGAGAAGGTTGCATCATACTCCTAAAATCTTCCATCTGCCCAGTCTCCCCTGTGCTAGTGTGAGCAGGGAATGTCCATTTCCAAGGGACTTGCCTTCAGATTTACTTCCATAGCCCATGTGTTCGTATATGGGCACATCTGGCCGGTCAGCAAAGTCCTCCGATCTGTGGACCAGGGCTTCCTTCACTGCTTTATACCCGTTCAGTACCACCACGTTGGTCCAGCAGTTCTGGAGATTGAAAACATTTCCAAACTTCTTTTGAAGCTGCCAAGATAAAAAAGTACATCCCTGAAAATGAGTTGAGTGTAACATGAAAAATATCACCATATCCTTCCTTAGTGCCCTTGTTTTTTAGTGATTTTTGAGGTGCTTTGATTAGGAGACCTTCAGCTGCTCTTTCGCCTTTGCAGTGCAGCAGCTCAGAGTGGGGCTAAAAAGCAGCTGAAGGAGATATCAGTGCTCTGTGAGTGGAAAGACTTAGAAAGTGCCTATCCTGGCCAAACTGTGGCCATGAGCACTGTGCAAGTATTTTGGATTTTGTCTGACAACACAAGGTCAAGAACCTCTCTGGGGATTTTCAAAGGCTGCATGCTCAACAACAAATTATTTCCTAATACTTGTATTTATTTTGATCTGAAAGACTAGTCAAGTTTTGAGTCAGTCTGCTTCTGTTAGAAGGAAGTACTGATGATAAGATGATATGTAATTTTTTTTTAATACGCATTTGTCTCTAAAGATCTACCCAGAGCCCGGTTCCCAGAAACAGGTTGGAAGAGGTTTCTCCCTAAAAGGAGCATTACACATCTAGCAAGACAGGTAACTGGCACACGCCCTGCGTCTATTGTGATCTGTAAGACAAACGCTGCCAGCAGGATGGGTGCACAGGGGAGCCTGTCAGCCAAACGCTCACCCTGGGAGCCTCCCATGGAGCCTCCTCTGGGCAGACAAGACCTTGACTGAACACAGACTGCCGGGCAGGCAGGTCAAAACTCCCCTGCCGGTCAGTAGCACTGAACAAAGGGCTCGGGAGCATGTAAGCAAATCATAGAAACGCTATATTTAGTTTCTGCATTGGGCAGATTTTGGACTGACAGCTGAACAGTGCCTTCCTATAGAAAAGGCCCTTAGAATTTGCAAATGGAAGCACAAAACCCGCGTGGTTTATCTGCGGGGGCCAGCACTCACCTTGTTGAAGGAGAGGTGGGGGTTTTGGAAGTCAACAGACAGCATGGTCCCAATGAACGGCAGCGACGTTGGGCCCGGCGGGTAACGGCTCCACTTCTTCCTGCGCTTCGTGAAGTCCAGAAGTAAAGTAAAGACCATAAGAAAAACTGCCAGTATAGAGACGTTGCTCAAGTAGGATGGCAGCTGGGACCCCAGCCAAAGGAGCAATGCCATTTCCTAGCCTGTCTCCTCCTTGGTCTTTCTCTTTGGACCCAAGACTGTCTCTGCCTCCTTTTGCCCTTCTCTCCTCCTCTCCCACTTCCCTCCCCAGGCAGCTGCCCTCTTCTCCTTGCTTTCTCCTCTGCCCCATGCTCTTTTTCTCTGTTCCTGCTCCTCCTCCCCTGCAGTTACTGACCTTTGATCAAACCCAAAGCTCCTCCTCTGCTCTGCCCTGCTCTGCTCAGCCTTGGGCTGTGGTGATGGGGGTCATCCCTCCTCTTTCTCCTCCTCCTGCGGGGCCAGAGCTCAGAGGCCTCTGTGTCCCTGCTGCAGTGGCAGGTTCTGCAGTGGTGGCCTCGGTGGGACAGGGCTGGGTGAGGACCAGACCTCTGGGTGCCCTCTCCCACAGCCGAGGTGGGATCGCAGTTCACAACAAGCAATTCAGACTTGCTGCATTCTTGTGGGGCGACTTGGACAGAGTTGGTTTGAATCCGTGTTGCCTTCTTGTTTGTACAGAGAAGGCAAGGGAGAAGCAGCTCCTAAACGCAGATCATCCAGGTTTCTGTTTGCAGGGCTGAGGATTTGTTCCATTGGCCCTTGAGAAAGCTCAGGTTAGGCCAAGCTTTCCTGTACTGAAAGCATTTGTCACAGAAATTAGCCTAAAAGGGTGACCTGAGACTTTAAAAATCATACATGTTTCTGGGAATAACAATCTTTATCCAGCTCCAAATGTCAGTCAGCACAATGACCTTGATTTTTGTAGAACACAGCTCAGCTGGAAGGGAGAAAGCACATGTATCGCAAGGAGCTTCAAATTTCCAGCCTTTGGGGCAGCAGTATTGCAAACACGATTATGGAGACAGTAAAAGTGTTTCCTAAAGCAGCACAGCTCTGTGCTCCTGGCATCTCTGCCATCGGAGATCAATAAAGCTCGCTCTCACGACAGTTAGTTCTAGCTAAAAAGAAGCAGTAAACCCATCACAGTTTGATCTGTGATCTCGGTGTGATCAGAGAAAAGCTCCTAATGGAGCAATTGCCACAACAGGGATGGAGAGCTCAGACTGCAAAGTGATGGAGGCACCTGCAAAGACTCTACAGTGGGCTCTGGTGTTGCAGCCCAGGCCTCAGAATGCCCCTGGCCCAAAGAGGCACCTAAACGCTCATTATCTGGGCATAGAGGTCGCCTCAGCATGATCCTACGTGTCCCTTGTGAAAGCTTCATGACTCAGGAATCATCTCAAGTACCTGTAAACAAACATATGCAGGGGAGGGAACAACTGGGGAAATCACAATCCCCAACACAACTGCAGAATTATGATTTATTTTGGATTACAGAGGCACGGTGGGACAGTCCATGTGACTGGAGAGCTGCCACGGATGGACACAGGCTTTTCAAGAAAGACAGGCTGGAAGGGGTGAGGAGTGGTGGTGCTTTATGCAGACAGGTGCCCAGGGCTTTGCCATGGGACAGGTGACAAGCCAGCCAAGTGCTTCTGAGCAAGGAGAAGGCAGCAAAGCAACATGGGCGATGTTGTGGTAGCTACTGGCCACAGCCCAGCTGATCAGTGGAACCCTCTCACAGGTTACAGGCCTTGGGACTCACTGCGCACTTCAATAGAGACGCACTCCAGGACTGGGCACAATCCAGGTGTTTTCTGGAGCGTGCTGAGGACAATATTGACACAGGCGATCAATGAGACAACTAGGGAAGATGCTCTGCTGGGTTTGCTATTCATGAAGAAGGATGAATTGATCCACGACGTGATGGTTAAGTTTGCCTGCAGTAACCATGAGGCTGTGGAATGTTAAATCCTGCCAGAAGTCAGCAGAACAAATAACATTACTGCCCTTGCCTTCAGGAGGGCAGATTTCACCTCATTCAGAGATCTGCTTGGCAGGATCCCAAAGAGAGATGTCCCGGAGAGCTGGTTGTTCTTCAAGGGCAGCCTCCTCAAAGCATGAGGACAGTGCAAGTCATTTGTTACCTTGACTTTGGCAAAGCCTTTAACACCATCTCCCACAGTATCCTCGTAGCTAAATCAATGAGACACAGACTGGCAAGGTAGACAGTAAAGTGGGTGGACAATTGTTCAGACCGTGAGGTTTAAAGAGCTGGGATCAGTGGTAGAGTCCAGCTGGCGGCTGGTCACTAGTGATGTCCCTACGTATCCATGTGGGGCTGATAAAGTTTAGCTTATTTATTAACAGCCTGGATGAAGAGACAGAGAGGACTCTTAGCAAGTACAGCCTGGGGGAGCCAACAAGAGCTGAAGCATGTTTGCCCAGTAGTCTGGGAGTTTGTTGGCTTCTCAGTGCCCACCACATTTCAAACAGCTCTATTGAGAGGTCTAAGGAGACAGAGCTGGACGGTCCTGTACTCCATGGACTGGCTTGAGCAGATGTCTGGATGCTTAGAGGTGATCAAGCAGTTTCTCTCACACCAACTTTCATGACCCACGCACTTAGATGACAAGTGAAAAATGTGATTCCAAGAACAACAGTGGGCATGTCCTGATCACTCCACTGATAAAAGGATGTTACCCGTCTGGTTTCAATTTCTATTGAGCTCCACTTTTACAAACTCCAGCTGAAAAAACTCCACCCGGGTTCCTTCCTTTTTGCTTATCTTGACAGGAGCCGAAGGCTATCAGGTTCCCATCACTCACTTCTGGGCTGTCACAAGGATGGTCGATTGGAATTTGGGAAGTGGGTTTATTGTCCATGAACACCACCCTGAAAGGCCATCAGAAGAGTAACTGTCCAGCTGCTTTTCTTCCTGGGGCTCAGCCTTGACATGGTTGGTAGCTTGGACTGCCTGGAACAAGTGTTGAAGCTTAGGTAAATTCAAAAGAACAGTTTTCAAAGCAAGCAAACAAAAACAGACAACAAATCTCCTTCTGAAAGAAACACAGAAGGGTAATTACGCTTCTGAAGAATGAAATACATTCATTTGCCTTTCTTTTCAATAAAGTAATATTGTGAGCTATTTTCAAGGCAGGGGAAAAACCCTCTGAATCCATACATAATAATTTGAGCTAGCTTCAGCCTCACTGTGCGGGGTGCATGTCTTTGTGCACAGTCAATTTAGGGATGAGCCAAGTGAAGTCACTGAAGTAACATGCAGACTTCACTGTTCTTTGACTGGAGCACCTGCGATATAAACAGAAAGGAGGCTTTTAGAAAAAGCTTATTAATATTGCAAAACAAAGCATCCAGAAGTAAGATAATGCACGAGTTGCCTGCACAATTTGAATTGAGCCTTTTTGTTCATATATTCCACAGGATCATCTTTAATTACCACCTCATGCTATTTTTACTTTCTGAAGGACCTTCCATTCATTCAGTGCTCAGGATAGATGATGATCATTTAATAACCCTGTTTTAATTACAGCATTTGGCTTCAAAGCCTGTTTTGCCACCTACTGCTTATATCCTGTCCATAAGGGTGTTTGATTTGGGCTTTTCCACAGCGGTTCATCAGTGACTGTGTGGGCTGGGAGCAGGCACTCCTGCGTACTCCCAGCATCCCTCTGAGGTGCCACCAGTGGAGAAAATGGAAACATAAATCCAAATGACCTTCTAAGTGTTGATATCGAATCAGAAAAGCCCAGAAGCTGGGTGTAATAGCTCCACATACAGCTGTCCAGGACCCATGCCCAGCCCCTGGCTGAAGCTGCAAGTGGCTTCTGGAGATCTTCCTGCGGGATCACAGGTTTGGCACTCTGGACATGGAGGTCACAGGTTAGTGCTGGTTTATAAAAACTGCTGTTCCAGTAATTACCCAGCATCGTGTATTCATTCATTCTTCCACAGAGGTGCGGTGAAAATCTTTCAGCAGCCAAATAAACACTCTTCCTTCTCTCCCCCTTCCCTTCAGCACTGGAGCCAGCCAGGAAACACTGGTCACATAACATGAATATTTTCCTTGAGTTTTCAGAAATTTTTCACACAAATCCCAGCAGGCTGACTGATTTCCCCGTAACACCATTAGATGGATCCAAACCTCAGCAATGTTTCATTCAGGAGGATCAAAGCCTCTTGGAGCAGCAGAAACTGTCGGCGTGAAGCCTGCAGCTCTCGTTCCGTGGCTGTCCATCTCCCTGGCTACAGCAGAACTGGGGCTGGTGAGGACCCCAGAAACCTTTCCTCTTTGGTGGCCTCTTCTGAGCCCAGAAGGTGTGGTCTCCTGTCCTGTCCCAGATTGTTTGGTCCTTCCTCCACCTCCTTTTTTGAGCCCACCATCTACTTTTTGCCTGTTTTGCCTTCACTTGGGTGGCCTCTCCTCCTGAATGTTGGAAGGGGCCGAGGAAAACACGGAGGAGACCATCTTCCCCCTTGTCGTTCACCCCTGCCAGTCTCCGGCAGCCGGCAACAACCACCACCTGCTGAACGTTACCAAACAAATTTAGCCTAAGGCACAACCCCAACTCAGGAAATTTTAGTCTCACTTGGTTCATTGTGACTTTCTTGGCCTTCAGATGGGGTTTTATACATTGGAAGTACTTCTGCAGCCTTGAGATGGACTGTGCTAACAGATTGTTCATAATAAAGCAGTCAGCAGAACTGAAACAGACAAGTCTTTCATAGTTACTGTTACTATGACTTACTGCCAGCCTTCCCACATTGCAAAGAAATCTGTTCTTCTGGCTTTTCCTCCTTAAATTCCCTGTGGCCTCCTACCCTTTTTCCTACATCAATCAGAGCAGATCACCTGTCACCAAAGCCAAGCTTAGCTGGACTTTACTTCCTTCACCCATCCCATCCCATCCCATCCCATCCCATCCCATCCCATCCCATCCCATCCCGACCCCTACACGTTCCTTGCTCCATTGCTCTTAAAGAGCAACAACTCTGAATTGGATACCAAAAGTGGGGCGGGTCTTGCGCCTCCTTTTTCACCCCAGAGATACAACTTTACACAGATACTGTAAGATATGGAGCATGCAGCCTGTGAATGACCTCCCCAGGTACAGAGGAGCAGCAGTGTCCAAACTCAGCCCGTTCCCAGGTCCCACAGGGACAGCTGCGTGGCCAAACAAATGTTTTGGTAGTCATGACACTTTAAAAAATGTTGGGTTGCTTAAAAAAGTGAAAACTTGGAAATTTTGAAAGCCACATCACCTATGGAGATGGCAAACCTTAGTCCTCCCATGTACTGGATGCAGGCACTACGTATGTGAATTAATGCCTTTCTGAAGCTCCCGTCTGATTTGTCTTACTGCAAGATAAGACAGATTGGTTCATATCCAGAAAGAGGGAAAGGCCTAAGACAAACCCTTAATTGCTTTATGCTCTTTATTGCCTATTGCAAAGTCCAAAGGTTTTTTATTTGTTGTCACTGTGTTGAACTAAGGCCTGATATCTGGGATAACCTTTGTAGTTGGAATCAAAGATTCAACAGCTATGTCTAAAGTTGCCTGTTTTGCTGAGCAAGTCCTGTAAATTTGATAGCAAATGGCACCTCCTGTGATGACAGCTTCATGTAAGATAGATCCCACCACCCGAGTCTGCCTGTGGAAACAAGCGCGCCTTGCTGCCCAGAGGGAACAGCAGTCGGGGAAAAAGCTGCCAGCCTTGGCCAAGCTGTCTCCTGCAGCCTGAGGCCTGAGGGTTGAGCTGCTGCTGACCGCGCTGCGTCCCCTGGCCAGGTGCTCCAGGGAAGCAGCTTCAGACCCTCAAGCCAGCGGCGCCCGCTCAGACCCACGCGGTGCCGGAGCTTCATCTGGGAGCGCGGTGGGGACGGAAAGGCTGCAGATCACACGAGCAGTCAGCGAACAACAACATTTGCCACTGAAAAGCTTTCAGAGTGCGCACGCCATGTGCAAACTCGTTGGTGACTCGTTTGTGTCCCAGAGCGCCAGGCCCTGATCTTGCACACGTACGTAACGCTGCCCAGTTCGGCAAATGGCTTGACTGTGGTGGTTATGGGCCCTAACTCCAGTATCCTCATCGTGTTAACTGAGGTTAAAGCAGAAATCAAAACAACCCTATTTTTTATCGCTGAATTCAAGTTCAGCTGCTTCTAGAGACCCTAATTCCTCAGGCTAAAATGTTCCCACTGTTACTTTAAGCCGAGTTCACCAAATGGAGCTCAGCATGTGCCATTTCTAACACCAGGACGGAGAGACAATGAATCCCGGTGCTGTTTCGCACAGGTCGCGGTACCAGCACTGGTCTAAAATGGCTCCTGAAGACACTGTTAAATCTTTGTGATGTGGCCGAGCCCTGGGAAGACACCTGCTCATTTGGAAAATGACTGGTAGCAGTTGCCTTGACTCACAGTCTCCTGTGAAACTGCCAGAAAAATACAGCTTACGCCCCCGATACCATAGGCTGTTGATTTGTCTCAGCTGCTGGTTTTGGTTTCTTGTTCTTTAAGCTTCTCAAGAGCTGTGAATATATTGCTTTTCTTTTCATTCTTGGTTTAGTACTGATACCATGGGTTTTTTCTTTGCTATAATGGGAGCATCCAGGGAAATTGTAGACTGAGGTACCAGCTAAAATCCTGGTTTTACTTTTTTTTCCACGAGAGATGCATTTAAATCCACCCGGGGAAACTCATCCTGCTTCCCTGAAGGGTGAGATCAGTGAGACGCCTTTGAAAATAATGAGGTGATTAAATCCGGGGTTTGCAAGCCAAAGAGACAAAAGCATCTTGGTTTCCTGTCTGCCATTGATTTGCCCTGTGAGTTAGAGGCGAGCACTCAGCTGCCTCCCGGCTCAGTTACCTCGCCTGTAAAATGTGTGTAATGAGGCTGTTTACCCAGTTGTGATAAAGCATCTGCAAATCTAGGTGCAAAGGACATTAACGAGGACTGATACTGTAATTGTCACACAGCAAAGAGGTGGGTTGCCAAAGATTTCACAATAGAGGTTAGAAAAGATAAAAAGTTAATTTGAAGACTCGCTCTTCTTCCAGGGAACATCTAACTCTGATCTGTTTCTTCTGGCAGAGGGAGCATTTGGTGCTGTGTGGGGTTAGTAAACAGCTACAGCCAACAGCGCTGAGCCTGCGGTCTCTGTCCTTTAAACCCGGGGAAAATGCAGCGTCACTTCTGCCTGCAGCTTCTCCGGTAATGCCGGAGGGTCATCTGCACCCCCGCAAAAATGACAGAATTTTGCTGCTGTTTCTGTGTGTTGGGAGGATCGTTGTGGATGCTGGTTTTTCACAGTTAAGTCCTCAATTCAGTTATTTATGAATTTAAAAAGAAAATGAATAAAAGGAAGATAATCAGGCTAGAAAGAGAATTGCATTTTTCTGCTTTGCTTATGGCACTGAGGAGCAGACAGAATAACCTCGGGTGATGCTGTCCCCCAGAAGCTAAGTCAGATTTCAAGTTTCGGTGATAATTTTCCAGGCTCGTTAGGCTGTTTTTGGCGGCTCCTGAACATCCCTGGTTTCCCGGGAAAGTGTTCAGAGCTGCGTGTGCTCAGCACAACTCAGAAGGAAGAGCTGAAGAGAGGCATTACTTCTAAACTGTACTTGCTGTTACAATTTCCTTAGGTTCAATAAAAGTAGAAGTGACTCTCACTGTTCCCATTGTTAGTAGCCGAACCAGTTTTACAAAATGTTCCTGAAAGGATGAATCAGTTTTGTAAACTGTTCCTGAGAGGATGTTCAAGCATATCATGTTCGAATATACTCTTATCTTAACAACCTAGCTTTTATCTTAGCCTAAATCCGCATAGAGTGAGGACACTGCACATGATCAAAATAGTTCCAAGATGTTGCAATCGATGTTGTAATCAATACTGAGTAACCGTTACGTATCTTAATGAATATATGAATATGTATGTGAATGGACTGTATAAATACTGTGTAACTTAAACTGACCTGCGAAGCCAGCTTTGGGTGCGAACCCCTGGTTTCCCAGCGCTGAAATAAAGCACCGCATATAACTACGCCCGTGGTTATGTGTCCTGATTGCTAACACCATCACCTTACTCCTGGCTTGCTGGTGCAATTTCTCCAACGGTGAGAGTAAAATTATTCTTGTTCTGGTAAAGAATTAAGCTTTGTCTGTTTAAGCACACATTCAGAGTGATGCCACCATGGTTATTTTGGTGCTTGCTCTTTGCTCCTGTCTCCTTTCAGTTACGCAGCCATTGTCAACATTGTGGTCCCGTGCTGTCCCTCAGCTCTGGATCCCTTTTGTCCCCTTGTCCTGCCACATTTACACAGCTGTTTTGTATAGAGAAGCTTGTTTTAGCTTGCCTGTCGCTGTGCGATCAGGTGTGCAGGATGTTGGCCTCTCAAACAAGGTCTTTTGGGGTGTTTGTCTTAGGCTGGGCCTTGCAGATACGGCGGATGCTACAGAAACAGTAAAGCTGTACCTGGTTTGGGGCCCTGCTGTGCTGGTTTCTACAGAGGGGCGATAGCAGATACCTGCTCCCCAGGACTTAAACAAAGACTAAACTGCAGGGGAACTAAAGGCACGAGATCAAGCTCAAGTAAACGCCTCAGAGTGAACCGAGCCGGGTCACTTTTGCGGGGGTGCAGATCACCCTCCGCAGCGTTACCGAAGAAGTTGCAGGCAGAAGTGACGCTGCAGTTTTCCCCGGGTTTAAAGGAGACCGCGGGCTCAGCGCGTTTGCATGAATCAGCTGTTTGCTGTAGCTGTTCATTAACCGCACACGGCACCAGGCAGAGCCGTTCCTGCTGCGCCGCCGGGCAGGCGCTGGGACATCCCTGCAGGTTGGACACGCCGCGGGCACACGTGGGTCACGCGTCGGGGACAGCGCCGGGGACACCGTTCCCGCTGCCACAGAAAAAGTGAAATGAGCACATCTGGCACCCCACGAGGGGTCCCCAGGGGAATGTTTCCCATCCTCCTCCAGCCGCTGAAATCCATGTGGCTTCTCCTGGCAACCTGCGGAAACCAAAAGGCGCCTCTGGCTTCACTCACTAACAAACAGGCACAAATCCCAACAGTCTCAGTGCTCCTGTCTTACTCCCGGGCACCTGAGGAGCATCAAGGGGCAGGAATTAATGACAAGAAAGAAAAAAAACATAGTGACAAATAGAGAAATGCAAGGAGAGAAGGGAAATAAGAGAAAAGACAGCAGGCTCCGGAGAGAGCTGGCAAAGGCAGGTGTCCCCGCGGGCCTGGCCTCGCTGCAGGAGAAAACAAGGCTGCTGCTCACTGGGTACAAACTGGGGATTGTTCTGTCGAGCAGTTCATCATCTCCTGAATTCTGCCCTTCGTTCAGCAGTCCATTAAGGCAGCAGCAGATGATGAGCAGAAGAACTTGCAGCGATTCAATTAGGAAACTATAAATAACTTTAACAGCAAAAATAAAATGTGCGGTTGTCCCAGCACTTTTTACACAAATGGTTGTTGATCCACTTAAAATGAAAATACTCAAACATACAGTTTTGATGATGTAAAACCTCTGCTAATAATTTCTAAGAGCGTGGTGTGCTTGTGGTTAGAGTACAGAGTTCATTATTTTGCTATGTTAATGAATAATGCAGTGTCATGCTCTCATTGGCAATTTTTCATGGTCTTATCTGCACTTTTTCTGTCAGTATAAACAATGGCTTGAATACAAGTCAGCGTTTAGGAGTTCTTATCAGTGTGCTGGAAGCAGAAGATTGTTCTGTGTTACTCTGACAGTGAAACAGGTTGTTTATGTTTGATTTCTGTGTGATGCTCCTAATGATAGTCTGTACTTCACAAATCCGAATGTGCGTTGGAAACCAGAATGTATACTTCTTTTTTTTTTTTTTTTTTTATGAATAGGAAACCCACAAATAACTGTTTTGGTTTGCAACATTGGCTCAGTCATGCTCACAGTTTGATTAATAACAGTGGGAGCATATGGAGTGAAACAGAAATTAGAAATTATGAAAACGCAGGCAAGATCTGACTAGGGAGTGTTTAGTTAGTTGGTTACCTTTGATGCTCCACCACAAATGATTTGTAGGTTTCTTTTGCCAATAGCAGTTGCTACTGTCTCATAGCAACTGTGCATAACGAGCTTATTTGTCTGTGTTCATTTTTATATTTTCTACAGCTACGTTAATTGCGGTTTTGTGTTAAGAAAAATTGCGTTTAAAAAAAACACCATCTCTCCTTTACCCAGGAGGCATTTGTAAGTAGTGATCTTTCCACGGGAGGGAGGAAGGAACCAGAAAGTATTTTGCTCTGTGTTTTTTGAGATGGCCTGAAGACTGAATGGATGGTGCCCGAAAACGTGAGGGTTGTGAGTGGGAGAGAAATGACACGGGAGACGTCGGGGCCTCCAGTGGGCTGGCCCAGCTCCCCTCCTCCCGACGGCGAAGCACCGAGCTCCTCAGTGCAAACAACCTCCCCAGCTACAGAGGGGCAGCAGTGTCCAAACTCAGCCCGTTCCCAGGTCCCACAGGGACAGCTGCGTGGCCAAACAAATGGGACACTTTAAAAAATGTTAAAGGGTTTAAAAACCCTCTGTCTCCAGCCTCTTTTGTGCGTGTGTTTTGTTGGGAGTATGAATTCAGAAAGCAGCAGACAGCCCACACAGCTGGGACCCAGCGCGGCCCTGGGCTGGGACAGGTGGCCCCAGGGACAGAAAGACCAAAGGCTGGGGAGCAGCAGCCATTCAGGGGTCAGCAGGCAGCCAGAGGAGGGTGTGGAGAGCTGTGGGGGCTATAAGAAGGAAAGGAAACACCTACACAACCTACCCGCCAGGGTGAATTTCACACCACACAGGATTCGGTGAGGTGCGCTGGGACCTGTGGCCCCGGATCTCATGACACAGCCGTGGTTTTCCTCACTCGCACCCAATGCCATGCAAGCTGGGCAGGGAACTTAAATATTTTTTCTCAGCTATTGAGCCTTGATACTCATATATTTCCAGACATACGTATACACTTAAAAATTACAAAGCTAAGTACACGTATTCTTAAAAACCACAAATCGCGATGCCCCTAGTGAAGGTCCGAGGGCTGTTGCAAACAGCCAGATGAAAAGGCTGCTCAGAGCAGCCCCAGATGGGTCCATCCTCTTGCGTTGTAAGGGACAAGAAAGGAAAGTTCCACCAGACCCTTCACTGAACACTTGACTGCAGACTGGGAATGGTTGTTTGGGTTTTCGATCAGCTGCTCCTGAAGCCCAAATAACTCTGATAAATGCTAAAAATAATGGATAAATTTCTCTCCCTCTGCAGAAATGGTAAATACAGGTTGCACAGACATCTGGTATCTCCCTGTCTCAAGCAGATCTTTCAGTTATCTCAAAAGGAACCCTAGAAAATGAACATCAGCCTTTGTGTTCCACAGTTTCTGCGGGTTGCTATTGGCTGGAGGTAGAAAACCAAGATGAAGTGTGTGTGCCTTGAAGAGGGACCAACCAGCCCAGGTGACCTGGCCAACATTCCCTTTCTAAGTACAACAGAGACTATCCTCTATTTGGAACAACCACTTGGATGCAAAAAGGTTGTTCTACATTAAAGGGTTGATTTCAGGACCGTTGCTGTGTGGTCTAGTAAGTGGCACAGAATGAGTTTGATATATTAACAATACCTACACCTAGACTGTTCTTCCAAAACTCACACAGAAAAGCTCAGCAGGAGCAGCCACCTCCACCAGTGAGGACTCCAGGCGCCTTTCCAGTGGTCTCAGGTCTCCTGCTCTCATGTCTTAGCATTCCCTAAAAGGAGCCCCAAGAAAAAAACCTTCTGTGACTTCTTCTACTGACCTGTTATTTTTCTATGGCTCTTTCACATGATTAGGCCACTTGTAAAAGGTTTTCTCACCTCTCCTTCTTTTCAAGAGGAACTCTGGACTGTAAAGCTGCAGTTCTGACCCTCAGCTCAGGGATGAATCCATCACACATGGGTGGTGGGTGGTGTTTGAGGCTGACGGGCCACGCTCCAATGCAGAATTTGTCCCAGCTACTGGCGGTCTGCAGTCACTGCTGTCGATTACTGGGGACTTGGATTAGTTTTAGGGATTTCTGCTTCTGATTTGTTCATCTTCTAATTTGTTCATCTTCTAGGCTGTAACAATCCTGTGTGACCCAAAAGACGCACCTTATTTCCATCTTATTCTGAAGCAACAAACCACAAACTCGATGCTTGCTAAGTCTGTCACATTTGTCATGAGGAATGCTCACATTTCTGCTACAACAGCATCTTTTCCAAGTCTTTTGTGTTTCTGTGGCAACACGCTGCTGCTGTTTTTAATAAAAAAGAGTTTTGTGGCTGAAGTAGGACACAAAAAGCTGCAAATGCCGACTTCCAGCTCATGGCTCTGGAAACCATCTCTTCTCCCAGCACATTTTCCCATGGAGCCAAGAATGTTTTGTACTTGGAGCAGAACCGAACACAACCCTGGAAATCTGCTTAGAGTCTGTAAAATTGGTCCATTCTGTATGACCTAGTTTTGGTTGCTGGAAGTGTCTCCATCAGTGGTGTCTCACAAGCTTTGCTTGTTTTCTTGCAGAGTGCACTCTTTGGTTTCATTTCCAAAGGGTTACTTACAGTTTCACCCTCTATCACCTGTACACGTACCAGTTCCTCCTCAGCAGTTTTAGCCGTGGCAGAACAGGCTGCAACACCCATTTCATACAGCACCCTCCTCACCTTGGTTTCCAAAGCAGCAAAGACATCACAAAACCCAGAAGTGTTACGCTGCATCACAGTCTTTGCTCTGCTTTTACACAAGGTCCCTCCTTGTCTCTTGGAGATCTGTTTCCACCTGCCAATTCCTGATTTCATCACACAACACTGAATGTTTGTATGTATTTCTGTATTTCTTCCAACTACAAATGGGAACTGTGAGGTTTTTCTTGTTTGTAAGGCACTTTGACACCAGCTGATTAAAAGTACACGAGAAGAAGCAGATACTGTTATGCCCCATAATCCAGGTCCATATCTATTCATAGTAATTCCAACAGTCCCCAAAATAATGTCCTCAAAATAATCTACAATTTTAAAGAATCTAATGATTCCACCCCTCTTCTGAGAGGGAAACACAGCTCAGATGCAGGAGCTCAGGTGGAAATCCTATTAAGTTTTCCTAATACAAATGCTATAAAACATACAGACTTTTCCCTTTTTAATCAAACCATTAGATGTGGTGACGTTTCTCTGATAAACTGGTTTCACCTTACAGCTCTCTCGCTATACAGCGCAGACTGATCCTTACAACACTACACATCTTTAGTGTAAATGCAGAGCACCTCCCAGCTCCTTCCCTGAACATTTCTCTGCCACTTTTTGCTGCTCCCCACTAACAGCTGTGGCACTGAAAATCAGTAATTTCAATAAATCTCAGGAAACCATTGTCACAATATACCCCAAAGCCAGGGAGCACTGACCTCCAAACCCACTGTGACCTCCCAGTCTGGCTGTTCAGCAGCTCCAGCTCCAGCCCAAAAGCCACTAATGTAAAGCAGGTGGTATTTGCAGATGACCTGGATGTGTTCACGTTCAGTAGTACGTGCACACAGGTGTTAACATGCAGATGAGTACACAGTCAGCATGCATCCTGATCACCAGCTGGAGTGAAGAAGCCATCACACAGCAACGCTTTCCCTCTAATTCAGGCTCCCTTCTCTAGAGCTATGAGTCCCACTTAAGAAATTAAATCCTACAAAAAGACCCTGTAACCAGCACTTTGTTCACTTTTCAGCGGGATGACAGAGCGAGCCTTTTGGATCTGACCAAAAGTATAGGCAGAGGAAAAAATTAAACACTCACGTATAATGACAGGCACCATTTCACTGACCTTTACACTGTAAGGAAAACCACACACTTTCCTTCACAGCTGTACATACTAATTGCTGGCTGAATAGCACAGGTCAGTCTGGGAGCCGGCGGTGCAGGGTGTCTGTGTGGAGGTGATTTTTCAGTGATGTGCAATAGCCAAGCTCTCTTTAGCACGCAGCAACGCCACAAAGTACCAGGAATTTATTGGTCTCCCACCCTTTTCTAATAACTACTTTTACCCTCTACCTTTATCAACTAAACTCTCCAACTCACAATATACTGCAGTAGCTCTATCTTAAAAAAAGAAGGCAACAACCACAAAGAAAAAGCAAAAGCAGACAAAACCACCACAAAAAACCCCCAAACCCAACAAAACCAAACATGTTAGAAATATTCCCCAGCCAAACAAAGATATAATCTGTTTCGCAATAGAAAGATTTCTAACTGAAACCTAAGGTTTTAACTACATTTTCAGCTTCTCAGAGGAAAGTCAGCAGAGCCACAAAATATTTGCCACTTCTTTATGTTTTCTAGATCTGCAACTGAACCTGGATTACCTGTACTCCATGTTTTCACACAACTTTTAATCACTAAAAAAATAAATCCAGACCATTGATGATTTATTCATCCTCAGCCATATCCTGTTCCGCTTCCAAAGGTGCAATATTTAAACTGAATTTTCTACATTTTCAGAAAGAGCACAGTCTGATAATCCAGGGACTAGGTCAGACAAACCAGTTCTGTGTCCAGGGCAACCACTGCACTGAAGATGGTGTAGGTATTTGCTCATGTAATAACACTGTTATTAGGCATAAAAATTTAGAAAGTTTATATCCAACTCAGCCCCAAAATGTTCTCCCTGTAACTGTACCAGTTAAATTAAAAGTATTGTCTCTCCTCACATACGTTCTGATGTACGTGACAGTTGATACTGTACATTAAGCAGTCAAAATACCAGAGCTGTCATTCAGTTGCCCATATCTTGACCATCTTCTTTTTTTTTTAATACATGTTCAGCAAAAATGTTTTCCCTTAGCTTGGCATTAGCTGGGCTCCATGAACCAGATGTGCAACATTCCCTGGCAGAGGCTCTGCCCTGAACCCCTGAATGTTTTTTTTACATCAATACTTAGACATTGTGTTTGTCTTGTTCTAAGGCGAATTCAAAAGGTTTGGGAACATGACAACCCCAGGTAAAATCCCCACGCGTGTCCATGTGATACGCATATCAGTGAGGATGGCCACCACCTCCTGCAGCGGCAGCTGGGACCGCTTTCTGCTGGGCTGCACAACCACACTATAAACTCCACAGCAGTCTGTGCCCTGGACTTCCAAGTGTGGATTTCACATGCAATAAAAAAATCCATGATGAATCTATCAATCAGCAGCTCCTGGTATCACAGTGTGCTTGCTGTACGTATCCCAAGCCCTCCATCAGTTCCTATATCCTCATCTCCAGCTGAAAACTGATCTGCTTGTTATCGATAGACATCCTTTGCACATTGGAGCCACTGCAAATCCTTTATGGAAAAACTGCATCCTTCTTTTACCCTTGATTTGACTCGCATTCATTGTTGGAGTTTCCTTTTTAAATGGCCACCACGCACCTTGGAAACGCTGTTAAACCATCACGTACATTTCTCAGCAAACTGGTGTCTCTTTCCTGTCAGAGATCCTGATGGGAACGGGTGTGGAGAAACACTTTGGAAATGAGAAGCCTTATCCAAACCCTCATTAGTAGGTTCCTCATCCAAACAGGTAATTCCCAAGTGGCCGGCAGACCACTCTTTTTCTTCTTTACACAATCTCCATGTTTTAATGTTCTGCTGCAGGTCATTTCTGCTCCACAAATTCTAAATGAGTCAAGATTGCCAAACCTTTTCCTTCCAATTCTGGGGTATCCACAATATCAAGCTGTTAATTGCTTTTGCAAAATAGACTCAGGAAAAATGTTGTACAATGGCTTTTAGAATCCACTCATGAACTTTGTATCTTCTCAGCCAAAATAAATTTTTATTTCCAACTGGATTCTGTGACTGCTCTGGCTTGTTTCCAGGTTCCCCCACATTGTTTTAGGTTCCTCCTGGTCTGGTTTTAGAGAATCATGGCAGCTCTGGTTTCTGTAAAGACCTGGTGACAAGCAAAGATGACCAACTTGCAAAACCTCTCTTGACTAGAGAGCACAGCCCTTACCTCTGACAGCAGCACCGACAAAGGGGGAAGCAGCAGCTACTTTGAAGGGTTTTAAGCAGTTCCCACTGAGAAATATTTCTCATGGAGTCAAACATGTTACCATAGATTTATTTGCTCTACGTGACTCCGCTAATTTCCAATCACGGTGCACGAGGAGCTAGAGAACCTCCACCATTGCCATGAGCACCCACAAGGGAAACCTCCCAGATCCACCCCCAGCTTCCCAAAAACCTTCTCCCTCCGCTGTGTGACACCGCCCCGAGGAGCCACCAGTACCAAATTCAGCAGTTTCACCGCACCGTCCTCTGCTGTAGTACTACATAGGGGATTCTTCACCCACATAAATCAATGCAGTAGCAGTAAGTGTTTGTTTCTATGGAACAGGTAGAATAGAACAGACACTAGGAAAAAAAAAAAACAATTTTTATTCAGTTGAAAAGAAGTCATTTACTCAATCACATTAACTATGCTAAAAATGATTTTTTGTTTTTTTGTTTTTTGTTTTTTTTTTTTCTGACTACACCAGCAGTTAAATATTTTCAGCACCAATTCAGGACACATTAGTGACATTTATCACAACAGGTCTATTTCTTAATGTAGAAGGACATACTAACTTCAGTAGCTGCTACTGGGAAAGGAGTAAGCAGAAGACTGCCCTTTCTTTCCAAATACTTAACCGTGAAGAGTAGCAACTTCCAGAAATAAATAACTGCCAAATTATCTCCCGAATCTTTAAATCGATCTTTTAAAAATAGAGTTAAAATAGATATCTTAATATGAGCTATCATAGATTTTATTTTTTTATGTGCTGAGTACTCCAAAATGCGAGCAGTTGAGCAAGCATCCAGTACATAACTTTTTAAAATAGTTCTTCCCACAACATCAACCCCGTTTTTTGATCCAAGTCATGCTGGTTAGATCGCTCTCTCTGGTGACTTCCCAGTAAACACCACATTGTTTGATATCGCTGGGATATGCTACCGTCCAATGAATGACACAAGTCAGCAACCTGGTGAGGTACCACCAGCCCACGGGAACAGAAAACTCATCCAGTCATTGGTTTGTTATCTCTGCACATCAAACAAATCCCAAGCTTTAATTTTTAAAAGCTTTTGTGGTCGTCTTCTTGCTGGGCCAGTTTGGAAGGTCATTGCTGAAGGCAGAACTGATGAAGGCAAAGAAACCAAAAAGCAGCAGATAGTACTGTCTCTCTGTCCTTTTAAACAAATCAAGTTCGCACAAAACAAAAGGAGACAAGGTTAAAATGAAGTTTATTAGTTTTTTTGGTTTTTTTAAGCTTTTTTTATATAAAACTGTTTGTGAAACAGCTATTTTATTCCCATGGCAGAGTGACCCCTGAAAGATGCGCTAACCCCTTTCTTAAGGCCTTAACAAGAAAAAAAAAAAAAAAGGTTGCTGTTGTTCCTTAAACCCAAATGTTTTAAAATTACATAATTTACAAAACAAAAACCAAAACACCCCAAATAACTATATAGTGTAGGCTGTTCCACTGACATTCCCTCTTCCTGCCTTAGGAAAAGCAAAACATAAAAAAAGGGCTAAGTGGATTTTCCTGATCAGTTTGAAGATACCTTGACTTCACCAACATTCAGACTTCCTTTCCAATTCCCCAATCTGGCAGGCAAACCACATCTTCCTCTCACCTGCCCTCAAAACTGAAGGCAGCTTCTTGGAACGATGTGGGGGTGCATGTTGTTGCCACAAAAGGCAGATATTCCCTTTTCCGTCGTGTGGTACAGACATTCCCACTCGAACAAGGTATACGGGATCTAGCAAGCAGCAGCTACCTCTTACTTCATGACTCTCATGACCTAAGAGTCTTCAGATGTTTTTCAAGCTTCCACTATTGATTCTATAGTGTTTCTCAAAAATTACACCCCATTACCTGCAACCATCCAAGCCTTCCTCCCACACCCTAAAAACAATTTATCATTACTTTGTTTGCCTTTTAAAACTGAAGTTCCTTGGACGTTGTGAGAAAGAAAGCAAGAGGAGGGGACACAAGTCCTGTCTGCAGCGCTCCCAGTTCTGCTGTTCTTTCCCACAAAGTGTTAGGCTCCATGAGCCTTGCTTTGATCTTGGGTTTAATATTTCCTTTAGCTACAGTTTTCTTTTTTAATTTGTATGGGTTTTTGTTAATTTTAATCAAAAGCATCACAAGGGATATAGCGCACCTTTCATTTAAAACAAAGTCTTTCAAGACTAAAAAACAGATCTTTATATATATATATATATATATATTTATCCCTCCCTCTTTAATTCCCCCCACCTGTTTCCTTTTTCCCCCTCCCCTTCCCACTGTCACTGTCACGTCCTTACTAAGCAAAAGCCAACAAACCTCATTGTCAAAGGAAGGCTGCTGGTGTTGAGTTTTCATTTTCGACGCAACACAGAAAACGATCTGCAGTGGGATAGTTTTGAATAAAATCCAAAATTTTATTGCCTCATGAAGTACCTTTATCAACTTAATTGGCAGCTTTCCCCCTCCTGCCCCACAAGACTACTTTAGAAACCAATGTGCCTGCTCAGTATCTTCTCCAAGAGTATAATCTTCTGGAAAATGGTTGTTTCCTTTCACAGTTTGACCACCATGACTGAAAGTACTTATGTACAGCAGCGGTGACCCAAGTCAGCCATGAAAAGCTTTAACACTGTGTTTCTACGCAATACCTCAGACAACGGGCAGCAAAAATAAAACAGCCTTGCTACTCTCTTCAGTCAAATATCCAAAGTTAGGCAGCATGTGGCACTCGGGTAGTTGCATTCCACAGTAAAGGAAGCTCATCCTTCATGATTTTGTTTGGCAAGATCTGCAGTTTTGTGTAGCATTAACACATCAATTTAAGCTTGCTGCACATGTTCAACACTATTCCACAATTGGGCAGAATAATTAAGTTTCTTTTATATGATGAAAAGTAGGCCAGTTCTGGATAACAGCCTGAATGTCCCCAGAATCTTCCAGCGCATTTTAAATACGCGTGTATAAATACACCATATTGTGGTAGAACATCCAGAAAAGAACATGAGACTAATTCTTGTGTGTTTACAAAAGGCAGATTAATGATAATCTGTGAAGACAAAAGACCACCAGATGTCGGTCTAATTCTAGACAGAGAAGAGGTCTGCAGACAAGGCCTAAATGGAGACTCTTTCTCAATTCTTATTGCATCCAACTGGGCACAAGAATAGCCATTTTTTCTGGATATTTCTGAGCATTTAGAACTGGAGGACTGGTATCCACAGCCTCCCTGAAATCTCCCTTATGGGCTGGGAGAGGCATTCCCAGCACTGTATCATGTTGCTTACACGTAAAAGAGAGTATGCGCTGTCTGTCTTGTCTCCTCTTTCCACACAGACAGAGAGCAACAGCCATCCAGCCCTTAGCACCACTGTGCCTGGAGGCCCCAGGGACTTTCAGTGAAGGACACCCAAACCCTAGGCAGAAGCAGCATGCTGAATCCATCATCAAAAATCGAAAACAATGATGGGTCTTCAGAAGAGTCAAAGATCTGCAGAACAACTAAACAGATATACTGAAGGCTGAGTGGTCAGACTCAGTCTAGTTAAGTACCACTAAACTAGAACAAGGTGTTTCAGGCACGTGACATAGTCTAAACGCTCCCAAAAACTGCTCGAAACTTTTCCACGAGCCATTTTTCTTCCTCCCTGCATCCTCAGTAAATCCAAGAGAAAAACCACCGCCAGTTTCAATGTAGCACACAAACAGAAACAGCGAGCAATGCACTGATTCTGTCACAGAAGACAGGAAATGAAGCTGGGCTTTCTGGAGAGTCATCAAGAATCTAAAGAACAACTGAACAGATAGGGCAAAAAATTAAATTTATCCTCTTAAACTCTCTGTATTCTTCTCAAGTCGATGTTTGCCCCCAGAATATACCACAAGCACACATCACAGAAGAATTCATCTAAAAGCATCTCTGGCTACAGATGTTATCAAAGTATAAAATTACCAATCCAAATTTAGGTACCAGAAGAGGGCAGCAAAAAACAGGTCTTATCCAGGAGAGGATTCTTACCTTGTGCTTGGGGCACCTCACTGAGAAATTCTCTTCATTTAGTAAACAATCTAGAGAAGGAGAAAACAGTAATTTATTACTTATTTAATTAAAAAAAAAAAAAAACCAAAACTTGAATAATACATCACATGTGTTAATCTTCCTTCATAGGTATATATTTTTCATTCAAAGATCTCTTAAAGGAATAGTATCTTATCAGCAGGTTCATCCCTTCCACCCCCAAACCTTTAGCAAATAAAATTACTAAACACCCCAAGTGACAATGGTGTCTGGATTACCAAGACAAGTCCAAGCATTCCCAATCTTCCCAATCCTCTGTATAGAGTGAGAATGACAACAGCAAGCCTAAAAATCCTACACCCAACCCGCTTCAGCTATTCCAGCCCTCCTTGCTACAGCAAAAGGAAGTTGGATGCATTAATCCAATCTGAACAGATGATCCCTGCGCTTTTTACTTCGTAAGAAAATAGTTGCCTTTCATCCTTACCCCAAGGCCCCACCAGGATCAGGGGGAGAAGAGGTCTGTGTCTCTAGGTATGGGTGTACCTGATAGTTCATTTGCAATCCCAAATCCTGGTGATCAGCTTACACTTTGACACTATGTCTGGTACTCAGGTCACTCATGTTTGCTCTTGGATCTGCTTCCATGATTCATATATGTGAAGCTTCTATGATCTAAGTAATAGCTAAATTAATGATTTAAACCTATTACAGAAAGCGGTGCACCTATGTAGAACTGCTTATTTAGAAACAAAATTAAGCAAAACTGTTGTTTGAAGAGCATTTCTTTAGTGGCACTGGCAGTGTAGGTGTTGCTTTCCCTTCCAGACAACACCTCCAAAGCACGCCGAGTTGCAGCTCACGGAACTTCAGCACGGTGCCCACAACAGGAGCACCAGTGCCCAGCTCTCCGCCTTCCTTCCATTTGTGCCTTCCAGATACCCTGTATTTCACCCTCACTGCCAAGTGGAAACGCAGCGCTCTCCAGAGACAGTTCAGCTGCCTCCCCTGGGCACCCTGACCTGCACCTCTCAACCTGCCCAAACTCCTATGTTTTCCTCTCCAGTTGCCTCCCGCACAGAAGCCAGGCTGACCAAGCATCATCACCAGCTCGGCGTGACCGACACCGCGAGAATTCAGCAAGGTGCTTCTGACCTCCTCTCTGCTCCGACCTACCCAAAGAGCTAGCAAGTAAAGAAGCACAATGGTAAATAAAATGTGCTAATTTAAAATGCTCTTAAATACGTATCATAACCAGCGCTACCTGCTGTTTCAATCTGCTGGAAGAGTTTAGCAGACAGCAGGAGACTGCAACTAAAGCTTGAGGGAAAAGCTTTCTAGACACCCAAGCTCTGGCAGAGCATCCCTCTGCTATGAAATGCTTATGTTTCAACATGAATGCCTCTGGCCCGAATCAAAGGGAAACAGCATGCGACAGGCTAAGTTGAGAGATTTTAGCAAAGGGGAGTAAAACCCTTAATCCTGCCACGGATAGCCATTTCAAATGCGGCATTAGCAAATATCAGGAAATAAATAAAATGTTGCCTCATTATAAGGGCAGGAATTGTATGTTCAGACTACAGCATGAATTATCACTGCATAATACACCAATCATCAAAAATATACAGAGCAATCATCAAAAACATACACAGTATGTTAGAACAGGATGGTGCTTTCTTCTTTCTTGGAAACCCAACATGGGTAATGAATGCACTTCTCCAGCTAGTACATCAGAAAGGAAGATCATACAAGGATCAGGAGGAACTGTCAGAAACCTCGTACCACATGCCTGATCTGCACACAGAGCTCCATTTCTTACTGATGGTAGCATTTTTGTTGCAAATACTAACAGCAGATCCAATTAATAGCATATTTTTTGTTGTTTCTCTTAACGGACATCTATGAAAAATTTCATCAGCTCACTGTAGAAAATCAGCTGAATACCAATAAGGCAAAACTTGTTCATCATTACAAAGCTGGCCTGGATTTCAGTTAGCAGTTCCAAGTACTTTATATCACAGATTACAATTCATCGTTAAGTCACCAGACACATAGCTATGATCAGTTCATTGTGGCAGAAAGGGAAAAAGAACCGAGACTCGTCCTTGTTTGTACAGATTTTTCTCCATAAAGTAGTCAGAGAAAACCTAAAACATTTTTAATAGAAGCAATTATTCTTCTGTAAGCTTCACACTTTGTCTCACCCTCTGTGTTCTGCTTGTTACTCATCTTTAATGACACTTCCAAAGACACAGGATTTCTGTTCTCTGAAAATCCATTTTGCTGCTAGTCTTTTCCTCATTTACAGTCAAAAACCTTTTGTATGTGAAAGTGCTTACGATACATGTTGTGGAAACAAGTGTGCCGCAACAATCAGGATCTGACTCCAGGTGGGGAGGAAAAAGCGGAGGGAGAAAATACAAAATTTCAGAAAACAAAGATCCTGTTTCCATGGAGACGTCCCTGGGACTAAGTTATCTCGAGACATCAGCGGCTCTTCATAAATTTGGACAGACGGAAGCCAAACCCAGACAATGTTAACCACAGTCATTTCCATTTAAAAAATCACTTAAGTGGCACCACTGATCTTGATTTTTACGCAAACACCAAGGAGGAGTTCAGCTCTCTTGCAGCCTGTACTGCCAAAGATTACTTTGTATGCAAGGAGATTAAAAGGAAGGCTGAATTAGGCTATATAAAAGCATCCATATGTACTAACTGGCAGCTTATGAAGCCATGTGCCTTGCGTAGCAGCCAGTTAGTAACAGCGGTGCAGGACCTGGCTCCTCCAGCACGGGTGCAGAAGCCAGAGCCCAGGTCGCACGGCAGGGCCAGCCCTTGGCGCTGCCACTGACTGAAGCTGTTTTGAGATATTTCACCCTCCAGCCTTTTACCAAAAAGATGTTCTGCCTTTCAAAGGAGGCACAGAAACTGACAGGGTGCTGACTTCCAATCCACACCAATGCGAAGGTGAAAACACGCTCACAGTGAAGCTGCCCAGGATACGAGATACAAACATCATTCCAGCTACGGTGTGGTCGCTACAACAAGTGTTTATCACAGTATCACAGTATCACAGTATGTTTGGGATTGGAAGGGACCTCAAAAGATCATCTAGTCCAATCCCCCTGCTGGAGCAGGAACACCTAGGTGAGGTCGCACAGGAACATGTCCAGGCGGGTTTTGAATGTCTCCAGAGAAGGAGACTCCACCACTTCCCTGGGCAGCCTGTTCCAGTGCTCTGTCACCCTCACTGAGAAGAAGTTTCTTCTCAAATTATGACTTGACATACCCTAAAAAAAAAAAACCAACACTCCAGCAAGTGTTTTCGGATTATTTTTTAAAGATACAAAACCAACCATACGTATTCCAAAAGCCTGGGAGCCCTTGTAAATGTCAGCACAAACTTCTCAGGAATCAGAACAGATCTGTCCTGGATCCTCAATAAAGCAAGGTGGCACCATCCTTCAAAACAGGATGGTTGACTTCAAATGAGAGACCACAGAGCTCAAGGAGCTTGAGAAATATCCACATCTGACTCGCTACAGGGAAGAGTGGCTACAGATTAAGGCAGCTTGATTACACCAACAGATCAAAGCAACTGCAAACAAGGTCTTTTACTTTCATATCATCAGGCTGAAATCTTGAATGCTGAGATTTTACTTCAAGCTGGGCTCTTCTATTTGTTTTGGTTGAAAGCTTCAGTTAAAGCAGCCCAACAATTTCCTTAAACCTCCTTCTTGGAAAAGTTATTCTGCCCACGTTAAACATCCCAGAAATTTTTCTCTGAAAAGCTCTAACATACCCTGATTTTCAGTATGACTTGCATTTTAGCCAAGGCGTGCCCTGGCCAACTTACGGCAAAACCAGCAAATATAACTCTTTGAAAGGAGAAATGGGGATTTTAATCTGCACATGCTCAGGAGTGGCCTCTTAGATTTTAGTTGCCAGTTCCTTTAAAAATTCCACCATTCCCACTAAGGACAGGAGATTGAGAGGGAAAGAAAGACCGAGAGAAGAGAGTTGGAAAAATTAAAAATGTTTTACTAATGCTACTAATAAAATAGAGAAAATAATACAAAATACACAAAACCAATCCTGAAAGTCGGGTCAACTGCTCCAGCAGATGAAGGGCCGGCACACTGAAGTCCTGGACTGGACTCTGCAGCCAACCGGAACTGGATTCAGTCTGTCACTAGGCCTCAGTTTTCAGGGACGACTAGCAAGGTCCTCTCCTAATGTCAGCCATAAGAAAAGGGACAAGATCCTCGTGATCTCCCACTTTTATATGAAGTATCACGTGAATGGGATGGAATATTTAGTTGGTCAGTTTTTAGTCATCTGTTTCAGTTCACTGCTCTCACGGGACATGCATCCATCCTTATAATGACCTTGCATTCCATTGCTATGTCTACCAAAACATGTATCTAGCTTTCAGGAAAGTGCAGTTAGTAAGAAAGCTTTAGCTGACAGGGAATTCACTAAAAGAGAAACTCGTTTTTAACAAAACCAGGACAGAAGTGATGCAGGGAACCATGAGCAGGAGCTATGGGAACTGGGGACCTGCTGGTGTAGCAGCCCCACAGGGCAAAGTCAGAAGCTGTTATAGATTGCATAACTAAAGTAAATTTGCTAATCAAACCAGGAATATGTTAGTAGTTGACGATTCACTGAGTTGTGTAAATGTTAAACCGCCATAGTTCGTTACATTCTATTTTTGCAAGTTTTGGCGGGAAAGCCGTTGCACACCCTGCTTTGCAAGTTTTGGCGGGAAAGATGTTGTGTGCTTATGGGGAGGGGGATGTGCTTCGCTGTGCGGGGAAGACTGATCGACAGCATAGCAACCCATCTAACCAATCCGAAAGAAGATCGAGGGGTGTGTACTTGCACATGGTATATAAATACTTTTTTTCTGTAACCAATTTGTGTGCCTTTGGGTGGAGCAGTGACTCCCAGGCCACCCAGCGCTGTTTTGCTCATCTATCTTTAAATTCTAAATTTCTATTGAGTCATATTTGACTATAACAGAAGCTATGGGCCAGCGCTGGTCCCAGCAGCTCTGCCTCACCCACCCATTCCCACCTCTAGGAGAAATCGCACATCGAGGTGTTCCTGCGCCCACTGTCCCAGGGCGCCAGCGCCCTCGTCTTCTTCAGCCGGAGGACGGATATGCCCTTTGTCTACAACACCAGCCTGGCCAAGCTCCACTTCCCCGAGGACACCATGTATGAGGTGAGCCCCACTGGCACGCTGCATGGTGGGGCAGCCCTGTGGAACCTGGATGCCCCTTTTTACAGCTTCCCTTGTTGACACCTTGTTGCATTTTCTGGGGGAAGGACTCCCACTCCCTGCCTTCAGGACAAAGGGGCAGCCACCCATTGGGTCTCCCTCCTGTTGGCCACTCCTGTGCCCTGTCCTGCCGTGCCACCTCGGTGACCATGGCTGGACCTCAAGATGGAAGATCTGTGGAAATCCTGGTAGCCCCCATCTCTCTCTTCCAGGTGCAAGATGTGTACAGCAGGAAGACCATCAGCGGCTTAAAGACGGGAGACATCTTCTCGGTCGTTATGGACCCCTCAGGGGTGGTGATGTGGTAATTCTTGATTCAATTAAGGAGGTGATGGTAGGACATCTTCTGCTAGGCATCAGAAGCTCTTACAGAGCCTGCCTATTCTAGACAACAGTACAAAATGCCATTTTTCCAGGTAATTTCACTTTGCAGCAGAGAAATGGACTCTGCTGATCTTTTGCACAAAGGGCTTTATTGGGTTATTGGATTTTATGCCATTCTCTGCAGGGAAGTAAACAGAGAATAGTGTCCAAATAAAAACCACAAAGTCAACAAAGTCATTGCAGAAAATTGTAAAACACTGCATGAATACAGACGGGCCTCAAGCACTAAGAACATGTTTGCTGCTACAGTGGCTTTTCTCAAGGCCATGTCTTCCAGAGAGCAAACGCAAACACACACGCACGCACACACACACACATGGCCACGGGCACCACAGAGAGCTCCACAGCCAGGTTGTGTTGTGGTTATTCAGCAGAGACTCCAGAGCAAGGCATGGGACAAACTCCCACCAAACACACGCTGGCAAAAACTAGCAAGTCGCAGATCTTCATGCAGGTCATAATGACTTGCGCACACTCTGGATTTGGATTTAGTCATTAGGCTCCTAATATGCTATACAATCTTTCTCTGTAGGTTCTTTCCTGCTGTACAGACCTTTATTTGTAACACAAGGCAGGAAGACAGAGTCAATCTCTCAGGGATCGTGGCCTGCATAGAATTTGGACAGAAAGTCTTTAGGCCGTGGGGTTTCAGTCTCATGAAAATACCTCATGATATGAGTCCTCTGCTTCCACACCTGAATCGTTTCTTGAAGATCCATTTTTCCCTGCACACAGATAGAAGATTTTTAGACTAGCTCTCAGTTAGAGCCTGATTCTAACTATACAGTACTACAAAAGTTATTTGAATGCACTTAGAAACACCCTTAGGATAGCTGCATCGACAATTCTGTACTCCTGAAGACTACCTGCATCACCTATACTGTGACACAAATACATATACTGTACCTGCCCTGTGCCTTTAAGTAAAATTGCTGCTAAGTGCTTTGCACCAGTATCACTACCACAGAGACTTGAACATAACTTCTTCATGACTCCAGTCTATGAATTATTGTTCTGGTTTTGGAGGATGGCAGCACAGGGCAGAATGAGACTCCCTGGAACCGTCACCTACCCTATTTATTACCCACAATTCTGTTTCCAGATTTGTTTAATCATGTAAAGACAGACCAACTGCCTTGAAATGCAAGAAATGCAACAGGTGAGCATGGCCATCCTTGGTTGGAAACCTTCTAATGCATTACAACTGCAGAGGTTATTGTTGTTCAGACCCGCTTTGAAGCCTTGACCAACTCTTGGTATGCTGGTTATTGCTGTGCACCAGACAGAACCACAAGTATTACAGACTCAAGATGTCCTGCCCCCTAAAGCCAGCCTCCCACCAAGTACTGCCACTCTAACATATGGTTTGGAATAGGTGAAGAAAACCACCTCCCAATCGAAGGAGCTGAAAAGTCATTTTTAATGGTACGCTAGCTAGCACCATCTTTCTGCCCTATCTTTGACTGCCACTGTTTCCAAAAAAAAACAACCAACCACAACATAGTATTTGAACTACTGTTTTGCTTGCCATCCTGTGCAGCTTCAACAAAACAGGAATAACTGGCTTGTACCTTAATAACCAGCATGTCTATCACCCGTGGATCTCTAACGTGGGCATTCTTCATGAACATCTCCCGCACCTTGTTACGCCCCTGCTTCACCGTGATGTCCAGCTGGTACAGGTGTACTGGAAGAAACACAACAGTCACAGGGGTCATCTATATTGCTTTTCCTCTTTCCCACTCACAACGTGCAACTTAACCCTACAAAACACTACACGGTCACTTGTTCCTGCAGCGCCTGCCGGCTTCACTAATACAATTAATTGAAAGCTAATAAACAACGCGGCCACGGTATCAGTCCCAGAGCAACTTTAAGGAGACAGATAACAAAGCCACCGTACCCCTATTCTGGGAAATCAAAGCTCATTTCTCTTCTGCTCCGTTAGGGAAACCAAGTGCCAAGCCAGGCGCGACGCGACCGGCCTCGCCGTCCTGGGGGCGCCGCCGGGGCGGGCAGGGCCAGGCACACCCGGCTGCGCCAGCCCGGCCGGGCCTGCGCCGCACCGGGAGCCCACAAGCCCCGAGCAGCCGTGTCCAGCGGGCCCACAGGCAGCGGGGCAAGGGCCGGGGCTGCCCGGCGAGGGGCGAGGGACGAGCCCTCACAGCCGGGAGCGACCGAGCGCTTCCAGAGCCCAACGGCTGCGGGGGGGCCGGCACGACCTTGAGCTCGCGCTCCCGCCCGCGCATGCGCGACCGGCTCCGCGCCCTCACCGGCGTTGGGCACCTCGCGGTACCAGGCCCGGTACAGCTCCCTCACGCGCCGCTTCGCTTCGCCCAGGTCCCGGCTAAAGATCGGCTTCACCAACGCGGACACCGCGCCTTTCCCCGCCACCGCCATCTTGCTGCAGCCGCCGCTGCGGCGACTGCTCCGGGCGCCGCGTCCCGCCCCTTCCCCGCCGCCGGCAGGACTGCACACCCGAACGGCGACCTTCTATTGGCCGGCGGGGCCGCCACTCCAGCCTTTGGGGCGTGGAAATTAGCGGCGGCTTGCGGCCTCCCATATGATTGGCCGAGAAGAACGCCAATCCCCGCTGGCTGCTCTGGGAGGAATCGAGCGGGTGGGCGGGGCTGCGCTGTGCCCCGCCTCCCGGGGCCGTTGGGCCGGCAGTGCCCGTCCCGCTCTGCGCCGTTGTGGGGAGTCCGGCCCGGGGCCGCCGGGGAGCGGGGTGCGCCGGGAGAGGGTGGGAGGCGATGGGAGAGCCGAGCCTGGGGAGCGGGGCGCGGGGTCAGTACGAGCAGGGGCGGGTTTAGGCCCCCGAGGCGAGGCCTGCGAGGTGCCGCGGCCTCACGACAGCGTCCCGGGGTGGCGGCTGCAGGCGAGAGGCGCAGCGGCTGCCGCGGGCCCCTGAGGAGCGGCCCGGTCCCTGCGCAGGCCCCGAGGCGACGGGGAACAGGAGGCAGCGGGAGCTTCTCAGCAAGGGCCTCATTCTCACGGTAGCCCCTTCCTGCCCGCCTGCCTGGCACGAGCTGTTTGGCTTTTACAGCCATTTCTGGCTGTAGTTGCTTTCCCCTTGCCCATTATCAGGGCTACATTTGTGTTTTGCAATGATGTGTTTGTTCCCTTTTGCCTGCGAAGTGCCACACCAGTTCATGTTTGCACATGCAGGTTGGCTTCTTTTCAATGCATTCTTGCATGCTAGAAAGACAGTCCCTATTCTAGGTACACCCACGCCTTTTATCCAAATACATGATTGCTGAAATCAGTTCTGGTTAAAGTTCATTTCACCAACAGCTGCTTTTCAGAAACACCTCTCTCTGCTGGAAACTATAAAGCCAAGTCTCTTCTCATCATTGATCCAAGCACAAAAGTAACACTAAAAAGACCTTGAAAGAAGCGAATGGAGTGTTGGCTGCAAGGAGAGGATTGTCGAGTATGTGAGGCAGGTCTGAGAGAACCACAAGGAGGAGAGGGTGGCAAAGAAGACTTTTCAGATCACTTTTATTCTTTTGGATTGTTTTATAGATTAAAAGCATAAATGTGCAGCTCCCACTGAAGTAAAAGTCTTAACAATGGTATTAAGTATTTGCATAATTCAATAGCTTTCATAGCTTCCAAAACTGGTATTGGAAAGATAGATGTGAATGTGGATTTCTTGAACTGTGATTATGCATAGAAGCTCCTTTATGCTATGGTCTTTTCAGCTATGTGGTTAAATGGTAGTTACTACTAATCTAAATATCTATGTATCCTAACACCTTGCAAAACAATCTGTCAGGAATATTGAAGGAAGAAAGAGAAAGGTAGCTCCAAAATCTACAGCTGTGCTGTTTCAAACAGTGTAACTCCATCCCTTTGTGAGCTCCGAGCCTGCCCAAGAGCTGACTTTATGTAATGCCAAAAAAGAAAAAAGCAGTTTTCAGGACCTAATTTGGGAAGGTGGTAAACCTAAACACCAGGATTTCTTTTGGAATATGTTGTCTCCTGTATTTCACAAATGACCCCAGGGTTGTCTTTTACCCAGGATACCCTTGCATTTCAGTAAAGTCATTCAGGGCTAACAATTCTCTCAGTAGCTGTGTGCTCAGTGAACTGCTGCTGCGACCAATGAGAGCCCAAAGTAAAGCAGAGCTGGCCCATGAGACATATATGGACTGGAAAGCTGATCCTGATTTGTAACTTGCTGTGGCTGTCTGATTCAAGATCCAGGACTGGAATGAAGCTAAACTATATCTGTTGGGCCAGATCCTTACTTTACAGAGCTGGGAACATCTGTGCAGACTTGAGAGATCTTGAGTGGAACCTGGGATGATCCTGCAACATTTCTGACAAGAGTTTGCGTTGGTGGTGGTCTCTAAGTGGAGGGAGAGCGATGTGCACTTATCTTGGGATTGCTCGGACCAGATACGGGTGCGGGGAGCTTGTGAAGGCAAAGTGACCATCGTCCCGTGGCCTGGGCTGGTCCTCAGGGAAAACAAAGGTGAATTTCTGCAGGAGAGTGGTAAAGAAAATAAAGAGCTCCATCCTGGCCAGCTGCTCCCCCAGGCAGACACGGCGACCTGCAAGAGAGGGAGTGAAAAAGGATGTTAAACCACTGGAATCACTGTGGAAGGAGCAGATCACCCCTCTCACTGTGGCCCTGACTTGTAGCTGGATCCTCCCCTCAGATTTACCTGCTGAGAAGGGCAGGAAGGCCTCTGGTTTCACAAACTTCCCATTTGTATCCAGGAAGTGTTCGGGGTAAAACTCATTTGGCTTCTCCCAGACTGTCTCATCCTTCAGCACGGAAGACAAGTTGGTGATGATCGTCGTCCCCTGCACTCCTCCACAAGAGGAAACAACTTGTGTGAGAACAGCAGCATTATCTTGGCACAATGGACCAGTGCTGGTCCCTCTCTACTCCAGGTCTCCCATCTAACAGCAACCATTGTTTGGTGCTGCAGAATAAGACACCCACCTCCTCTTGTGTGCCTTATTTAAACTAGAGGTAAAGCAGGGCACTTTTCCAATGGCAGATGGTGCCGGCCCTGTGCTCTGAGGCATCTCAACCCTTGCAATTCGTATCCTTACAAAGGACATTCCGTGCAAATGCCAGTTTCACGGCGACACAGTGGAAACAGCCTCTGCTGCTCAGATCCTCCTGGACTTGTTTCATAGCTGGAGGGAAAAAGCTGACTGACAAGGCTTCAAAACCCAGCTTTCATAAGGGGCAGGGGAGATCGCAAAGCTCTCCTGTTTCACATGTCAATGTTCTAAGCTAGAGGAGATGTCACAAAGCTAAAAAAAACCAAAACAGTCTTTCATTGCTACCAGTGCTGCCAGGGCAGCCGCTGTCACAGTGACAGTGGAGTGAATGCCAGTGGCATCTGAATGGCATCAGAGATTAGAGTTTTAACTACTGGCATCTCAGGAAAGCCAGTAAGCTGGTGTTGTGTGCCTCCAGAAAGCCCTTTAGGCTCTGTGACTTTCTCCTTCCAATACAGGCAGGGCAGTGGGTGTCACAGCCCATTGAGAGGAAAGTGAACCTTTGCACTGACCTGCCACTGCAGCTGGGTTCCCACACAACCCGCACAAACCTAGAGCACAAATGTGACCGTCTGCGTGGCCTCAGCACTTCAAAATGTTCTGCTTCAGTGCTCGCCAGTGATTCTGACTTGGGGCTGGGAGTGCAACACTGCAGAGTTGCCTGGGGTCACCCACAGCCCAGGCCTGGCATCTGCACAGGGAGAGGATGTGGAATTGTCTGTCTGGCCACGGTCACCTTGGGAATGAAGAAGCCTTGCAACTCAGTGTCCCGGTATGTCCTGTGAGGTACTCCAATGGGAACGACATCCCCACAGCGTTGCACTTCATGGATCACAGCGTTGGTGTAGGGCATGCTCACTTGGTCCTCCATGGTGGGTGATCTCTCTCTGCCAATCACCTTGTCAATCTCTGCTTGGACCTTACCTGAAAGCAGCACAGCGAAGGAATTAGAGCACCCTCAGATAAACAGAAGGGGCTGGTACAAGCTGTAGAAAGGTTGGCAGCATGAGATTGTAGACACTGGGTGAGAGCAGTACAAGCAATTAGAGAAAGGAAGACAAACTAGAGAGGAATGCATTTGTTTTCAGTTGCTGGGAGCCATCTGTATAACTATTCTTTATGCCTTTAATGTCACTCAACGTGCTACCTTACCCATCCTCTATGCAGCTGAAAGGGTATCTGGCCATGCAGCACTGGAAAATAAAACAGATTAGCATCTATTCCAAATGCTAGAAAGAGGGTACTCTGGCCACTGAAAGCCCCCAAGTAGCCTTCAAAATGAAATCAAGAGCAAACTTGCCCTTCCAACTCCAGTGTTTTTGCCAGGGCTTCCCCCTGCCATCGGTCCCTGCCATGTAAGTGTCTCTCCTGGTTTCTGCCAGACCAACAATCGCCAAAGCTGTTCCTCATTGCCACAAACCCAAACCGCAGAGAGCAGATGTTCAATCTCCTCACAGAAGAATGAGGGTTGAAGGTGACACACCCCACCTCTGTCCTCTCACTTACTCTGTATTTCTGGGTGGAGAATCATGTACAGAACTGCCCACCGGAGGGTGGTGGAGGTGGCCTCAGTCCCAGCTCCAAACAAGTCTGTGGTCACCAGACGAAGGTTGTTATAGTTGAAACCGCTCTCTTCAGCAGCCTTTCCCTGCAGAGAGCAAACAAGGAGGTGACTGGAGCTGGGGCACTTGCTGGGAAAGAAGATGATTGTGCCAGGGAAGTTCTGAGAAGCACCAGATCTGTTTTTGCTGACCAAGAAGTTCATTGGGAGAGCAGAGCAGAACACAGGTCTGCGTATGACTGATGTACCTTGGAAACCCTGTTATCTCCTGTACTTGAAGGTCATCAGTCACCTCCTGTATCCTGAGGGATGAATGCTACACCCACCTTCAGGACAGAAGTGAATGCCTTGTGCTCTCCACTCCAGCAGACAGCAGGCCCCTGCACGAGCCGTAATGTTCTCCCCCAGAGGAGGTGGAACACAGTTATTCAAGTTTGATCGGATCATAAATCCCACATAGTAGAGAGGAGGCTGCACTGGTGTGGCAAATGCAAAATTAAAAGTATTTTGAGGGGGTTATCTATAGTTATGCATTACAGATTCTCGCTGCCCCTGCCCTCCTGTTTTCTTACAGTTGGGGGGAAAAAAAAATCAGGGTATCACAGCTGCCTATTAAGTCTGCCACACCAATTTCAGCAAAACTGGTCTCATCCAAATGCTAATTGAGCTCAAATTTGCTAGCATATGAGCTTTGACAAATGCTCTGCATGAGTTCATCTGCTTGTCTTTTGTAATCCTCTTTATACTTTTCTTTCCTAGGCACTAGCTTCTGTTAAGTTATTCTGTATATTTTGAAGCTGTTGTAATATGGATAGCAATTAATAAGGCATTTAAGACTCAACTGGTATCCCAATAGAAGATGTCTGTCAAGGGAGCTGTGGGGCTGACCTGACCAAAGTTAACCCAGTAGAGGGATTTAGCAGGGGACTTCAGTGAACAGAAGAGAGAAGTGAGTTGATCGGGCTCACATCCACACCCAAATAGTGCTGCTCAGTGCAGAGCAACACAGATGACATTGCTCTGTCCCTAGAGCTATGGGGCTCATGTATGGACTGGAGGTGCCCGGTGCCCGCGGCACAGCAGGGTGGGTTGTGCAGCACAGCAGGGCTCGTTGTGCAGCACAGCAGCCCAGCCTGAGGACTCAGATGGCGGAAGCAATTTGCAGGCAGAATTTGCTACTATTGGACATCTGGCACTTGAAATTTAGTGAATCCATGTGCAGAAACTTACAGTGGATGGATTGGCTGACGCACATAGCTTTGATTTTATACTGACTTCGTGTGTGACTGAATCAAAGATGCCTTTTAAATTCAGTGAGGTTCAGATTTAGGCCTTTGTCTGATCTATAGGGAACTAGTTGTTGGCAAGCAACTCTAAGAGACACATCCTGAAGGAAATGCCGACTTTCCAAGTCATAACTCGGTTTAAAGGCAGGCTGTGGACTGGACAACGATACCAAAAAGCCGGTCTGTTTCTGTAGTTTTGTGACCGATTTTGAATCATCAGTCACTAAGGCAGTGACATACACAGAATCTTGTGTGTTGACTTGTCCCCTGGTGCAAACTTAGAAATATTAGTGAATTCTCAATTATTGCCTTTTAAATGCCTTCAAAATGACACAGGCTGGAAGGAAGCAAGTTGTTAGACTCTGAGGGGAACATGAAGATAGAAAAGGAGAACAAGGACATCAGCAGAAAATATGGTCTCTTCAGACAATAAAGGAGGTTACAGCATTAAGAAGTTCACAGCCTCCTTCTCAAGATTCAATGTGGAATGAAAAAGTAGGAAAGAAGTAAGAGGTTTTATACAGCTTTATGAGGAAGTAAGCTTCTATCAACAAGCTTAATCAGGCAAAGGAATTGCCCGTGGACGCTGAGGTTCTGCTGGTGTCACCCTACCTTCTTCATTTCCTTTAAAAACTCATCGGTGAAATCTCGGCTGTAAGCAGGGTTCCAGGTCTCCATGTGCTTATGTACGAGCATGTCTGTGAAGTCCACGAACTCCTTTTGCCCTCGAAAGACTTTCTGTATCAGTCCAGGGATGTGCAACAAAATGGGCACAACGTTAAGAAGCTGGGATGTCAGAACCAGAGAAACAGAGAAGATATTACGTGATGCAAAAAGAAAAATAATGAAATCACAATGCTCTCAAGCAACAGAGGGCAGCTCCTTACAGAACGCATTATGCTTTTGGTTTACCTGAGTCAGGAATCCAGTTTCTTCCTTCAGGAATTGTTCAAACAAATGTAACAGCTTCTTGAATATCTCATCACCGTAGTTGAAACGCTTTCCATAGATGGTGGTGCAGATCACATTGCAGACTGCATTATTTACAAGAAAACGTAAATCGAAAGGCCGACCTAAAAATGGAGATGGAGACCAAGCAATAGAGCAAAACAACACTGAGCTGTTGGACCCCAGCTGTCAGGAACGAGAACATACAGATGCCTCCTTGGTGCCTTTAAGAGAAAAAGCCCACAAACCACTCAAAGTACAAATGCATCATTCTAGAGAGTGAAGATCTTCTCATCTCCTCCCACTACGTGGTCTGTCCTTGTTTAAAGGAGAAAACTCCCAAGAAAAGCTGAGTTGCAGGGTTGTTCTGTAACTTGACAGATAACACTTTGCTTTGTGTCTAGATGACAGGCAACGTGCTGTGAAAACTCTCAGCTGCACTTTTATGGCATGTGATAATATCAATATGTTTCCCAAGACTTCATCAAGGTGATAGTAATCCAGCTCTCGGAATAATTATATTTTACCTCTGTATTTCTGTTTATTTCCTTTTTGTTTCCTGTTTCAAATGGATTAATGTTACAGTAGCCCCACTGTGTAAAGTGGCTTCAAAGTAGAGCCAGGTCACTAATGCATATAGACTAGAAAACTGCATTGGCTTAGGAAGAGAGCACTGCGTGCAAACGAGAGTGGCTGCAGTATTGCTTCTCTCTGCATCACCCTATTGCCTTTTTCTCTGATTTTCCCATCCCTCTGGATGTGACCAACCTTCTTCAGAACTGATTGCAGAGCACAGAAATCCCGCTTCCTCCTTCACTCGCTCCTCCAAGGATTTCTTTCCCATCCCAAAGTTCCTCAAGGTAGAGAGCGTGAATCTCCTCAGTTCCTTCCAGACGTGTCCATATCTCGCCATTACAATTCCTGGAATTACAGATGAGCAAGAAATGTCAGGAGCTCTGACCCCGTATGTCAAGCAACTGGAGAATCACTAGAGAATATCAAATGTGAGTTTGGAGGTACAGGTCTGTGTGGGTAGATGAAAGAGTCTGATCTTGTACAGCTTGTTCATACAGCAGTTCTACAAACGGATTACTGCACCTTCTAATGCATGTGCATGGCTGGTGAAGGTAGAGGGGGGATTCAGGGAGAGCAACAAGCGCTGCTAAGGATAAAGGAATCGCTCCCCCCAACCATTCCGTGTTGTGCCCTTAGCTTGTGTGAACTGGGCAGCAGCTCGTGCCACCGCACAGGAGCTGAAGATGAGAGGTTGTGGGCTGGATTCTGTCTTGGAAAGAAGTTACCGTTTTTGTCTGTGATGACAACGACATGCACATAGTGTGTGAGCATAAGCACTAATCACTGGGCGCTGGGAGCTACCAGCTCCAGTGCTGGCAGGAAAGTTGTACCACTCCGTGTCCTAACGCTGGTGAAGAGCTGTGTGCTAGCACCTGGACCTGTAACAGTTTCTAACAACCACTAAAGGGAGCCTCCTTTTCATAAAATCTGACTTTGTCACCACCAAAGGGTGACAAGACATACAAGGAGGTTGACCGGAAGGGCATGAGAAGGTGGCATCATACTCCTAAAGTCTTCCATCTCCCCAGTCTCCCCTGTGCTAGTGTGAGCAGGGAATGTCCATTTCCAAGGGACTTGCCTTCAGATTTACTTCCGTAGCCCAGCTGTTCATATACAGGCACATATGGCCGGTCAGCAAAGTCCTCCGATCTGTGGACCAGGGCTTCCTTCACTGCTTTATACCCGTTCAGTACCACCACGTTGGTCCAGCAGTTCTGGAGACTGAAAACATTTCCAAACTTCTTTTGAAGCTGCCAAGATAAAAAAGTACATCCCTGAAAATGAGTTGAGTGTAACATGAAAAATATCACCATATCCTACCTCAGTGCCCTTATTTTTTAGTGATTTTTGAGGTGCTTTGATTAGGAGACCTTCAGCTGCTCTTTCGCCTTTGCAGTGCAGCAGCTCAGAGTGGGGCTAAAAAGCAGCTGAGCGGAGATCAGTGCTCTGTGAGTGGAAAGACTTAGAAAGCGCCTATCCTGGCCAAACTGTGGCCGTGAGCACTGTGCAAGTATTTTGGATTTTGTCTGACAACACAAGGTCAAGGACCTCTCTGGGGATTTTCAAAGGCTGCATGCTCAACAACAAATTATTTCCTAATACTTGTATTTATTTTGATCTGAAAGACTAGTCAAGTTTTGAGTCAGTCTGCTTCTGTTAGAAGGAAGTACTGATGATAAGATGATATGTAATTCTTTTTTAATACGCATTTGTCTCTAAAGATCTACCCAGAGCCCGGTTCCCAGAAACAGGTTGGAAGAGGTTTCTCCCTAAAAGGAGCGTTACACATCTAGCAAGACAGGTAACTGGCACACGCCCTGTGTCTATTGTGATCTGTAAGACAAACGCTGCCAGCAGGATGGGTGCACAGGTGAGCCTGTCAGCCGAACGCTCACCCTGGAAGCCTCCTGTGGAGCCTCCTCTGGGCAGACAAGACCTTGACTGAACACAGACTGCCGGGCAGGCAGGTCAAAACTCCCCTGCCGGTCAGTAGCACTGAACAAAGGGCTTGGGAGCATGTAAGCAAATAATAGAAACGCTATATTTAGTTTCTGCATTGGGCAGATTTTGGACTGACAGCTGAACAGTGCCTTCCTATAGAAAAGGCCCTTAGAATTTGCAAACGGAAGCACAAAACCCGTGTGGCTTATCTGCGGGGGCCAGCACTCACCTTGTTGAAGGAGAGGTGGGGGTTTTGGAAGTCAACAGACAGCATGGTCCCAATGAACGGCAGCGACGTTGGGCCTGGCGGGTAACGGCTCCACTTCTTCCTGCGCTTCGTGAAGTCCAGAAGTAAAGTAAAGACCACAAGAAAAACTGCCAGTATAGAGACGTTGCTCAAGTAGGATGGCAGCTGGGACCCCAGCCAAAGGAGCAATGCCATTTCCTAGCCTGTCTCCTCCTTGGTCTTTCTCTTTGGACCCAAGACTGTCTCTGCCTCCTTTTGCCCTTCTCTCCTCCTCTCCCACTTCCCTCCCCAGGCAGCTGCCCTCTTCTCCTTGCTTTCTCCTCTGCCCCACGCTCTTTTTCTCTGTTCCTGCTCCTCCTCCCCTGCAGTTACTGGCCTTTGATCAAACCCAGAGCTCCTCCTCTGCTCTGCCCTGCTCTGCTCAGCCTTGGGGTGTGGTGATGGGCGTCATCCCTCCTCTTTCTCCTCCTCCTGCGAGGCCAGAGCTCAGAGGCCTCTGTGTCCCTGCTGCAGTGGCAGGTTCTGCAGTGGTGGCCTCCGTGGGACAGGGCTGGGTGAGGACCAGACCTCTGGGTGCCCTCTCCCACAGCCGAGGTGGGATCACAGTTCACAACAAGCAATTCAGACTTGCTGCATTCTCGTGGGGCGACTTGGACAGAGTTGGTTTGAATCCGTGTTGCCTTCTTGTTTGTACAGAGAAGGCAAGGGAGAAGCAGCTCCTAAACGCGGGTCATCCAGGTTTCTGTTTGCAGGGCTGAGGATTTGTTCCATTGGCCCTTGAGAAAGCTCAGGTTAGGCCAAGCTTTCCTGTACTGAAAGCACTTGTCACAGAAATTAGCCTAAAAGGGTGACCTGAGACTTTAAAAATCATACAAGTTTCTGGGAATAACAATCTTTATCCAGCTCCAAATGTCAGTCAGCACAATGACCTTGATTTTTGTAGAACACAGCTCAGCTGGAAGGGAGAAAGCACATGTATCGCAAGGAGCCTCAAATTTCCAGCCTTTGGGGCAGCAGTATTGCAAACACGATTATGGAGACAGTAAAAGTGTTTCCTAAAGCAGCACAGCTCTGTGCTCCTGGCATCTCTGCCATCGGAGATCAATAAAGCTCGCTCTCATGACAGTTAGTTCTAGCTAAAAAGAAGCAGTAAACCCATCACAGATTGATCTGTGATCTCGGTGTGATCAGAGAAAAGCTCCTAATGGAGCAATTGCCACAACAGGGATGGAGAGCTCAGACTGCAAAGTGATGGAGGCACCTGCAAAGACTCTACAGTGGGCTCTGGTGTTGCAGCCCAGGCCTCAGAATGCCCCTGGCCCAAAGAGGCACCTAAACGCTCATTATCTGGGCATAGAGGTCGCCTCAGCATGATCCTACATGTCCCTTGTGAAAGCTTCATGACTCAGGAATCATCTCAAGTACCTGTAAACAAACATATGCAAGGGAGGGAACAGCTGGGGGAATCACAATCCCCAACACAACTGCAGAATTATGATTTAGTTTGGATTACAGAGGCACGGTGGGACAGTCCATGTGACTGGAGAGCTGCCACGGATGGACACAGGCTTTTCAAGAAAGACAGGCTGGAAGGGGTGAGGAGTGGTGGTGCTTTATGCAGACAGGTGCCCAGGGCTTTGCCATGGGACAGGTGACAAGCCAGCCAAGTGCTTCTGAGCAAGGAGAAGGCAGCAAAGCAACATGGGCGATGTTGTGGTAGCTACTGGCCACAGCCCATCTGATCAGTGGAACCCTCTCACAGGATCTCACAGGATCAATGAGACAACCAGGGAAGATGCTCTGCTGGGTTTGCTATTCATGAAGAAGGATGAATTGATCCACGACGTGATAGTTAAGTTTGCCTGCAGTAACCATGAGGCTGTGGAATGTTAAATCCTGCCAGAAGTCAGCAGAACAAATAACATTACTGCCCTTGCCTTCAGGAGGGCAGATTTCACCTCATTCAGAGATCTGCTTGGCAGGATCCCAAAGAGAGATGTCCCGGAGAGCTGGTTGTTCTTCAAGGGCAGCCTCCTCAAAGCATGAGGACAGTGCAAGTCATTTGTTACCTTGACTTTGGCAAAGCCTTTAACACCATCTCCCACAGTATCCTCGTAGCTAAATCAATGAGACACGGACTGGCAAGGTAGACAGTAAAGTGGGTGGACAACTGTTCAGACCGTGAGGTTTAAAGAGCTGGGATCAGTGGTAGAGTCCAGCTGGTGGCTGGTCACTAGTGATGTCCCTACGTATCCATATGGGGCTGATAAAATTTAGCTTATTTATTAACAGCCTGGATGAAGATACAGAGAAGACTCTTAGCAAGTGCAGCCTGGGGGAGCCAACAAGAGCTGAAGTATGTTTGCCCAGTAGTCTGGGAGTTTGTTGGCTTCTCAGTGCCCACCACATTTCAAACAGCTCTATTGAGAGGTCTAAGGAGACAGAGCTGGACGGTCCTGTACTCCATGGACTGGCTTGAGCAGATGTCTGGATGCTTAGAGGTGATCAAGTGGTTTCTCTCACACCAGTTTTCATGACCCACGCACTTAGGTGACAAGTTAGTTATTTATGAATTAAAAAAAAAATAGAAGGAAGATAATAATGAAAGGAAGATATTCTAGCTAGAAAGAGAATTGCATTTTTCTCCTTTGCTTATGGCACTGAGGAGCAGACAGAATAACCTTGGGTGATGTTGTCTCATAGAAGTTAAGTCAGATTTCAGGTCTCAGTGCTAATTTTCCATTAAGGCAGCAGCAGATGATGAGCAGAGGAACTTGCAGCGATTCAATTAGGAAACTATAAATAACTTTAACAGCAAAGATAAAATGTGCGGTTGTCCCAGCACTTTTTACACAAATGGTCCTTGATCCACTTAAAATGAAAATACTCAAACATACAGTTTTGATGATATAAAACCTCTGCTAATAATTTCTAAGTGTGTGGTGTGCTTGTGGTTAGAGTACAGAGTTCATTATTTTGCTATGTTAATGAATAACGCAGTGTCAAGCTCTCATTGGCAATTTTTCATGGTCTTATCTGCACTTTTTCTGTCAGTATAAACAATGGCTTGAATACAAGTCAGCGTTTAGGAGTTTTTATCAGTGTGCTGGAAGCAGAAGATTGTTCTGTGTTACTCTGACAGTGAAACAGGTTGTTTATGTTTGATTTCTGTGTGATGCTCCTAACAATAGTCTGTACTTCACAAATCCGAATGTGCATTGGAAACCAGAATGTATATTTCTTTTTTTTTTTTTTTATGAATAGGAAACCCACAAATAACTGTTTTGGTTTGCAACATTGGCTCAGTCATGCTCACAGTTTGATTAATAACATTGGGAGCATATGGAGTGAAACAGAAATTAGAAATTATGAAAATGCACGAAAGATCTGACTAGGGAGTGTTTAGTTAGTTGGTTACCTTTGATGCTCCACCACAAATGATTTGTAGGTTTCTTTTGCCAATAGCGGTTGCTACTGTCTCATAGCAACTGTGCATAACGAGCTTATTTGTCTGTGTTCACTTTTATATTTTCTACAGCTACGTTAATTGCGGTTTTGTGTTAAGAAAAATTGCATTTAAAAAAACCACCATCCCTCCTTTACCCAGGAGGCATTTGTAAGTAGTGATCTTTCCACGGGAGGGAGGAAGGAACCAGAAAGTATTTTGCTCTGTGTTTTTTGAGATGGCCTGAAGACTGAATGGATGGTGCCCGAAAACGTGAGGGTTGTGAGTGGGAGAGAAATGACACGGGAGACGTCGGGGCCTCCAGTGGGCTGGCCCAGCTCCCCTCCTCCGGATGGCGAAGCACCGAGCTCCTCAGTGCAAACAACCTCCCCAGCTTCAGAGGGGCAGCAGTGTCCAAACTCAGCCCATTCCCAGGTCCCACAGGGACAGCTGCGTGGCCAAACAAATGGGACACTTTAAAAAATGTTGGGTTGCTTAAAAAAGTGAAAACTTGGAAATTTTGAAAGCCACATCACCTATGGAGATGGCAAACCTTAGTCCTCCCATGTACTGGATGCAGGCACTACGTATGTGAATTAATGCCTTTCTGAAGCTCCCGTCTGATTTGTGTTAGTGCAAGATAAGACACATCGGTTCATATCCAGAAAGAGGGAAAGGCCTAAGACAAACCCTTAATTGCTTTATGCTCTTTATTGCCTATTGCAAAGTCCAAAGGTTTTTTATTTGTCGTCACTGTGTTGAACTAAGGCCTGATATCTGGGATAACCTTTGTAGTTGGAATCAAAGATTCAACAGGTGACCTCATCACTCTCTATAACTACCTGAAGGGAAGTTATAGCCAGGTGGGGATTGGTCTCTTCTCCCAGGCAGTTAGCAATAGGACAGGGGGGCATGGGCTTAAAATCTGCCAGGGGAAATTTAGGCTGGATATTAGAAAGAAATTCTTTACAGAGAGAGTGGTCAGGCATTGGAATGACCTGCCCAGGGAGGTGGTGGACTCGCTGTCCCTGGAGGTTTTTAAATTAAGATTGGACATGGCACTTAGTGCCATGATCTAGTAAACGGACTAGAGTTGGACCAAGGGTTGGACTCGATGATCTCTGAGGTCTTTTCCAACCCAGTCTATTCTGTGATTCTGTGAACAGCTATGTCTAAAGTTACCTGTTTTGCTGAGCAAGTCCTGTAAATTTGATAGCAAATGGCACCTCCTGTGATGACAGCTTCACGTAAGATAGATCCCACCACCCGAGTCTGCCTGTGGAAACAAGCGCGCCTTGCTGCCCAGAGGGAACAGCAGTCGGGGAAAAAGCTGCCAGCCTTGGCCAAGCTGTCTCCTGCAGCCTGAGGCCTGAGGGTTGAGCTGCTGCTGACCGCGCTGCGTCCCCTGGCCAGGTGCTCCAGGGAAGCAGCTTCAGACCCTCCGGCCAGTGGCGCCCGCTCAGACCCACGCGGTGGCGGAGCTTCATCTGGGAGCGCGGTGGGGACGGAAAGGCTGCAGATCACACGAGCAGTCAGTGAACAACAACATTTGCCACTGAAAAGCTTTCAGAGTGCGCACGCCATGTGCAAACTCGTTGGTGACTCTTGTTTGTGTCCCAGAGCGCCAGGCCCTGAGCTTCGGGGCTGGGGGCAGCAGAGCGGCAGCTGCCACGCGCCTCTGCACCCACCCCTGAGAAACGGGTGCTGCAAAAATCTCCGCCGAGGGAGAAACTTTAATCTTCTGCCTCATCTGCCCTGCAGGTTTCAATGGGTGGCTTCTCATCGGCCTGCAACATCAAGAGGTGCATGCCAGGACCTTGGCTGAAAGCCCTCTGTATTTTTCCATGAGAGGCAGTGGAGCAGCCACAGGGCCCAACGACACTTTATATCATCCTCAAACTTTTACAAACACCTTTGGTGGGTCCCCAGCTCCTTACCCTCTGTCCCCAGACTCATTTGTGCGTCTGTTTTGTCAGGAGTATGAATCCAGAAAGCCTTAAATTTCAGAAAACAAAGATCCTGTTTCCATGGAGACGTCCCTGGGACTAAGTTATCTTGAGACATCAGAGGCTCTTCATAAATTTGGACAGACAGAAGCCAAACCCAGACAATGTTAACCACAGTCATTTCCATTTAAAAATCACTTAAGTGGCACCACTGATCTTGATTTTTACGCAAACACCAAGGAGGAGTTCAGCTCTCTTGCAGCCTGTACTGCCAAAGATTACTTTGTATGAAAGGAGATTAAAAGGAAGGCTGAATTAGGCTATATAAAAGCATCCATATGTACTAACTGGCAGCTTAGGAAGCCACGTGCCTTGCATAGCAGCCAGTTAGTAACAGCGGTGCAGGACCTGGCTCCTCCAGCACGGGCGCAGAAGCCAGAGCCCAGGTCGCACGGCAGGGCCAGCCCTCGGCGCTGCCACTGACTGAAGCTGTTTTGAGATATTTCACCCTCCAGCCTTTTACCAAAAAAATGTTCTGCCTTTCAAAAGAGGCACAGAAATGGACAGGGTGCTGACTTCCAATCCACACCAACGCAAAGGTGAAAACATGCTCACGGTGCAGCTGCCCAGGAGTACAAGGTGTAAACATCATTCCAGCTACGGTGTGGTCGCTACAGTAAACTCAGCCAAACAACAAGTGTTCATGACTTGACATACCCTAAAAAAAAATCCAACACTCCAGGAAGTGTTTTCTGATTATTTTTTAAAGATACAAAACCAGCCATACGTATTCCAAAAGCCTGGGAGCCCTTGTAAATGTCAGCACAAACTTCTCAGGAATCAGAACAGATCTGTCCTGGATCCTCAATAAAGCAAGGTGGCACCATCCTTCAAAACAGGATGGTTGACTTCAAATGAGCGACCACAGAGCTCAAGGAGCTTGAGAAATATCCACATCTGACTCGCTACAGGAAAGACGGCAGCCCTGCATAACCAATAAAAAGAGTTTATAGGCAGACAGAAGGCTGAGGAAAGAGAAAAGAATGCTGATTGCTTCTCAAGGAAGCCTGCATCTTCTGCTTGGGCATAAATGAAAAATCAAGTCCTATTCCATATAGCTTGCTTATTTCTTTTATACAGATTAATTGGAAGAGCGGCTACAGATTAAGGCAGCTTGATTACACCAACAGATCAAAGCAACTGCAAACAAGGTCTTTTACTTTCATATCATCAGGCTGAAATCTTGAATGCTGAGATTTTACTTCAAGCTGGGCTCTTCTATTTGTTTTGGTTGAAAGTTTCAGTTAAAGCAGCCCAACAATTTCCTTAAACCTCCTTCTTGGAAAAGTTATTCTGCCCACGTTAAACATCCCAGAAATTTTTCTCTGAAAAGCTCTAACATACCCTGATTTTCAGTATGACTTGCATTTTAGCCAAGGCGTGCCCTGGCCAACTTACGGCAAAACCAGCAAATAAAACTCTTTGAAAGGAGAAATGGGGATTTTAATCTGCACATGCTCAGGAGTGGCCTCTTAGATTTTAGTTGCCAGTTCCTTTAAAAATTCCACCATTCCCACTAAGGACAGGAGATTGAGAGGGAAAGAAAGACCGAGAGAAGAGAGTTGGAAAAATTAAAAATGTTTTACTAATGCTACTAATAAAATAGAGAAGATAATACAAAATACACAAAACCAATCCTGAAAGTCGGGTCAACTGCTCCAGCAGATGAAGGGCCGGCACACTGAAGTCCTGGACTGGACTCTGCAGCCAACCGGAACTGGATTCAGTCTGTCACTAGGCCTCAGTTTTCAGGGACGACTAGCAAGGTCCTCTCCTAATGTCAGCCATAAGAAAAGGGACAAGATCCTCGTGATCTCCCACTTTTATATGAAGTATCACGTGAATGGGATGGAATATTTAGTTGGTCAGTTTTTAGTCATCTGTTTCAGTTCACTGCTCTCGCGGGACATGCATCCATCCTTATAATGACCTTGCATTCCATTGCTATGTCTACCAAAACATGTATCTAGCTTTCAGGAAAGTGCAGTTAGTAAGAAAGCTTTAGCTGACAGGGAAATTCACTAAAAGAGAAACTCGTTTTTAACAAAACCAGGACAGAGGTGATGCAGGGAACCATGAGCAGGAGCTGTGGGAACTGGGGACCTGCTGGTGTAGCAGCCCCACAGGGCAAAGTCAGAAGCTGTTATAGATTGCATAACTAAAGTAAATTTGCTAATCAAACCAGGAATATGTTAGTAGTTGACGATTCACTGAGTTGTGTAAATGTTAAACCGCCATAGTTTGTTACATTCTATTTTTGCAAGTTTTGGCGGGAAAGCCGTTGCACACCCTGCTTTGCAAGTTTTGGCGGGAAAGATGTTGTGTGCTTATGGGGAGGGGGATGTGCTTCGCTGTGCGGGGAAGACTGATCGACAGCATAGCAACCCATCTAACCAATCCGAAAGAAGATCGAGGGGTGTGTACTTGCACATGGTATATAAATACTTTCTTTCTGTAACCAATTTGTGTGCCTTTGGGTGGAGCAGTGACTCCCAGGCCGCCCAGCGCTGTTTTGCTCATCTATCTTTAAATTCTAAATTTCTTTGAGTCATATTTGACTATAACAGAAGCTATGGGCCAGCGCTGGTCCCAGCAGCTCTGCCTCACCCACCCATTCCCACCTCTAGGAGAAATCGCACATCGAGGTGTTCCTGCGCCCGCTGTCCCAGGGCGCCAGCGCCCTCGTCTTCTTCAGCCGGAGGACGGATATGCCCTTTGTCTACAACACCAGCCTGGCCAAGCTCCACTTCCCCGAGGACACCATGTATGAGGTGAGCCCCACTGGCACGCTGCATGGTGGGGCAGCCCTGTGGAACCTGGATGCCCCTTTTTACAGCTTCCCTTGTTGACACCTTGTTGCATTTTCTGGGGGAAGGACTCCCACTCCCTGCCTTCAGGACAAAGGGGCAGCCACCCATTGGGTCTCCCTCCTGTTGGCCACTCCTGTGCCCTGTCCTGCCATGCCACCTCGGTGACCACAGCTGGACCTCAAGATGGAAGATCTGTGGAAATCCTGGTAGCCCCCATCTCTCTCTTCCAGGTGCAAGATGTGTACAGCGGGAAGACCATCAGCGGCTTAAAGACGCGAGACAGCTTCTCAGTCGTTATCGACCCCTCGGGGGTGGTGATGTGGTACCCGTATCCCACGGTGCTTCCAGCGCAGCCCTGTCACGTTGGCAGACGGCAAACCCGCGGTGAGGGTTTCCAGCCATTCCTCCTGTGACAAGGCTCAGCGGACAGGGGTGTGGGTCAGTGCTGGGGGGAGCTGTGAGATGCTGGGGCACGTGGCTCTTCACTGCACAAGTGCCTTTCGCTGGCGTGCCCAGGTCATTCCTTGGGTACCAGCTTGATGATAACTGCTCGGTCTGCGTAAAGGCAAGAATTCTCATTACTCGGCTCCTAAGACTGTGCAGAGCATGATTGCTTGGTGATTGCAAAGCCCTCTGAGATCCTCCTGTGGAAGTTCCATACAAGCAGAGTCCAGCTGCCATTGGAGTTTGTGAGCTCTGACACCTGAACACTTCCCTGCTTTGAACTGAGTACCACCAGCTGCTGCAGGGACTGTTTGAACTATGCCTGTAGAAAGGCTTTTAGTGTCTTCTACAGCGGTGACTACCCCCTGCCATGTGTGACGGCAGTAGCCTCAAGGTTCAGTGAACGTGGCCCCCTTCTTTCCTTTACTGTAATTAGCTTGGCTTAGAATTAGGTGCTGTCAGTCAGGCTGCACCCTTCCCATGCACCCTCCCCCAGGACCAGGATCTCCTGGAGGCTTGGTGGACCTGTGCAGAGAAGCTTTGCTTGCATGCCTGGTCCTGCTGCAGGATCCTGGAGGTCAGCAACAGAGCACCAAAACCTGAAGAGCCATAGTGTGCCGTGCATGTGAGTGCTGTTGGGAAGATGCCGATGCTTGGGTGAGGTCTTCTGAGTTGGGAGATGGCCACAGGTGCCTCCAAGCTGAAGTCTGCATCTTGTTCTTGCTCTAGCAGGAAATTCCTGCTAAAAGGAGGCGCCGGCCCTCCTCCAGCTTGCTGCACAGGGTTTCTCAGGGAAAGGCACCTCCTTCTCCCAAAGGCAGCTACATTCACAGCCCCGTCCTGAGGAGGAGCTGCACTAGCAAACTGGAAGTGAGCAGTGGGACAGACTCTAGAATCGTCAACTGATTCACCTTCATACAGTGCAGAGTCTACAGAGGAGTATTAGACGAGCTGTGACCCACCCCGACTGTCCCAGAGAGGGGTGCAGCATTTGTGAAGATTGCCTGTGAAGACTGTAGCCCAGGGAGACCCACAAGATTAAGCCTCGGACCAGAGAAATACCACATCTTCTATTAGTCCCACGTTCCTTTTCTATTCAGATGACAGAGGATTGAGCAACCACAGTGGTTCCTGCAGGATGAACTGGCTGATTCTCATTAATGTTTACAGATATATAAAGGGTGAGTGTCATGAGGATGGAGCCAGGCTCCTCTCAGTGACAACCAACGATAGGACAAGGGGTAATGGGTACAAACTGGAACACAAAGGGTTCCACTTAAATTTGAGAAGAAGCTTCTTCTCAGTGAGGGTAACAGAGCACTGGAACAGGCTGCCCAGGGGGGTTGTAGAGTCTCCTACTCTGGAGACATTCAAAACCCGCCTGGACGCATTCCTGTGTAACCTCATCTGGGTGTTCCTGCTCCGGCAGGGGGATTGGACTGGATGATCTTTCAAGGTCCCTTCCAATCCCTAGCATTCTGTGATTCTGTGATTCTCACCACTTGCAGAAACTTTCTCTGAGTGCTGCACCAAGATGTTGAACATGATGCTTGCAGCGCTAACAGGAAAGGAGAAATGTACTTCATATTTGTATACAGGAGCTGGCTTTGTTCTTGGGGAGTGATTGCAACTAATCAACTGAAATAAAAGGGAAGCAGGTCACAGGCTCTCTGTTTCATGTTTATTTGGTGTTGCCAGCTGTAGCTACTTGGTTAATGTAGGATCAGTACCTCAAAATGAAAACAACTATGTAAGAAACAGAACTGGTTCCCTGTCAGAGGCTAGACTAATGCAGAGTAAAAAACAGCTTTTCACTAACTACACCATGTTCAGCAGGGTACCAACTTTTCTTGGCACAAGGGGAAATTCAGGTTTTACAGACCCCAGTTAAGTGACATTTGCCATTACCATATATTTGTTTTTCTACCCACTGGGGAAAAAATGGTTAGAGAGGAGTTCCTCGTAAAGATAGGCAGTAAATGTAAACGTACACAGGAGAGCTGCTAAGAATACAGCCTTGGTGCGTGACAGGGTGGTGACACTGCCCCTGCCCAATGCAGTGTTGTGCCTGCCCTGATGACGTGAACACGGGCCAGCTCTGGATATGAGTGAGAGCAAAGGCGCCCTCCACAGGCAGCAAGAGGATAAGCCCCAGCACCTTCTCTCCCCACAGTTATCCGAGTCCAGATCCAGCTTAGCCACACACCAGGGAGAGCAGGACTGGCCCACAGCCCAGCCGAGGAAACAGCACCAGTGGTTCTCGTTTGTTCCAGCCTGCTGTGCAGCTGGCAGGAACGACGGTCAACATAACACACACTCAACAGTGAACAGGCAGTTAAAGGTATTAACACTCCTGTATTAAAGTGCAATTCAAAAGTTACAAACATTCATGGTTGATTTTTTTTTATATACAGAGTTATTAGAATATCTCCAACAGACTTTAAAGGTGTTTATAGATAAGGAAATTTACTTCCCTCTCTCCCCACAAGCAGGGCTGCTTTAGGAACTCACACTTGCAAGTCGTGCAAGCCTGACTTTCAAAAGAGCCCTGGCACACAGGGAAGCAAGAGGGAAAACAGCACTCCTTCTTCCCCTTCACTGTGAAGGCAAGAAGGCTGCAGGAAGAAGTACAATCACTCCATATGCAAAGGATCACAACAGTCTCCACCAGACTAGAGAGACTCTCCTCAGAGCAGGTTTAATAGCACTATGTCCTAAGGAAGAAGGAAAGGTTGTGGCTGAGCAGCCACAGTCTCTGCAAGACAGCTGAGCATTACTAACATCTGCACCAGTGCTCCCAGCTGAGAGAGGGCCCTGTACCCCTCAGCAACCCAACACCGGTGTTACAGCATCCACCTGCCCACATTGCTCAGACATGGGCACACACAACCTGGCTGTGGCTGCCCAAGGAGGAGATGACATCCAGTTTTCCCGTGGAGCTGGCACGTAGCACAAGCTAGCTCAGCAGAGGAAGCCAGGGCTGCGGGACCCATCTCCTGACAAGACCAGTGCCAGGTCATCATCCTCATGTAACACATTTTGCTCCAAGGCAAGAAGCCTCCTGCACAGCACTTGACTTCGTTACACTTGAAGAATGGCTGCTTGATACAGGATCATTGCGCGGATCTTGGACCTGCTTCTAGGAGGGTGAAAGCGAGATGAATTCACATGCCTGCCGGTATGAGCTCACCGCCCTGCAGCACAGCTTTGTTTGCTTCTCTATTCGATGTCTGCAAAGGCAGCCTGGCTGGGGCCCATCCCCTTCCCTCCTGCACAGCCAAATGCTTCGGTGTCTCTCAGGATGCACTTTTCCAGTTTGTCGCACCACAACTGTTAGTCCTGGACATGAAACACACGCTTCCAGCACAATGCAGGATTTCCAAAGGCCCACCTCAGTCTGAATTTAAGGAAATTTAACACCTTTATGGGGCACCCAAGGATCTGTGCAAGGAATGTCAGGGTTTTCTGTACCGTTCCTCTTGGATGGTGTTTCAGAAGAAGTCAAAAGTTTGGCATTCCAAGTAGTTTTACTCCAAGATCCCAGAGCCTTCATATTTTAGTCCCAGATTAGTGATGTGATCTACTGGTGGTTTAGGAAGTTCATCTCTCTCCTTAAGTCAATGGCAGAGCAAAAGGTTAGTGCTTTGACCCCATGAGATAAAGCAAATAAGCAGGAAAGTGCTGTTGTTCCGCCTTGTATTGCCAATGACTTTACGTTTAAGGAGGGCAGGTGCTCCCCTGCCCAGCACTGCATATATCGTATATATAGAAAGAGACCTAGAGATATGCTAACCCAAAGGGAGGTAACAGCCATGTTGTCTTCAGGGAGAGCGTGTGGGAGGCTGGTTGCAATTTCCTTCTTTTAGTTGTTCTTCTTATCCTCAGGAGGTGTATAAGGAGGTGGCTGATCCTGGAAAGAGATACAATAGAGTCAACAACCCTGCTGATCCTATGACCAGCTCCTCCCAGGCGTTCCCAGACTTGGCTTACAAGGAATGACTGATCTTCAGTGAGCTACACCCAGAGCTGGGTGCTGTTTTAAGCTGGCATTTCAACACACCATTCCTCTCTAGTATCAGTTATGCTCCACACTATGTGCTACCTCTCATAATGTTTCTAGTGAAGGTCCCCTCAAAAACAGGTAACAAATGGTCTACTGCAAATAACAGACCATTTAATCTGTTTCAATCCCCATCATCCCTTCATTTCCAGGGCTTTGTCTCTGTTGATGTTCATAGCCCTGACCCAGCAGACTGCAAACCCCTGGGCTGAGGGCCAGTTTTGCTGCTCCATCGGTCTCCACAGAGCCATGCGAGGCCGTGAAGGGCACAGGCAGACTGGATGCCACATACCAGATGTAGGCTACAGCCAGTATCTGCTGGCTGAACTGTAAGAGAGCTCCCCGTCTCCTTGCAGCCCAGAAAAGAAAAAATAAAACAAACCCCACATGCTGCCATTCTTAAGTGACCTGCTCTTCTCTAACTCTCCTCATACAGAGTTTCTGTTGTACTGAATAGCTGTTAGGGAGTGAATCTCAAGGCCTCCTCCTTTCTTGACTGAGGATTTAACAAGCCTTCTTCACAGCACTATCATCCACACCTTTCTATGCCTGTTCAAAAGGCAGGCACACCAGGCTTTCCTAGGAATGCAAACCGCTGTCCCTGTTAGTGACGGAAGAGGGAGCAGGCACAGGCAGACCAGAGGCGCAGACTCACCATGGGCATATACACATTGTGTGGGTTGGCAGGGTTGTAATATGCACTGGAAGTGGCTTCCATGGCCTTACTACCCCCTAGAAAGGAAAGAGAAGCAGCAAGGGTAGGACACACTCATCTCACAGGGCTTAAGCAGCAGCCCCAGAGCCTTCTCCCCAGCCACAACCCTCCTGAGGAGTCAACAAGGGTCCAAAGAGCCAGCAGCAACTGCAGCAAGCTGGGTTGGAGCTCGGAGCAGCTCAGAAAAGCTGCAAGCTTAGAGCTGACCACACGCGGTGCAGTGCAGAGCTGAGCAGCTCCCTCTCCAGTTATCTCAGATAACAGATCAAGACATTTTTGAGCTCCTGCAACAGCTTCACCACCCCACGCTGTGCCCACAATGCCAACCACAGCCCAAACCCCCAAGCACCCTTTTGCAACCAGACACTGGCAGCCCCCAGTCCCATTTACCTGGCATCTCCGGGCCCACCGAGGCTGGGGGACCTGGGGGAGCTGAGGGTCCTGCGGGAG